>NC_139217.1:198452468-198769137 GCF_055691185.1 Crinia signifera
AAGCGAGTTTTCTCCCCTGGCTCTCCCCAGCTCTGAGACCAGCTACGATACACGATGTCCCATGTGTTAAAGCTATCCTCACCACATGGGATAAACTTAACAAAAGGAGGGGTCTGGCGCCCTATCCATCCCCGATGACTCCCCTTTGGCGACACCCCCATTTTCAACTGGGTTGTATGAGTAGTTATATGCACCCATGGGTCGCACGTGGGATTACACGATTTCTACACATATTGGGTGATTTCGCCCCTCAGAACTTCTCAGATTTATGTGAGAAGTACAAATTGGAGACAACACACAGCTTTGAATATATGCAATTGAAAAGTTTTATCCAAACTTCCTATAAAACACAAAAACCGAGGCCAATGACAACGTTTGAGCAACTATAACCCTGAACGTGTAGGAGCCATTTCTGTTCTCTACTCTGTATTAAATGCCCAACCTGACCAACACAAAGAATCTTTTGAAAGGGCCTGGGAAACGGATCTGGGGATTAATATAGAGGAAGAAGATTGGGCAGATATTAGACGACGGGTAGCTAAAACTTCTATTAACACAAATATCAAAGAAAACTCTTTTAAGATTTACTCGCGCTGGTACCTGGTCCCTGAGAAATTACATTCTATTTTTCCAACAACTCCAGACCTCTGCTGGCGGAATTGTGGAAATAAGGGCACCTTTATACACATTTGGTGGGAATGCCCTCTGATTTCTGCATATCGGGATGAGGTCCTATCTCTGGTCAGCAATGTGATAAACTTCACGTACCCTAAAGAGCCGATACACATTTTATTGTACAAGCCACTGAGCGGGTTACCTAAGCCCCAGGATAAACTCTGTCTCCATATTTTTAACGCAGCTAAACTCCTCATTGCTACACAGTGGAAACAACCTTCTGCTCCTCCGATGCCAGCTTTAATAAATAAAATTTGGTCCTTAGCATCAATGGAATATATTACCGCTCTTCTCCACGATAGAGTGACCAAATACCATGGTATCTGGGGTCCCTGGTTTTCTCATTTCCATAGACAACTCCCTGGTGTGGTATGATTACTTCTCTAAGTGCATATCTGTAACCAATGTTATTCTGGTACTATTTTATTTTTTATTAACTAAATTTGCGACTCAGTAGTTGTCAATCACAAACCCCCCCCCCCCACCCCTTTTTTTTTTTTTACTGTTTAGACAAAATGGACATGGTTTCAAGTGTGATTTTTATTGTCATGACTATGCATACAGAAATACACTGGTTTTGTACTCTGTTATTGATATAATAATATACATGCATACTGTACCGAAACGTTTTCAATGTTAACCTTTCCTATGGTGTATATAATTAAAGAGATTTAAAAAAACAAACTAAAATATAGCTTAGTAAACTTCTGTCAGGAGGAGACATAACACATTTGCCTCCAGCCTAGGTCAGTAAGGAGCTTATTGGCTGGACATTTATCTCTCTTTATCACGCTTGCATTTATCTCTTGTTAAGGCTTAATACATCTGCCCCAATGAACCTTACCCCACCTCTCCTAGGGCCTTATTCTGGTCCGGTCGGCCAAACGTACGTACGGTCCGTATCACCGTACGTTTCCCGCACACGGACGGTGAGCGTAAAGTCCACCCAGAAACCATCCGCATACGGACGGTCACAAACACCGACAAAGGGGAGTGGCGTACACTTGTGTGTACGCCACCGCACATGGATGGATCTCCTCTTAGACACCGATAACTGGCGTTTACGGACGTCTTTCGGCCGTTTTCCCACCGACATCTTGCGGCTATCTGAGCGTACGCCACCGTGCACGGACGGGTCTCGCCTGTTTTCAATGGAAAACTCAGCGTATGTCACCGATCGTGAGAGTGAGCGTACGTGCGTGCACGGTGGCATACCCTTCACATATATGGCCCTTCTAATCTAGCCTTTCAACTATGATTAAGGTAATTAAATGAATTATTCTAATTGTTAATCAATTATTGTTTTCTATTACCTCAATTGTCTACCTTAATGAACAGCCTAATAAAAATACATTTTACCCCTCCTTACATGTACATTTATTATGTTGTAATGTTGCATTTTAATCACTATCTATGTGTCCCCACATTGCTGTTACTTTTAAATAAAGTTATGTTGGTGTTACAGTGAAAACGTTGACACATGTCGACTTTTGTAGATTGAGTGTCCTGCTGTTTAAAGTATATACAAACACTTACTGAATGTGTGTAGATGGTTATAACCTAACTACCTTGGCATATATAAGCAGGTGTTAAAATGAATCTAACATAAAACTAAACCAACCTTTACATGTAGAGAAGTGAAGAAAGATATGCTTCCAATGTGTTTGAGGGCTGTGTGTGGCTTGCAGGTAGTGAAATCATGATTTTCACTTAATAGGCTGCAGCATTGCTTATTACATTCAGGTGTAGTAATCAGCGTTAATTAGCACACCCAGGCGTCCGCTCTCATGCGGTATCTCTAGGGGTGGTCTGGAGGTATCGTTGGCGTCCGCCTGTTTTCTGTCCAAAATGCACGGTGCGTTGGCCGATCGAGCGGTTTTAGCACCGTACATTTTTGGTGCACACCCCCGTGTACGCCCATGTTTACGCCCAGTTTTCCTCATTATTTCGGCCGCACCCCTCAACACGCCCCTATGCCACCCACAATGACCGTGCTCTTGCGGACAGGTTTTTTCGCACGGAAAGACCCGTCAGTGAACATTGTGAAGTCGCCGTGCCTGCGCATTCCGAAAGGTACGTATGCGCAGAACAAAAAAAACCCGATCCGACCGCGTACGGCCCCACCGCACCAACCACAATAAACCCCCTAGTGTGTTATAGGGCTGGGAAATAAAAATCGAAATGCATAGTGGAATGTTTTAGTATTCTCAGTCCAATAGGGCTCATGCAATTTAACGAGGGCTGGCAGTACCACATGTAGTTTCTGGTGACTACGCTTCCACTTCCTGAAGGATGCAGGCGAATAGGCGATATGGCTGTAAATGGTTGCCCCAAACCTAGTTCCATACACTCTACCTACAGACCTACCCCCCATCTCCCCCATTCATGCTGCTAAAAGTGAAGGTGGAATTAAATGTCACCCTCTCTCACAATGTATCTTTGTCACTGTGTATTCATGCCCTTCCCTCCCCCTGATCCTCTTTCCATGCCCCCCGTCTCACCTCATGGCTCCCTCTATTTTTCCCATGCCCGCTCTTCCCATGTCTTTCCCTCTCTCTATCTCCATGTCTCTATCTTTTCATGTCCTTCTACCTGTGCCTCTCTCTCTCCCTGTAGTTCCCTCTCTCCCCCCATGTCTCTCTTCCTGTGTATCTTTCCATTTGTGCCTCCCCATTCCTATCTATCCCCAGATCTCCCTCTTTATACACTTGTCTCTCTCTAGCTCCACCATCTCTCTCCCCCATTTCTCTTTCTTCCCATCTCTCTCTCTCACTATCCTCTCAAATATCTTAAAATCCTGCATGTATTTGTGAATATGCCCCCTGGAAATCACCACAACTGCTACCGATAGGGTGGGGCCACTGTGCATTGCTTTGACCAAGGGCCTATACTGCCGTTAATATGGCTCTGGTCACGCTGCTCTCCCGCAAGCCCATTCTCCTGAAAGTCTGTATTTACAGACTGTGCCAGCTTGCTTTGTGCCGCAGTGCATGAGGTGAGGATGTAGGCAGGCTGACTGCTGGGTCCACATGGACTTGCAGTTCAGATGGCCCAAGTCAGTAGGTGTACATTTTATGAGGAGAATCTGTAAGGGACACTACTATTGTGTGCATTATGTTTAATGGGAACTACTACTGTTGGTAGTATGTATATACTACTATGGACATTATGGCCCTTATTCTGGTTCACTCACAAAGGCAAATTCCTTCTCAAATGGACAAAACCATGTGCATGGCAGGTGGGGCAGATGTAACTTGTGCAGAGAGATTTCGATTTGAGTGTGGTTTTACTTCAAAGTGAGATCTATATTGCAGTGTAAAAATAAAGCAGTCAGTATTTACCCTGCACAGAAACAAAATAAATCACCCAAATGTAACTCTCTCTGCACATGTTACATTTGCCCCCCTGCAGTGCACATGGTTTTGTCCATTTGAGAAGGAATTTGCCTTTGCGAGTGAACCAGAACCTATGTGTAATGGGCAGTAATAATATGAGCATTGTGTAAGGGTTATTATTACTATGGGCATTGTGTATAAGGGGCACTATTGTGTAGCTTAACATGTATAAATACTGTGTGGAGTAATATCTATAATGAGTACTACTGAGTGGTGTAATGTCTATAAGGGACACTACTATGTGGTGTAATATGAATCAGTGTAACGTGCACCTGTGTAGCATGCACCTTAGCCCCACACAGTTCCTTTGAGTGATTGGAGGGAGGACTCATAATTATAGTTTCCAAGTGGGCACCAAATACCTTGCTCAATTACCCCACAGTAATTTACCATGGCTAATTGATTCATCTCTATATGATTTAACGTAGATGCCTTTCCCTGGGAACTGTTGTATGCAATTGGTTTTTCCAGACCACTTCCACTCACCTACACCCATCTGCCACTATTAACTGTTGTTTGGATCCATTGATTACAAAACAGACAGAAACTCTGGTAAACATATGTATATAAAACATTCCTCTGAGCTCCAGCTAGGATGAGGCCCACTTTAATAAAAATCTACCTACTGTAGGTGGCAAGTCTTAAGCACTTGTATTAGTTCAGCAACTGTGTAACTACAAGTTCCTGCATGTCATCCTCATTGTGATGCTGGTCCCCACACTCACATTTAGTCCGAAAAAAGTATTAAATACAAGTGTATTGAGTGGTTTTTTTTCTATTTGTCTTTTCCTTTTGTTATGGCATTTTCCCTAGCTACTATATAGAGGAGAATGTATTTTGTTGTCCCTACTGAACGTACAGAATGTACTGAGGTAAAGGGCCAGATGTGTGATGCCTAGCACTAGTATGATCATATGCATAAATAATATATTTTATACTTACTGTAAAATACAGTTCAAGGCTTTCCACATCATCTTCAGTAGCCAGGAGGATCTGCATACTTCTACAAAATGGATACAGTTTCTGCATATTTTATACAAACAAGTGTCTATAGGTTACAACTTTTAGAAATATGCATTAAGGAAGTGTCCTACAATGAAATTGCTGTACATCAGAATATCATGCAAAGTTAATGGTAACATTATTGAATTTAATGCTGGTTCCTTGAAGATGCATGCATTGTGTTTACACTCAGGGCCATTGAGACATCATCAACAGGGCCCAGGGAAGCGTGGTGACACCCCCTTAAAATAAATCAGTGTTAGATACTATACAAAGTTTCCCTTAGCAACTAGTCTGGGCCCCTGCTGGGCCCCTCCAACAGCCCTAGGCCTGGGCAATTAGTACCTACTCCCAGCCCCCTAGCTATGCCCCTGTTTACAGTACTTCCATTTTGGAGCAAACTGTATCATGCATGTTGCTGAAGGAAAGTCCCTGAAAATACATATCTTAGAAAAATCTCACTAAGGGCCTTATTCTGCTTGGTGCGGTCCGTTCCGAATTCTTTCGTAAATGACCGAACGCCACGCTGTGCGGACATTCTAAGAACACCCGCCCACATGTCGTCCGCATCCGTTCGGACGGACTCTCTAAGAAGAGGAAGTGTTTTCCAAATGTGCGTGTGCGGTGGGAACACAAAGATTGTGCACGGTCTTACAGGGTCCGAACGTACGGGAAGCTGGCCATATGCTCCGATTCGGTGTATTTCCGCAAACCTCACTACCGAATGCCTAGCACATGAATAAGTGCTCTCTGCAAACTGAAACTTGCTTATGGACACCGCATATTTCATGCGTGTTGGTTCGTTTGCAGTCGGTGTCATGTCCGAATGCACGCCTACCACAGTTCGTGCACTCCCTCGTGTACGCCCACATTTACGCCCAGTTTTGCCCACTTTGAAACCGCGCCCTTGTGTAGGGCCGAATGACGCCCATATTACGCCCATATTTCCCGAATCAATTCGGTGCACATTTCTGGACGGTATTGGTAAGAACAAGTGCGGAGACACTACGTTGCACATGTGCATTGCGTTGCCTACGCATGCGCAGACGGCTAAAATGCACCCTCCGAAAGAATTCGGAACGGACTGCACCAAGCAGAATAAGGCCCTATGTGTGCCTATTGGAGATTACAGTGAATACTATCCCAAACATACTACAGCCCTTTCCCATTTAATATTGGACTTTTGTGCATATTGGCTCTAGATTTAATAAAGGAATTTTTGGATTGTATTCCACGTGGCTGTTATCATGGATAGCATTACCTGTCTACCTTAATACAGTATTACAGGTAAATACCAACATAAAAGAAAATCTTGCCTACTGTAAATGTATCATACATATTGGAATTATTTGGACAATACAAATTGTATTTATACTTTTTAAAAATTATGGAGTGGCTTTAGAAGTGTTACCATACCAAAAGGTACCCAAGCAGATGTTATATTATAATACAATATATATCGCAATCTGTCTGTCTATAACATCTCTAAAGTGTTTTTAAGGATGTTGGTTAGGTAAGTCTTACCTTCCCATGGTAGGTTGTAGCTCCTTCAAGTCATCTATTGTTGTTTTTTTGCCCAGAAGCTTTTTAAAAAAGGCTAATGGAAAGGGCATATACATAACAATCCCATTGTAAATTGCCAACCCACATAAAATACCATAGTAATAATACTTTTTCTTCTCTGCTGACACCTACAACAGACAACAAAACCATGCATCACAATCAATGAATAATAGTTTTTCCCTGGTAAAAGCACATGACAGCAGTTATACATGGATCCAGTCCAGGTATTGTTTAAGGTAAAAAAATCAACTGCAGTCAAGTTGATTAGTAGCACCTGTGAGCTTGGTTCCTGAGGACATGTAAGACTCTCCTGACACTGGAAAAGCTGGCAAGGCGATAGTCTGTCGGGTCTGGGATTACAGTAGGAGCAGGGCCGTCTTTTCATATGGGCTTAATGGGCACTTGCCCAGGGGCCCCATGTGTATAAGGGCCCTATGCTGATAGCTGAGGATCCCCTTTTTCCAGGGATACCAGAATTTTGAAAATTGGCCCTGGGGAACTGGAGATATCCAACTTCAAAGCAGCAGTCCACATCCAACCTGTTAATTGCAATTCCCAGTCATATTTCTCAGGTTCTCTCTGACTTAGAGTTTTTCTGAGAGTATATTCCAAAAGCTGGGACTCTCTCCTTTCTGTCAACACTAGCGGCTTGTCTCTATCATGCCCAGAACCAGAGATATCAGACTTCCAGCAGCTGGTCCCTGCTCCAGCTCCATACATCTGGTGTACAGTTTTATATTTTTGTCAATGGATTGCTCTGGCTCCTGATCTCTGATCCCCAAGTTCCCAGCACCTCCTTAAAGTTGGGACTCTAGGTTTTTATACTATTGAAGGCTAAGAAATCTATTTCCAGATAATGGTGATATCTGCAGTCAAACAAGCTGCCCTTCCACCGGAAAATGAGGAATATTAAGCCCTCTCCATTATCCAACCCTCCCCTGCGTATAAAACACCCCCTACCTCACTGGAAGTCATTTACAAGGGATCCTTCATTCAGCTCAGTGCCCCCTTCCACACGTTAGTGTTCTCCCTCCCACCACCTGTGCAGTAAAGGAGTAATTAGCAGAAGTTACTGCTCCAGGTCCTACATGTTGAATGGAAGATAGAGCACCCCCTGCCACCCGTGGGACATCAAAGCTGCTGCTGATAGCACTCCCCACCCTTAGGAGGGGAGAATGGGTAAGGGCCCCAGTGCATTGCTTTGCCCAGGGGCCCACACTGCTGTTAAGACGGCCCTGAGTAGGAGTCATTGGATTGTTAACTAGGAACATTTATCAGACCATAGAGATACAGTGCCATGCTGTAACATGCCGTGAACTGCTGTAATTCATGTGAATGTCCTAACTGCTGGAAGAAATAAATGACCTGTTTGAACATTTACCTGGTCTATGTGATCCTTGTCACACAATGCAAAGAGTAATTCCAAGTTTTAAAACAGCAGTCTGCCCCCTTGCTAGATCTTCTCAAATTATTTTGGGACCCTACCAAACAGTAAAAATGATCACAGGATTTCAGAAAGTTACTGCAAAATGGCCCTCAAATGTGTGGTCAGCAGACCGTACATGTATATAGGATTGCAAGTGAAGTGACTACTAATGCGGCGGTGAGGCAGTGGGTAATGGGGGATGGAAGATGGGGACAAGGGGATGGAAGAGGGAAGCAGAGGGGGTTTACCTCTGATCTCTAAAGGGACCTACAAATGGGGCGATTACAGGGCATTTTCTAAGCGATCTCACTAGATTGCTTAGAAAGTGCAACTACATCGCTCCGTGTGTAGGGCCATAGTAAGAGCGATGCACAGCTCCATGCATCGTTATGCCTGGTGATTAATATCCAGCAGGCTGGATAAACCTAGTTGATCACCGGACAGACAGCGCTGTGTGCTGAGCGATCTGTCAGGGCCAGTGTTCTCCGCTGACACATCGCTGTGTTCTGTGTGATCTTGCTAAACGTTCTGAGTGATCTAGCATCACTCAGAACGCTGAGAAGATCTCCCCGTGTGTAGGCCCCTTAAGTCATTCCTTGGATCACTGGCTGAGAGATCAGAACAGGCATTATAGCCTGATGGTTAGCAACATGGAGTCGCAACCACATGCTGAGATGGTTGGGACCCACAGTTTGAGAACCACTGTCCTACTCAATCCTTCTGCAACCAGTTAACTGCTATGAATATATCTATACACTATCCTGGGCATCCTAATTATAGGCAGGGTTCTAGTATTGCTTTGAGACTACTGTATGTATAGAAACTGTTTACATGCTGTGTGTGCTTTTGTGCAGATTTACAACTTGCCCTAGCTTTTGCTAACAGAAGATGACTACTTTACTGGTCAATAGCAACATTTTTTAAGAGAAAATACACAAAACGACTTCATTTTTCATTATCACAATTACAATTTAAAGACAGAAACATACCTGGCTTGGAAACCAAACTGGTAACAATGGCTCGGAACACGTGAAAAGTCCATAATCAGGATGGACCATTTTCTCAGCCACAAGGAGGAAGAACTCTGCTATGGCAGCTCTGGGATCAGCTCCAGTCTCACCGTGAAATTCCACCTGTGAGACAAAGTGGTCTATTTACTAAGCCATGAATGTACAGTAGAAAGTGAACTGAGATAAAGTACCAGACAATCAGCTCCCAACTATCATATTACAGGCGGTTAGGAGCTGATTGAATGATACAGTACTTTATTTTCATCCACTTTTTCTCCAACCAAGGCTTAGTAAATAGTAAATAGATGTAACGTTCTCCTGCCCATATGTGTGTATTCACTGAACGCATACTACAGTATTCTCAGACTTTTTTTACTACATTGTAAGCTCTCCATTTCTCTTATTTGGTCATATGGGATTGGTTACACGAGTATTCGCATGGCAGAAGAGTGCTGACTTCTACAGAAAATGTACATTCATACTGTTACATTGACATTTGGCATAAACCATTTGGTATTAGACCCTGATACTCAGGAACAAATGCTATACATCTCTTAACCAAGTTTAAAAAAAATGCTGTTATAGTCTTCTAAAGTCATTAACACTTGCTTGTGCTCCCAAGGTTTGGCAAACCTGGTTGAGACCACTGGCTTTATGCCCATAAATCCTTCCATTCACATCATGCAACATATCTCTGTAATCCACAGCATAATTGAAAATAGTTTACAGGTTTTCACTGGCGTATAATCTAAGCTTTTGTCCACTGTTAAAGTTGTATTATATATCTTTAAATAGAAGACATTTAACAGGGTCACTGTAATCATCAATGAAATGATCTTTTAGTATGAGAATGACTTTTTCCCAGGAAGTGAAGATGAGTGGCCATACATCTGAAAGATATTGTACCCAATCATACAATCTCAATTAATTGTAAAATGGATTGTATGCAGATTGTGTGCACATTGTGTGTCCAAAAACCACCAAGGACTGCCGGGGAATTTGGTGGAAATTGGACACAATCATGAGCGCAATCGATCTTAAGATCGATCTTTCTGATGTATGGCCAGCATTACACTTTATGGGTCACGATGCTTTGTCCATTAACTGGTATAACTGGTATAGTAATGTGGGTGCTTACTAACCAAGCAGACCCTATGTGTGTATTGGAAACATTTTGCTTACAGTAAATGTTGTGCAAGGAGAAATAGAAGTTGTATTGCATTCTAAAAATTCTAGAGATAAAATATTACAAGTACATACATTTGAAATTGGCATAAGATAAAAAAGTATACAGTACTTTGTTTATTTACAAACATACCAATGTCTATAAATATTACTTGTGGTTTGTGGGCTTATCTGAGCTGCAAGTGGAATACTGCTAAATGGCACTGATGGTGTTGACCAAAAGTCGTGTACACACACAGGGAATTTCTTCTAAGAGATTTTGACTACAATGTCAATATCGTTTAGAAGGTTTCCTTTGATCGCCCCATGTGTACACAGCGGGCGATAGCGATGCACGGCCCCAGCAGCATCACTATCGCCAGGCCAAATAGACACTACAGACAAGAATATTTTGACTAGACACTTCAGTATCTATTCGACTGTACATAAGGGCTGATGCTGGGGATGGCCGGCATCGACATAGCGATTTTGACTAAGCAAAGTCGCCTAGTCAAAATCGGCCAGCCTCCAGCCAGTTTGTACACCCCTTGAGACCTTCAATTGCTTAAGGGGCATACACATGGGGAGATGTTGCTGAGCAATGGAGATCACACGGAAACGCTCAGCAAGATTGCTCACCACAACAACGCTGCACAGCGATGGGCCAGTTTTCTCCGGAGAGTACATTGGCCCTGACCGGCAATTAACTAGATTTATCTAGCATGCCGGATCTTAACCGCAGGGCGATAGCGAAGTGTGGGCCGCACATAGCTATCGTCCCTAAACATGGAGCCTTTTGGGGCAAATCGCCTGTGTGTAGTCAACATTAGTGAGAGACACCTTTACACAGTTTAACCCACACAAATAGGTAAAGTTGTGTGTTGACTTATCATATCAGATTAAAGTCTGATCATGTCAGGTTACATTTGATTTGTATGGGTGGTTGATTGGTCTGGGGGTACCCACATAGCGAGTGTACATAGCAGATTGTTGTAATTTGTAGCTATGGCCCGAGCATGACAAAACTTAAGATCAGCCATCTTTGTTTGCTGTGCTATTAAAGAGAATGCATCTAAAAAGTATGATAATTACAACAACAAGAATTTTCGTGTTAAATGCATTCATTCCAACATGACCCATACCAGGAGGGACAAAATGCTCTGTTCCTGGACTTCCCTGCCAGTGGCCGTTGCAGTGGTGAGGCTGCAGCACAGACCACAAATTAAATAGGGGAGAGACCCCAACTGCCAGTGAGTCCCAGACTGTGGTGTTTGGCAGTGAATTTAGGTAGCAGTAGGGGGCTCCTCTATTTGAATTTTGGACTATGCTGCGCACCTCTGCCAGTGCAAAGAAATCCAGGAACAGAGCATTTTCTCCCTCCTGGAATTTTGGAAGGTATGTAAATTAAATAAAAAAAAAAACAGTCACATTTAAAGTATACATGCTTCACCTTATTTCCTCCTTTGTGATAACATAACATTTACTAAGAGAACATCCACAACTAGTCTAGAAAAGTTAATTTCGAATTTTCGTCAAATTGGACATGCTATTAAAGTAGTGACAGGTAAAATCATTTTACCAATAACTCCTTTTTGAGATCACAATCTTCT
Source organism: Crinia signifera (assembly GCF_055691185.1). Classification (NCBI taxonomy): domain Eukaryota; kingdom Metazoa; phylum Chordata; class Amphibia; order Anura; family Myobatrachidae; genus Crinia; species Crinia signifera. The sequence goes on from NC_139217.1 coordinate 198,464,314, forward strand.
ACAATGCTGAGTTTATGCAGGGTATCTTCCAAGAGATTCTGACGGCTGATTTTGAGATGTAAGAGAGGTATTCTGGGATTATTATCACTGCTGTGATTCATTCTGTTCAGCATAAGCATTTGGCTGGCTTGCAGTTTTGCTTCCTAATAAAAAAAGATAGGCCTTAAATGAGACACTACAGAAACTACACTACACTACAGACACTAAGGTATTCTCTAGAACATTACATCAAGGTTGCCTACTTTTGAAAAGCAGTTTCAGGGAGATTTTATATGCTGAGGGGGCGTGTCATATTCCACCCAAGAGGCGTGTCTAGTGACACCTATGGGCATGCCTATTTTAACCTTGAATGTACCCAGTTCCCCCCTGACTGTGCCCTGTGTGACCCTGACTGTGGTCTGTGCCCCCCTGACTGTGCCCTATGCCACTCTGACTTTTTAACCTAGGTAATAGGGTTAATTATTCCTCTTCCCCTGCCCCTTCCCCACATACTCAAAAAAGTATTCTGTCTCCCCCCTCCACACTGCTGAAGCAGCATCATAAAAATATTTAATCTCCCCCTGCTTCTTGGAGATCCTTCCTTCTCTCCCCTCTCCAGGCTTCCATGCTGCTGTAGCTTCATAAAAATTGATTATCTCCCCCTGCTTCACTATTGTTCGTCCCCCCCACCACCCCCTCCTCACTGCTTCCCCAAAAAATGTATGAAGCAGCAGGGAGAGAAAAAAAAATGATAAGCAGAAGAGGGGACAGACAGCGCCTGAGTGAGGAACCCTTTTAAACAAGTGCAGGGAGAGAAGTCTCAGTGAAGAAGTCTCATGAGCAGTGGAGGAAGCAAGCTCAGCAGCCAGTCTCCACGACCTCCCACCAGTCAATCTCACCCACTGCTGCTGATCCCACTCCCTGTGCTGCCCTGCCTGTCACTGCATAGTGTGACATAATTCTTTATGTTGCAGAGAGACCACTCACCGATAATCCCTCCGGCAGCCGCTCCTGAGGCCGCTCCGCCTCCTACTCTCCGTGCTGAAGTTCTGAAGTTTTCATTGGTATTATTGTGTGGTAAAGGTTTGCGCAGGAGTGCCTATTCACTCTAACCATTGTACATTCACTTGGGTATTTGTGTAGTTATACCCCAGACTGTCTGGGGTATAACTACACAAATACCCAAGTGAATGTACAGACACCCAGCAGCAACCTACCCCCCCCCCCCCTTACCACCCACCCATAGCGCAGTAGTCAACCCCCCTTTTTGCAACAGTTCCTACTCTCCGTGCTGCGCTGCCTGCCGCTAAGTAGTGGGTAGTAGCTGCTGCTGTGGACAGCGCTACCCACAGAACCCCGCGGCGGCCAGCATATAATAGAACAGCCACACTTCAGAGCCCGTCCCCGGCCTTTTCGTGACACGCGCATGCGTAGTCACATGGTTCTCGGAAAAGCTTGAAAAACCGGGAGAATCACGTGTATTTCCATGAGACCGGGAGAGACAAGCAAAAAGCGGGAGACTCCCGCAAAATCCGGGAGGGTAGGCAAGTATGCATTACATAAAGGTATGAAGTATAACACTCAGAGGGGTCAGTCCAATTAGCAGTGCGAGTTATTGTGGCCACACTTACACTACTGCTAGACTCACACAGTTTTGTCTGCCGCCCTGCAGGGTAGCGCACAAAAATCTTTAAGGGTTTATTTACCTAGATGGGAGTTATATTGAAGATGGGATGCTGCCCAAAGCAACCAATCAGAATCTACTTATTTAGCACCATCTGCAAGATAACAAATAGAGGGCCAGCTTCTCTAAACTTCAAAAGTTGGAAGAAATGTTGTGAGACTCCGCATCTTATGCACACATATGAATTTCTGAATCTGCAGTGATATGTTGTGCTGTGGCCTTTAGGCTTCATTCAGGTTTCATTTATTAGTTGCCTCTTAACATATTTTCAATTTGCTTTTTTTTTTTTCAAGAATAATTTTTTATGTTACTTCTGAAATGTTACTTCTGAAATGCAGAAAGGGTTAGCGAAGAAAAAAAAATAATAATAAAGGAAAGAAGAAGGGGAATAAAAAAAAAAAAAGTGGAGGAAAAAATCTGGAATAAAAAAATATTGTAAATTATGGGGGTATTCAATGTAAATGAATACCCCTTAGAAGACATTGCAAGAAATGTCAATAGAGAATAATGGCACAAATGCAGCACTGGCTGGTGGGCTAATCAGAGCTTGTGTACCGGCAGCCTCTTTGATTGGCTAACGGCACACAAGCTCTGATTGGCTCAAAAGCCGGTGCAGCGTTTTAATTGGCCGCCGGCATCCTGCATTGAAGAAGAAGCAGGCAGCACAGCGGGGGGTGGGGGGGGGGGGAATTCGGGAAAATGAGCTGCCTGGGCCTCTGGGACAGCTGAGGTCTCAGAATCAGGAGGCCCTGATAATGGATTCCAATCAGTGATCCCCGGGTAGGTGAGCATAATCAGCGGTAAAATAATGTTCAAAAATCTCACCCAAATACAAATAAATAAGTCGCTTACATAACCACAACCACGTAACAGAGGAAGAGGGGAAAAAATGTAGTCTGGTTGGAACCAATTTCCATCTAGAGTAGATTTTCTAAGAGTTCCCTTTGACTGAACAAGAGATATATTACTTTGCACATTTTTTCTAATAATATTCCTTGAATCCTTACCTGGGGGCTGCCCCAAATCCTGTTTACAACTACACGATTAAGGATAAGAATCCTTGGTACGACAATCATTTTATTGGACATTGTCGTACTTCGCTTTTTTTATTATTTTAGACTACTTGGGAGAACAGATGGAAATACATGTTTCCATGATAATCTTTCAATACTGGAAGAATAAAAATATTCTAGTGGACACGATTAGTGTCATTGACCTTTGTAGGGATGGAGGGGATTGGTGTGTGCAGCACGAGATACTGTAGCATCTTATGTGTACAGAAATTACAATTTGGACATGATGGTGCTGTCCCACCAATGATAATAAAAACTTACATTCTTCTTCAGTGAAGCATCAAAGTGTAAATACTGAACCTTGGTGGCAAATGTGAGGATAAATGGAAATCGACAAAATATTTCTGGAAGGGCACCTTGTTCAGTCTCCTGTACATGAGAAAGACAGAGAATGGTTTCTACAAAATCAGGGCCACAAAAATCACTAACATATACAACATTAGATATTGTTGTAATTCTGTATATTAGTATGAGGAACTCATCCGAGATTGTTTGTATCACAGGGTGTCTCCTGTGGTAAAGGCTAATCACACACCTGTCCCTGTCCCTTTAAATAGCATTCACCAATATTACCACCAAAAAAAATAAAGAGACAGCCTTAGTGACTACTACCATATACTACAAACAGCATTAGTGACCGCCATATACTACAGACAGCATTAGTGACCGCCATATACTACAGACAGCATTAGTGACCACCATATACTACAGACAGCATTAGTGACTACCATATACTACAGACAGCATTAGTGACTACCATATACTACAGACAGCATTAGTGACTACCATATACTACAGACAGCATTAGTGACTACCATATACTATAGACAGCATTAGTGACTACAATATACTACAGACAGCCTTAGTGACTGCCATATACTACAGACAGCCTTAGTGACTACTACCATATACTACAAACAGCATTAGTGTCTGCCATATACTACAAACAGCATTAGTGACCGCCATATACTACAGACAGCATTAGTGACCGCCATATACTTCAGACAGCATTAGTGACCACCATATACTACAGACAGCATTAGTGACTACCATATACTACAGACAGCATTAGTGACTACCATATACTACAGACAGCATTAGTGACTACCATATACTACAGACAGCATTAGTGACTACCATATACTACAGACAGCATTAGCGACCACCATATACTACAGACAGTATTAGCGACCACCATATACTACAGACAGCATTAGCGACTACCATATACTACAGACAGCATTAGCGACTACCATATACTACAGACAGCATTAGTGACTACCATATACTACAGACAGCATTAGTGACCACCATATACTACAGACAGCATTAGTGACCACCATATACTACAGACAGCATTAGTGACCACCATATACTACGCAGCGTACACGGTGCACACTGACTGCCCACAATATATATACATTGCTGCACACTACCCACCAATGTATCTATTTTTATATGCCCATTGCCCACCAATATATATTTTTATATGCCCACTGCCTAGCAATGTATATATTTTTTATATGCCCACTGATGTATAGATTTTTATATGCCCACTGCTCACCAATATTTATATGCCCACTGCCAACAATGTATATTTATTTAAACACCACTGCCCACCAATGTTTATTAATAATAGGCGGTAACATATACAGAACATTGCTGGACTGCACCAGTAATTTATACGTTACCACCTATTATTAATAAACATTGGTGGGCAGTGGTGTTTAAATATACATTGGTAGCAGTGGATGTATAAATAATATATATACACATTGGTGGTGTATAAAAATATACACATTAGTGGGCAGCGGTGGGTATATAAAAATAAACACATTGGTGGGCAGTGAGCGGTGGGCACACATTCCCTCCCCACCCCCTCCCCGGGCACTTTCAATGCATTTTTACCTTGGGGCCCGGGGTCAGACAGGGACTCAAGGTGGCAGGCAGTGCCGCAGCTCCTCTCTCCATATGCAGCAGCAAGTCTCCTGACAGTGCTGCCGCTGCGCTGCTCTTTGGGTGTCACAGTTAGGGCTTCCTTTCTTGAGTCACAGTGGCTGGCTTCTCATTAGAGGATCATCAGATGATGTGACTGTGCAGTGAGTGCGCAGTCACAATGTGCTGCCGCCGGGAACTCGGAGGCAGGCAGGCAGTGGGCTAAATCTGGCGCCGCGACAGACAGTGAAGGGGGTAAGAGTGACTAACATGCTGCTGGGGAGAGTTGCCCGGGCCCCTACCCTCTGTCAGAGCGGCGAGGCCCGGGACTCAAGTACACCAAGACCCCCCCGGTCGGTGGCCCTGGACAGCATTATTAACTACTATATACTATGAAAAGCATTAGTGTTTGCCATATACTACAGACAGCATTAGTGACTACCATATACTACAGACAGCATTAGTGACTACCATATACTACAGGCAGCATTAGTGACTACCTTATACTACAGGCAGCATTAGTGACTACCATATACTACAAACAGCATTAGTGTCTGCCATATACTACAGACAGCATTAGCGATCACCATATACTACAGACAGCATTAGTGAACACCATATACTATAAACAGCATTAGCGATCACCATATACTACAGACAGCATTAGTGAACACCATATACTATAAACAGCCTTAGCGATCACCATATACTACAGACAGCATTAGTGACTACCAAATACCACAAACAGCATTAACAATCACCATATAATACAAGCAGCAATAATGACTGCCATATACGCCATATGAGGGAGTTTGCTAGACTAATGTGGGAGAGAGGGAGATTGCTGCTATTTCAGGGAGTCTCCTGCAGAATGCAGGAGGGTAGGCAAGTATGATCTAATATTATCTGACCTCATATAAACATATAACAGTCCTGCTTCTGTAATGCACCAGTGCCCCAAAGTTATTCATTATTATTGTGCAAACAGCTGATTTACTCACAGACATCTGCTGCCATAAACGCCAGTTGTTAAGGTCCGCCGGGATGATGATTAGATTGGAGACTCCAGGAACGCAGAAGAAAGGGATGGGTATTTTATAACCGGCTTTCATATTTGCCTGCATCCGAGAAAAGTAGAGAAAACCTTTGGATGAATTTACTGTTCAATCTGTTCAAATACTGTAATATAGAAAATAGACATTTGTGATTCTGTGACAGGAAGAGTCCTTAAGCTGGATAAATGCTGCCGGTCTGACAAATGCTGCAATTCAACTATAGCAATTACTGGTGTGCACCTGTACACAGAGCAAATCCTAGCTCAGTGAGTGCTTCCCTCAGATCTCTTCAAAGGGTCAGAAATCAGACAACAGGCCTGAGTCAGAAGTGGAAGCAGTTGCAGGTGCAACTGCATCTTTTTGAGTGACTGCAACCTTAAAGGTGCGTACACACGGGGGCGATTTTGTCCAAAATCGCGGGAAATATGGTCGCTGAGCGACCATATTGCCCGCAATGGGAGTGTGCACCGGCGATATATCGCCGGGTGCGCGCTCCCGTTTTTGCCCCTGTGGTGATCGCTGGTCGCAGGAACATGCTCCTGCGACCAGGTGATTACCACTGCCGGGCTCCCCCCGGCAGTTTCTTTTTCATCAGCGAGAAACTGAGCAATATATTGCTCAGCCATATATTGCTCAGCAATATATGGCTGAGCAATATATCTCCCCCGTGTGTACACAGCATTAGGTGCATACACACGGGGGGAGATATATTGCTTGCAATATATGGCTGAGCAATATATTGCTCAGTGTCTCCTTTTCATCAGCGACCAGAGATGGTCGCTGATGAAAAGGAACCTCTGCTGGTGGAGCCGCAGAGGTAATTAGCTGGTCCAGCGATTACAATGGGGCAGAAAACGGGAGCGCGCACCCGGCGATTTATCGCTGGGGCACACTTCCATCACTGGCAATATGGTCGCCTGCGACCATATTCCTAGCGATTATAGCCTATATCGCCCCCGTGTGTACACAGCATTATGGGAATGCCACAGCCAATGAAACTTGTACAGGGACACCTACTAGCTGCAGTGCCAATTTCCTGATTTGCGTATTAAGATGCACCATTGGACTCACTACAGTTGTATCATACCTCCCAACATGACCCTCTCAACACATTGCTCTGCTCCTGCACCTTCCTCTTAATATATGATTGCTATCATCTGTGGTGAAGCACCTTTCTTATCACTTAAACCCCGTACACACGGGGGAGATCTATTGCTCAGTTTCTCCTTTTCATCAGTGATCAGAGATGGTCGCTGATGAAAAAGAAACTGCCGGGGGGAGCCCGGCAGTGGTAATCAGCTGGTTGCAGGAGCATGTTCCTGCGACCAGCGATCACTACAGGGGTAAAAACAGGAGTGCGCACCCGGCAATATATCGCCGGTGCACACTCCCATCGCGGGCTCCCATCGCGGGCAACATGGTCGCTTAGCGACCATATTTCCCGCGATATTACACAAAATTGCCCCTGTGTGTACGCACCTCAAATCTGTTCAACACAGATGAAGGTAATCATACATTAAGAGTAAAGACTAGGATCAGAGCATTGTATCCCTCCAGGAGAGGGTCATGCTGGGAGGTACTGTATGTTGTACTGTCAAACATTGCACCAGCCCTGTGGAAGGGCAGATTGTCTGTCTGAATACAGCTGCCAAAATCAGTGCAACTGTGGAAAAAGCCTGTATCTGGACAACCACCCCCATGTTACCACCCAGAAATCATGGGGGTTGGGGCTGTTACCTTCCCATCGAAATTGTTTTTCTCTGCCTTAATATTTGTTCTGCTGACAGTAATCATAGGCTCTACTTGCGTCTGATGCCAAAACTTTTCCCACTTCTGAATCAGGCCCTCATTTTGATTGACTCAGAAAGCTGCGAAGCTCGCAGCTTGCTGAGTCCCAGAGGGTCCACCCTGCCACGCCGAATCGCTGTGCCCCGCCACCGTATCCCCTTGTAATCATGCGAGGGGATGTGTCATGAAGACACATCCCCTCGCATGTGCCCGCTGCCGGAGATATCATTCAATGATTGCCAACCACATACCTCCCAACTGTCACGATTACAGCGGGACAGTCCCGATTTTCGGGTCCTGTCCCACCCGAGGCAGGCATTGTCCCACTGCGGGGGGTGGCAGTTGGGAGACCCCCCCAATCTAATAGAATAGACGCTGTGCGCATGTGCACAGCGTCTATTCTCGTGTGAAAATGAGGTTGCGGCTAATTAGCATAAGCCGCGACCTCATTTGCATACGCCCGCCCCCTTTTCGGGCGCTCCCCAACACAGAAGTTGGGAGGTATGCAACCATCAAATGATTTCTCCAAGGCTTGCAAATATGTCAGTGGACATAAGGGCGGGCGGCTGATGACAAGCAACGTCAGCTGCCTGACCATCGGCACTCACAGCATGCCGCCATTTGCATAGGAACGCTCATCGTGTATCCTTGGCTGATTGGGGGTGAAAAATCCAACCTACGTCCTTTCAGAAGACAGCCCTGTACACTGTTCAATAGAACAGGTCTGGACACTGAATCCTCAGGTGCAGAAGCATCCTCTGCCAGTGAAAGAGTCAGATCTAGGGACCCAACATACACTCCCTTTAGGGCAGGCATGTCCAAAGTCAGGCCCGGGGGCCAATTGCGGCCCATGCTGTCATTTCAAGTGGCACGCAGCCTCCAGCTGGAAGCAGGCAGAGCATCAGATGTGGGAAGCACAGACAGCACAGGAGCACTAAAGGTGGGCCCCCGGCGAGCGCGCCTTTACCTTGCTGTCTGCTGCAGTGAGGAGGTGCCAGCCACCGCAGTCAGATGTGTATGGCGTCCTACCCCTGTTGCTTTCATCGTATATCACCCTACTCCACAATCACAGTGAAATCATTGTTTGGGGAGGGGGGCAGCATGGGGGAAGCTTGCTCCCGTAACATGCAGAGCAGAGGAGGGTCAGGCATCTCCTGTCCTTGCAGTGCCTGCTTTGTCTCTCCTGCCTCTTTCTCACACAAGGGGCTGGGAAACATACAGAGAAGGGAGGGGGCAGAGTGGGGGACATACAGTGAAGGAGGGTCAGGCTGGGGGACATACAGTGAATGGAGGCAGTGATGGCCATTCAGAGAAGGGGGGCAGGCTGGGGGACAGAGTGAATGGCTGCAGAGTGGGGAACATACAGTGAATGGGTGCAGGCTGGGGGAAATACAGTGGAGGGGTAGGTTGGGGGACATAGAGTGAATGGGGGCAGAGTGGGGGACCATTCTGATGTGATTAATGAGTCAAAGAATGTCAGGCTGAATGGTCGGCCCCCACACATTTACACTTCACCAAATCTGGCCCTCGTCGCAAAAAGTTTGGACACCCCTGCTTTAGGGGCTTGGACCCGAGACCATTCCATGCTATCAGGTGAAAACACACGAGGAGGAGGAAGCAGAATGAGAGGACGAGGCATAAAAAACAGTTATCAGCCAACCCGCCACCCAAAGAAGTAGTGTTTAATTTGTCTACTAGAACCCTGAGTCAAGTGGAAATCCAAGTCTTGTCCAAAGGATTACATTTTGTCCCTACAAATAAACCAGACCCGTTTATGATAAAAGTCAAACCATTAAAACTCATACCTCAATTGAAACTGTGGGAGTATTTTCAGGATAAACAGACGGCACAGGTGAAGTCACAACCTCGATTGTTCCCGGACAAATTGAGGAAAAAAATCTAAATTTGAGCCTGTCTCGCTCAATCTGTCTATTAAAACTTTCAGCAGACTTCTAGAACAAGATATCAATAAAGCTTTAATGCAACCTTCCATCGGACATTCCAATTTTATCTCTGCTGAATGGAAAGCAGTTAAAACCTTAAGTGGTGACCAGAATATTGTCATAAGACAAGCCGATAAAGGCGGTGGCATAGTTGTCCAAAACACCTGCAATTACGTTGCAGAATTGGATCACCAGCTCAGCGACACCGAGACGTATGCCCCTTTATCCAAAGATCCTACTGTGGACTACAAAAATGAATTGGACAAAATACTTCATCTTGCATGTCTTTCTTCAGTCATCGACAACCTTACTAAAGAAGCGCTCACCACACACCATCCAATAACCCCATTATTGTACTCTTTGCCCAAAATCCACAAAAATTCCCAAAACCCCCCTGGACGTCCGATTATATCGGCAAGGGGGTCAATATATCAATGTGTATCCATTTACCTGGACTCATTCCTGCAGCCATGCATCCAGACGGAGAGCGCTTACCTTAAGGACACAAATTCCTTGTTAACCAAACTGTTAACCAAACGGTCACATCTATCGTGCCCAGGACACATTCCTCAGGCACCTTCGGTGCCTGAGGAATGTGTCCTGGGCACGATAGATGTGACCATCCTGAATACCTGCATCCCTCACGATGCAGGTATATCGGTGGTACAATCGCTCATCACCGACAATGATTTATATACAGGTCCCGACATTTTTTACAGCTGTTAAACCTCACATAAAAACTGAATTATTTTTTATTTAATGGTAATTATTATCTACAATTACGCGGCTGTGCGATGGGGTCCTCATCGCTAGCAAATGCCTTTATGTTTATTATTGAGAAACAATTATTTTTTACCGACCCCATCACCAGGGGAGCATTAATTCTGTACACAAGGTATATCGATGACCTCCCCATCTGTTGGTCAGGAGGGTGGTCACAGGAATTGACAGATCTCATTGAGGGCCACAATAAAACCTTGTCCCCAGTTAAATTCACTTTTACCATCCATCCCACACAAGTTCAATACTTGGACGTTGATTTTAAAATTGTGAACGGTCACTTCGTAACATCGCTGTATTCTAAAACAACATACCGCAATAATATGCTGCTGGCAACTAGTAATCAACCTGTTCCCCTGAAAAAGGGTCTTCCCTACTCACAGATGTTACGTGCTTACAGAATAACCAGTGAGCTGTGCGAGTTGGAGAAAGCCCTAGATTTGATGATTCTTAAATTTGTTGAACGCGGATATAGCAGGACTGACCTTGAATGTAAAATTTTAGCTTTACCTAAACCAGATCATTTGTCAACCAAGGCAGACAAAAGTAAAGACAAATTGATTTGGGTTAACGCGTATCATCAGAAAAGTTCTGTCATTAGTCCTATTGGCCGATCGTAAGGTCGGATCCAATGTTGTCATCTTTGCAAAATAAATCTACCATGTGTGCCTATACCAGGGGCCGCAATATACGTGACCTTCTGGTAAAAAATGATGTAGTTTACCCGCCCAGCACAGCAACTTTTTTAGGTAAACCAAAAACTGGTTGTTTTAAATGCTGCGGATGCACCACCTGCAATTTCATGGTTGCAGGTGATGCTTTTTACCATCCATATTCTGGAAAAAAAATTCTTGATCCGGCACCGTGTTACTTGTTCTACTAGATTTGTCATCTATTTAAACTCTTGTCCTTGTGGCAGACATTATGTGGGCAACACAGACTGCACCCTTAAGGAGGGCAGCAGCTCACAGGTCTGCTATCAAGGCATCTTTGAACATGGGGAACAGTGAGCAGCCGGTTGCGCAATATTTCGCGCAGGCTCGCCACGCTATTTCATCACTGCGTTATCGCATTATCGAACATATCCCACCCCTTAAACGTGGTGGGGATAGATCGTTACAATTGCTCCGTGCTGAAAGTAGGTGGATTCACCATTTAGACACCCTAGCGCCTAGGGGTCTGAACGAAAATTTGGGATCATCTTGTTTTATGTAATAACTTCTTACAGTTCATCAGATGTCAGTCTGTGATAACCTTGAAGTTGCATTAGTTTGCCGTGTTTACTATGATGCCGTTGTTACAAAAGAGTTCGGCTAATTATATACCTTGGTTACACATTGTATTTGTTCATTGGTTGGTTTGTATCATGTGACACAGGCGATCTTTGTCAGGAACCAGTCTGTTTTGTTTTCTGTCAGTTTCTGTTTGGCATTTTGACTCACTGGTGACCTCCAGTGGTAGGTCTGTTGCCATTACAGCCCTGTGTTCTTTGAGCTATTATTCACAGGCTGTGAGGTATTAGCTCGTTAATCATGAGCAGCCTGGAGATTCACCAGCTGTTTCAATCACCTGAGGCCTTTATAAGCCATGCTCTCCTGGGGATCTGTGCCAGTGATAGCTTGCTGTTAGCTGCAGATATACTGCTCTCTGGTCCTAGGTCCTGCTCCTGTTCCATTCAGTCTGGATTCTGTCGGAGTCCTTCTCACTTCAGTCTGGGTACTTTTTTCAGCTTGTCCTGTGTCGTCTGGGTCCAGTCAAGTGTCCTATCCTGCTGCAGTCTGGATCAATTATCATTGTCCCCTTGCTGTCCTAGTCCAGGGACCTCCAGCCGTGGTGCAGCCATTGTCCAGCTGCCGTCTCACTGCGGTCACTGTGCAGCCGTAGTCCAGCCGTTATCCAGCCGCCCGATTGCTGCGGTCAGTGTCCAGTCTTGGGCCGGTCACGTAAGTGCTCCAGTGGAGCCTGGTTCCTTATTCTTTATTCCTACGGGCAAGCGGCCCTTCCTCCTTAGTTATAATCATTATTATCCTGGTTCTGCTCTCCGTGGTTCGGAGAGGCCCACAACTGTGGGTTTACGTCTGTTTTGGGGTACCGTCACTTTAAGAGTACTATTTTTATGTTGGCGTGTGTTTGGTTTGGTGGCACCCTATTGTTGCTTTGTTCTGGTGTTTGCGACTCGGTCGCGCTGTCCCGTCCTTGGCCTGGTGCCGGTTAGTCAGGGGTTTTTTCAGGTAGGCCCGTTAGTTAGATCTGCCTTTTGAGATACCCCCTGGCGATCGCTCACCCCTTGTCACCACATAACACCTGGCTGCATCGGGGTCGGAGCAGGCTTAACCGGCTCCTTCGAACGCGGCGGCTACAGGCGAAGCCTAGCACTACCGCAGGGGTATTCCATCTGCCCGGGGGACTCAACAGAGTCAGTGTAGGGTTTCGCTGTGGCCGTTCTAAACAGCGGTCCCAGCTGCGGGCTCACGCCTGACCTTTTTCCTCCTGCCAGCTGTCGTATCACCCAGAGCCCAGGCGAAAACCATAACATTATCACTGGCCATACCGATATATGCATGTGTTCACAGTAGTCATAGGTATACATGCATATATAAAATTTTGTTTCAAGGTGATTTGGGTGTTTTTGATTGGTTGCGGGACTTATAGATTTGTCCATATTAAGATTTTTTTTTTCCTTCCCGCATTTTGCCCGTTACAGGGTTTTGCTTTATTTAGCTTGCCCAGTTGGTCTTGTCTGTTTGTTTCATTGCTGTACTTAATCATGCAGGCCTTGCAAGCTTCCTTGATGGCCTTAAATACGGCCTTTACAGAATTAAAACCTGAGCGGGTTAAGGGTCTACAGCAGTCATTTCTGCAATTGCAAGATCTGTTAACCCAAATTTTCCTGGATCTGTCTGAGGTTTTTGGGGCTCAACCAGCTCCTAGGGAGACCCTGGCTAAGGGGGTAGTCGGTCAAACTTCAGATCAGGAGATTCAGAAGGGACATAGAAGTTTTTTAAGGCCAAGGCTCACACCAGAAGAGCGGCGACGGCGTAAAAACTTTAACCTATGTCTGTATTGTGGGGAATCAGGCCACTTTCTCCAGTATTGCGAATTGCGCAGACCTGGTGGTGGTACCGGGAAGGATTTTCCTCAATCCAAGTGGTATCAGGAGGTTACATCTATACCTGTCTCCTCTAAGCAGGAGGAACCTGACCACACCCCCCACATACGTAGCGCTCCGACTTACAACTGGGGTCCTAGGACTAGAGCGCCCCATGTTGTGGTACGGAATCAGACGGGAATGTGGAATTCATCCACAAAGATTCCAGACAGAAAGACGTTGGATGCTAGTCTTCCAGTCAGGGAGCTCAACGTTCTTTCAATGTTGGAGTTGCTAAGTCCTGTAGAGGAGTCTCAGGTTTTTCCCTCAAAAGGGGCTTCAAGTGGCATAATCCCAGAGGGGGTCCTTGAAACAGTCGCCCCTAAGAGGGTCTTGGGGAACTTAACCCCACATGGAGTTATGGAGGTCATTGCTCCTGATGAGGCCTTGGGAGGCATAACTCCGAAAAAAGAATCCCTGACATCAGTCTCAGCCGGGATTTCTAGTGACATCTTCCCCGATCTTGGGGTTCTCGGTGTTGCCTCTGAGGCTGTGGATCCAGGAGTCCCGGTCTCCTTAGGCGAGTCCGATGCCGGGGGCTCATCTAGCGGCAAGGGCGCTTGGGGCTCATTGAACGTTTGTGGTGCTCGAGGTCAGTCGAGCCAATTTGATGCCCAAGGCCCGCCGGGCGTGTCTGATGATACTCCTAACACTCCATACTTCGATGGAGATTTGGCCCAGCTCCGACCAATTGCTCAGCAATTCCTCGCTAAAATGGACTTCTCACATAATATGAAGATAACTCCTTCTTCTGCTGTCCGTAATCTCTTATCATGCTTTAGAGGAAGAGCTTTGGAGTGGGTTAAACCTCTCATAGAGGCTGACGATCCCATCCTAAGGGATCTTCCGGGTTTCCTAAAAACCGTGCGGAAAGTGTTCAGCCCAAAGGCCGTAGCCCTGAGTGGGGGCCCAAAGGCCGTAGCCCCGAGTGGGGGCCCAAAGGCCGTAGCCCCGAGTGGGGGCCCAAAGGCCGTAGCCCCGAGTGGGGGCCCAAAGGCCGTAGCCCCGAGTGGGGGCCCAAAGGCCGTAGCCCCGAGTGGGGGCCCAAAGGCCGTAGCCCCGAGTGGGGGCCCAAAGGCCGTAGCCCCGAGTGGGGGCCCAAAAGTCTGTTTCGCCCCAGAAGGTGGGCAAGTCTGTTTCGCCCCAGAAGGTGGGCAAGTCTGTTTCGCCCCAGAAGGGGGGCAAGTCTGTTTCGCCCCAGAAGGGGGGCAAGTCTGTTTCGCCCCAGAAGGGGGGCAAGTCTGTTTCGCCCCAGAAGGGGGGCAAGTCTGTCTCGCCCCAGAAGGGGGGCAAGTCTGTCTCGCCCCAGAAGGGGGGCAAGTCTGTCTCGCCCCAGAAGGGGGGCAAGTCTGTCTCGCCCCAGAAGGGGGGCAAGTCTGTCTCGCCCCAGAAGGGGGGCAAGTCTGTCTCGCCCCAGAAGGGGGGCAAGTCTGTCTCGCCCCAGAAGGGGGGCAAGTCTGTCTCGCCCCAGAAGGGGGGCAAGTCTGTCTCGCCCCAGAAGGGGGGCAAGTCTGTTTCGCCCCAGAAGGGGGGCAAGTCTGTTTCGCCCCAGAAGGGGGGCAAGTCAGTCCGGTCCCTGAGGGGGACTCTGCCAGTCCGGTCCCTGAGGGGGACTCAGTCCATCTAGTCTCAAGTGGTATCATAGAAGCTGTGTCCCCGGAAGGGGTGGCCATATCCTTGTCTGAGGTCCCAAAGACCACAGCCTCAGCAAGGGTCTTGATGGCTGCAAACCCGGTGAGTGTTTCGGTTTTGACGGCCTCTCGGGAGGCTTCAGAAATCTTAGCCCCCAAGGTTGTTGTTCCCATAGAGAATTCCAGTTCTGAGGTCCCAGAGGTGGATGTCCCTACGTCCATCGTGTTTGATGGAGATCTTGCCCATTTTATTGCCCTGGTTGGACACTATGTTTCCCTGTTTGAATCTGGACCATCTTCAGGGGTCACTTGGGCTAACATTGTAGACCTCATCATTTCTGCCTTTAGGGGTAGACCTCAGACATGGGCCTACGAGCGGATCAATGCTGGTGACCCTTGTATCCGAGATCTATCTTCTTTCTGTGATGCAGTTATTAAGAAGTTCAGTCCCAAAAAGAAGGATGGGGTTCCACCAGCTCCTGGAAATGTGGTGCCCAGCATAAGCCAGGGGCTTAAGGACCTGGCTTCTGGAGACTCACAGTCTCTGTTTGTTCGTTCTTCTGCCTCATCGCTTGGTCCGGAATCCAGGAGTTTAGCTATTGGTTTTGTCTCACTGACTCCTGACAAAATTTTTTTGGACACATCTGGTACCTGTAATTCTGGGTCTGGGGAATCCAATAAGAGTTCTGCCTATGGCCAATTAAGACATTCTTCCCTTTCTGAGATTCCGTCTGTTAAAAAGACTCTCATGATCTCCTCAGATCGAGACTTCAACTCTGTTTCTGATTTGGTAACCCTTAGCTGTGATTTGATAGAAGGTACCATCAGATCTGATAATGTGTGGGGCCTTAAACTGCTGATTCCATCAAAATCTAGGAAAAAGAAAAAGAAGAAGCATTAATCTTTTTCCGCTTTCCTGGATCATCTTGTTTGTCTTTTTGGTTGTGCCCTGTGGTCACCCTCAAGTGGGGGCACTGAGACAAGCCGTGGTTTTAGCTTGTGTTCACCTTTCTGTTGCCTTTGCCCCGTTATCCAGAATCCAGATACATTTAATTTTTGGAGGTCTGGATTTTGGGGTCTGTTGACCCCTCCTCAAGGGGGGGGGTACTGTCAGGAACCAGTCTGTTTTGTTTTCTGTCAGTTTCTGTTTGGCATTTTGACTCACTGGTGACCTCCAGTGGTAGGTCTGTTGCCATTACAGCCCTGTGTTCTTTGAGCTATTATTCACAGGCTGTGAGGTATTAGCTCGTTAATCATGAGCAGCCTGGAGATTCACCAGCTGTTTCAATCACCTGAGGCCTTTATAAGCCATGCTCTCCTGGGGATCTGTGCCAGTGATAGCTTGCTGTTAGCTGCAGATATACTGCTCTCTGGTCCTAGGTCCTGCTCCTGTTCCATTCAGTCTGGATTCTGTCGGAGTCCTTCTCACTTCAGTCTGGGTACTTTTTTCAGCTTGTCCTGTGTCGTCTGGGTCCAGTCAAGTGTCCTATCCTGCTGCAGTCTGGATCAATTATCATTGTCCCCTTGCTGTCCTAGTCCAGGGACCTCCAGCCGTGGTGCAGCCATTGTCCAGCTGCCGTCTCACTGCGGTCACTGTGCAGCCGTAGTCCAGCCGTTATCCAGCCGCCCGATTGCTGCGGTCAGTGTCCAGTCTTGGGCCGGTCACGTAAGTGCTCCAGTGGAGCCTGGTTCCTTATTCTTTATTCCTACGGGCAAGCGGCCCTTCCTCCTTAGTTATAATCATTATTATCCTGGTTCTGCTCTCCGTGGTTCGGAGAGGCCCACAACTGTGGGTTTACGTCTGTTTTGGGGTACCGTCACTTTAAGAGTACTATTTTTATGTTGGCGTGTGTTTGGTTTGGTGGCACCCTATTGTTGCTTTGTTCTGGTGTTTGCGACTCGGTCCCGCTG
Organism: Crinia signifera; assembly: GCF_055691185.1. Taxonomy (NCBI): domain Eukaryota; kingdom Metazoa; phylum Chordata; class Amphibia; order Anura; family Myobatrachidae; genus Crinia; species Crinia signifera. The sequence continues at coordinate 198,481,241 of NC_139217.1, forward strand.
TCCCGTCCTTGGCCTGGTGCCGGTTAGTCAGGGTTTTTTTCAGGTAGGCCCGTTAGTTAGATCTGCCTTTTGAGATACCCCCTGGCGATCGCTCACCCCTTGTCACCACATAACACCTGGCTGCATCGGGGTCGGAGCAGGCTTAACCGGCTCCTTCGAACGCGGCGGCTACAGGCGAAGCCTAGCACTACCGCAGGGGTATTCCATCTGCCCGGGGGACTCAACAGAGTCAGTGTAGGGTTTCGCTGTGGCCGTTCTAAACAGCGGTCCCAGCTGCGGGCTCACGCCTGACCTTTTTCCTCCTGCCAGCTGTCGTATCACCCAGAGCCCAGGCGAAAACCATAACAATCTTCTCGTCTCCGGCATCGTGTTGTGTTGGTGATGTCACCGTTAGACGCCCGGCAGGACGCGGCGGGAGATGTGAACAGACCCTTCAGGTATTTAAACTGTTTGTAATGTCTCTATATATCTCTTTTGCACCTTGATAAAAGGCCGGATGGCCTTGAAACGTTGGCTAAAAACTACACAGCCTGATTTTGTCTTTTTGTGGGAGTGCCGCCTCGGGGGAATATAAATGGGGGAACCGGGAGCTGCTGCAGGCGGGCAGATTTGCGGCTGGTGGGCGAGCGTCTCTTTGGGGCGGTGCAGCGGGCTGCATACACACACACAGGCCCTTATTCTAATCGGATCGGTACGGCCCGCGTGCGGCCGTACCGCCGATGTTTTTACTCTGCACATGCGCAGAGGTGAATCTGCGCATGTGCAGCCCCCTTCGCCGCAGACGGATTTCGTCCGCCGCAAAGGGGGCGTATAGGGGCGTGAGAGGCATCATGCCCTCATTTCCCTATGTGTACGCCCCGCGTTTCATGGGCGTTCCCATGCAAACGCGGGGCGTACGCATGGTAATGAGGCCATGACGCAACTCATGGGGGCGGAAAGCTGACGTCGCCGGATGTCAGCTTTCAGCCCCCATACAAGCTACCACACGGACGATTGTCCGTGTGGTCTCAGCTTGCGGGAGCTGCCGCGGCGTGCGGACCTGCCTTCGATGGTCGACGACCATCGAATGCAGGGGGCAGCTCCCACCATGGTGGAGGCGTAGCCTCCACCATTTTTATGCGGTTCGCCAGCCGTCCGTGTACGGACGGCCGTGGCGAACCGTAGGGTGGGCGGGGATTCGTCTGGTGCGGTCGGAGCCGCATATGCGGCTCGACCGCACCAACCAGAATAAGGGCCACAGTGATGATAAAACCAGCCAACGAGGGACTTCCCTAGCGATGTTAGTTTTGACTGGTTTTGAGGTGAAAATCATCAAGTGTGTATGGGCCTTAAATAACAAACTCAGGTTCAGAGTCATTCCTTATTCTGAAGCTGCAGTTAAAAAGACACGGAACAATAAGCCTATTCTTTTTTAAATCTATTTACACATTTTCTTTCTTTCTGTTAAGGTGTGTACACATGGGGCGATATGATTGCCGGCGATATATTGCTAGCAATCAGCGATGAAAAGGAGACACTGCTACAGTCACGGGGGGGGGGGGGAGACCCGAAGGTAGGAGGGAGGGAGGGAGCAGCGTCACAGGGCAGGGGGGAGAGAGACCCGAAGGGAGGAATGAGGGAGCAGCAGCAGCCGACGCTGCTGCTGTCACTTGGATGGGGGGGGACGCGAATGGAGGAGGGAGGGAGATTTTTTGGGGCATATTCGTATTTTTGGCATTTACTATGCCAAAAATAAGAATTTTCGTATTCATATTGATGGGACATTCGTATTTGTATTTACAAATACGAATGATTACACCATCGATAGAATACGACAAATCACCATTCAAAAGAATGGTGATTCCTGATTTACTAAGCGGTCATATTGACGGCCGCTAATTGGCGTGAAACGGCCGCGAATGGTCGGTCAAATACGGTCAAATACGGCAGGAAAACACATTCCCCCCCCAACAGCTGTAACCAGCACCAGGCTGGAAGAGCCGGGGCTGGTAATAAAAAATCAGGAGGGATACTACAGTACCTGTGAATTTATAAGCTGAAAGAACGCAGCGAGAACTTCCCCCTTATCTTTTAATAAACAACTGAATAAAGTTAAAAGTTTTAAAAAGATAAAAATTGGTTTTCTTTTGTTTGGAGTGCATCCATAGTGCAAATCTTTTTCTTCTTTCCTGTCACTGCTTGCCCGGATAGCACCCCTGCCACATTACAATAAAAAAAAAAGCTGTCCTCCAGAATCCCCAAAATAAGAGGGATTTCAATATAATTGTGTGCGGATTACCAACCTCCCCTTCCCCTATCCTTTCCCAACCTATGATATGCATTATGGATATATTAAGTAAACTGATGCTAGAATATCACACATGGTCTAACAAGTGGGACTGAGATACATATATTTATATATGGTCACCTTGAAAAGCTTCTTTAATACTTCTAACAGATCTTTAGTAAAGTTCTTCTGCCCGAGAACACAGAACAGCAAAGAAACTTTAAACATCTCGACTTGCTTTGACAGGGCGGGTGCCGGCAATGATGACCACAATGTCTCTGATAAATGACAAGCAAGCAATTGACAATGACATTAATATTAGTTATTATTAATCAGTCATTACTGTTGCCTATAAAGGAAAATAAGTATGCGAGGTTAACCTGACCAGACACATTATGCAGAAAAATTATAAAATGCAATATACACTATATACAAAAACGGTATATGGTCGTGAGGTCGACACTATTAAAGGCGACATACATTGGGTCGACCACTGAAGGTTGACAGGTCTTAGGTCGACATATAAAAAAGGTCTACCTGGCTAAGGTTAACAGGATCAAAAGGTCAACACAAGCATTAGGTCGACATTGGGAAGGTTGACAGTTAAAAAGTCAACATGGGTTTTCTTTTATAGCCAACATGTGCCGACAGGCGGTATCTCATGCCCTACCATCCATTAGGGTTTGGAGGGAGAATAAAATAGTGTGCGGAGCATAGCAAGGCATCAAGCTCGAAGCATGGCTTTGTTGACCTTCCTGATGTCTACCTCATGCTTGTGTCAACCGTTTGACCCGGTTGATCTTAGCCATGTTGACCTTTTCATGTGTTGACCTTTAGTGGTCGACCCAATTATGTTGACCTTAATTTGGTCGACCCAATGACCCATACAAAACTACTAATAAATAAATAAATATTTTGTTTATTTTTTTTATCATTTGCTTACTCACTTTTTCCAAAACATGTAAATCTGCTGTAGTGGCACTAGGTGCCAGCTTAGGTTGTGCAGGCATTTCTATATTGGCACCAGTATTATAGAGCAGGATTTGCATAAGATGATGCAGGGAATGAGGGTGATTCAGATTTGTTAGCAACGGAAAAACTGGACAAAACCATGTTGCACTGCATGTGGGGAAGATGTAACATGTGCAGGAAGAGAAATGTGATTTGAGTGGGGTGTGTTCAAACTGAAATCTAAATTGCAGTGCAAAAATAAAGCAGCTAATATTTAAACTGCACAGAAAAAAATAGCCCTCCTAGATCTAACTCTCTCTGCACGTTACATCAGCCCCACCTTCAGTGCAACATAGTTTTGCTCAGTTTTGTGCTTTTTTTTTTGCTTTACTAACACAGCTGAATTAGGCCCCTAGTATGAGTTATGCTGTGTACACACGGGGGAGATATATTGCTAGCAATATATTGCTTGCAATATATTGCTGAGTAATATATTGCTCAGTGTACTTGCAATATATCTCCGCAATATATTTCTCAGCAATATATTGCTCAGTTTCCAGTTTTTCAGAGGGACCAGCAATTTTCCCTGAAAATTGCTAGCAATTTTGACTAGATTTTTTTTACCCTCTATTTAAATTCATTTATGATTGACATGGGTTGTGGGAAGTCCTTCTGGAAGGGAATAAAAGTGTATATGGTGTATATACAGATGTAGCAGGGGTCATCTTTGTAGGGGCAGGATAATCTAGCGGCAGCAGCCGCTAGTGCCCCACTCCTGCCAGGGGTGTGGGGGCACAAGACGGTCGTGCGGCCCCTGCCACCCCGACACCAATGCCCCCTTCATTTATATTGAGCCCACATACTATTGGTGTGGGGCAGCATGGTAATGCTCATGCTGCCCACCGATGGTGCAAATCACCATCGATGGGCAGCATGAACATAATCATGCTGCCCGACACCAATGCCCCCTTCATTTTTTTTCATGTCACATACTATTGGTGTGGGGCAGCATGGTAATGCTCATGCTGCCCACCGATGGTGCAAATCACCATCGATGGGCAGCATGAACATAATCATGCTGCCCGACACCAATGCCCCCTTCATTTTTTTTCATGTCACATACTATTGGTGTGGGGCAGCATGGTAATGCTCATGCTGCCCACCGATGGTGCAAATCACCATCGATGGGCAGCATGAACATAATCATGCTGCCCGACACCAATGCCCCCTTCATTTTTTTTCATGTCACATACTATTGGTGTGGGGCAGCATGGTAATGCTCATGCTGCCCACCGATGGTGCAAATCACCATCGATGGGCAGCATGAACATAATCATGCTGCCCGACACCAATGCCCCCTTCATTTTTTTTCATGTCACATACTATTGGTGTGGGGCAGCATGGTAATGCTCATGCTGCCCACCGATGGTGCAAATCACCATCGATGGGCAGCATGAACATAATCATGCTGCCCGACACCAATGCCCCCTTCATTTTTTTTCATGTCACATACTATTGGTGTGGGGCAGCATGGTAATGCTCATGCTGCCCACCGATGGTGCAAATCACCATCGATGGGCAGCATGAACATAATCATGCTGCCCGACACCAATGCCCCCTTCATTTTTTTTCATGTCACATACTATTGGTGTGGGGCAGCATGGTAATGCTCATGCTGCCCACCGATGGTGCAAATCACCATCGATGGGCAGCATGAACATAATCATGCTGCCCAACACCAATGCCCTCTAAAGACAGCCTATGCACTGACTAGTGCGGCTGTGGGGCGCGATGGAGGTGTTGGTGCTGGCACAGTGGGGGGGAGTTTTGCGCAGCAGCTTCTGTGCTGTATGCGCGGGCAGGGACGGAGGAGGAAGCAGGGGGAGGCCGTGTATGTCACGCTGTGACAGGGAGAGTGGGCGGGTCCCGGCCAGCGTGTCACTCTGACAGGGAGGGTGGGCGGGTCCCAGCCGGCGTGTCACACTGTGACAGGGCGTGTGGGCGGGTCCACAGGTCCCGGCCGGCGCTGGACATAGTAGGTGTCGCTTGTCGCTGGTGCACAGTGCTTTGTGCACCAGCGACCTGCAATTTTGTGCAGAATCTGAGGAGCAAGCTCCTGCGACCAGCGACCATGAAGCGCTGGCCGCGGGAGCGCGCTCCCAGCCATTTATCGCTGGCTGCACATGAAATCACTGGCAATATGGTCACTGAGCGACCATTTTGCCAGCGATTTCATGACTAATTGCAGCAGTGTGTACGCACCTTAACAGGTGTATTTGTTTGTAGCAGTTCTAGCATGAGATATTTTGTAAAGAGAGATTACTTCGGCTGTGTATGCCTCTCCACGTACTGCTAGTTTTTAGAACTACATCCTGGGAACTTATAATAGATATGGACCCAGAAGTATGCTAGGCAAATCATCCAATCCCATTAGTGTTAAGCCAAAAGGTGTGCACACACACTTCAAATTGCTTTAGATTCTATGTCCGATTCCATTTTCCATTAGATTTGGCTTTAGATCTTTGCATTCAATTTGGCATTAGATCTGTTCTTTTGCATTAGATATTGATTTCGATATCGAATTCGATTTACATTCAAAGTACAGTGTACACATTCGATTTACTGGATGGAATTCAATATTTCCTTGCCTGCACAGTCTATTTTTCTTTTCGACATAGAGAAAACGGGAGCGCGCATCGAATCGAATGCAGATCGAAAGCATCTTAAAAACCATTCGATTTCGATTCGATTTTGCTTCTATAAGCAAAATCTAATCGAAAACCTGTCAAAATTGAAGCATGTGTACACCCCTAAAGACAGTTTTGTGGTGCACAGTCACTGCATATCTAAATGTAATTGTGTATAACATTGAGGCAGTGTTATTGTATGAATGCAAGTGTTTGGATGATTTCTTTATCTTTGGAGTGTTCTATCCCTTTTTTTCTAGATGTAGTTATAATATTAATTGCACCTCATGTTTAGTAAATGACAGTATTTATAATGTAAGAGGACTATTAATACAATAAGAGCAGTTTTAAGATTCTGGGGGTTCAGGGCACATACAGTAAATCAATTAAGAGCATAATCGTTATAGATTTACAATCCGAAAATGACCCTATTATACAGAAATCCACATTATAATGAAACATAACAGCACCAGATTATTAAAGAAACACACATACTCCTTGCCAGTAACAGTATAAGAACTCAAGAATGTAACATTTAATAAGGAGGTGCCATCAGTGCCTAGCATAAGGTACAGTACACAATTATTAACTCAAATGAAGAATTAATAAAAATGTAATATTACTAATGAAATTTATATTATGTGCAGGGATGTCTCTAGGGCCAGGTGAGCGGTGCAATAAGGCCAGTGAAAGCATAGTATTCCATGCAGTTTTGGTGTTCAGCATGGAATACTGTTGAAAATGTCTGTCCCAAAATGGCCACCACCTCGGAGGAGATAGCTCTGAAGATGGCTAGAAGAGACTCTTCTAGTCACCTTCATTTTGGGAGGGATATCTGCAATAGCAGCTTATGTGAAAGGTGGTAGCAGGCAAGGACATGATATTGCTGGGAAGGAACTAATATGTGTGTGTGTGGGGGTGGTGATGCGAATAAAGATGCTGCAGCCTGCCGTTAGAGAAACGTGGCAGCGGAAAGAAACCCCTGACAACAAGCAGGGTATTACTATTTGAGGATGCCTCACTGGGGAATATAATATGGTGTCAGGGGTGCAAAGGGGCAGGCATTTTTAATCAGTGTGCTGTTTGCCGCTACCGGTTGTAAGGTTTGGGGAGCAATGTGATTGTATTTTTTCTGGAGAGAAATGTACTTTTTTTTTCTGTGGAGGCCAATGTATATATGTGTTTATGGGGGGTGTACATTTTTTGCTATTTGCACTGGGAGACACACAGATTTAAATGCAATCTAAAATGTTAATAAACTTATTTCTATATACTGTAAATAATTATTTATCATTTATAAAACTCAAATTAGTATATCTGATGTTATCTACCAGCGAGACTGTTACATAGGATAGAGACCAGCCTCGAGGCAGGAGACAGACTAAAAAAACATATATAAAATACTATTCTAGAACAAATGGTAAGCATGGCATATTATTTGCTTAGCACCCTTTAAAAGTACATAAAATAAATGAACGTACCCAACATTTTTAGAGCATTTGAGCTGAGGTTATTGATAGCAGAGGCAAAGGGAGCTACCAATGACAAGCAGGTGCTTATGATACATGCGGAGAGGCAATTTGCCAGTAACAGATAGACAGACAGAGCCTCAAAGATATTTGGAAGACCCTCAATAGCGGGAATCAGGTCATTTTTCAAGCTGGAGTATATCTGTGAGGGAAAAACACAAAGAACAATATCAAAATGTGTTGTTATTTCTATCACATCTCCAGTGATGGACTTTCTAAGTTCGATTTTTGCTTGGGAATTGTAAATAGTTAATATTCTCAGATTGCAACTGGAAAAGTGATTACATGTGCATTATGACAATTATTTGAGTAAACAAGTGATCTGGGACAGTGCTGTAATATAACAACAACCCAGTTACATTCTATAATAGTAGCGGGATGGGAGTGCTGGTTCTGCTCCTGTGCCAATTTGCAGGATCATTATGCAGATCAAATATTGGCCCTGATTCTGGTTGACTCGCTAATTTGTGAAGCTCGCAGCCTATTGACTATGCAATTCAGGGCCGAGTCCATTAGCCAAGAGAGCCTGCACATGTACATAAATCATTATGGACAGAAACACAACATCGCTCCCCTGTGTGAACGCACAGGGAGCGATAGAACCAGAATGACGCCCATTGTGTACCGAAGGAGTTCTCTGGAAATGCCCTGATATACCAGTGGTGTGTGCTATATTAACTTTGGGGCTCCATAACGGTTAGACGTAAGTAAACTTTTCAGCGCACCTCTATTTGGGGACCAGTACATGCCTTCTTCTTTCACAGTGGGCCTCATTCAGCATGGCTCGCTAAACAGTGTACATATGCTGCTTACCATGCCCATAAATGCCGGGTGCTGCTTGGCTGAATGCCCGCCCCCCTGTATGGGAACACATACCCTTGCATGCAGCCAAAGCTGAGGAGGGCATTGAGGTCATGTGACGTCAGCCGCCCGCCCCGAGCAGAGAACCCTCTTGTCACCAGGACACAAACTAACATGTGCCAGAGGGGAACAGCTCATTTGACTCCAAATCACTTACAAGGTCAGAAATCCAACTGTTTTTCCAGAGTTCTGTAAATAACGTATGTGCGGCTTCTAGATCAATACTTGGACATATGTCAGATGGAGAAGACCTGAAAGGATAGAAAAACAAGCATTTCTTTAGGAAAGTAGAAACACTGATACAGCAGTATTAAATATGCTAGAGCAGGGGTGGCCAAACCTGTCCTCAATATCTACTGACAGATCATGTTTATCAGCCCACCTGTGTATCTATAGTAGGAATGATGCAGCATGTTTGAAAATGTGACAGTTAGTAATGACTACAGCTGTGCGCCAGCTAGGGGATTTGAAAAACGTGAATCATTGGTAGATCTCAAGGACTGATTTGGCCAGTTCTATGGTACCGAGGCTGCTACAAGTGTTTAATTCAGCATCTGGGTCCCACATGTGTATGGAAAGTATAGATGGCATCAAGAATTGGCACTGTGTCAACCGATCGGAAAGTAAATACCAATATTTAATAATAAAATCCCATATCAAGCCACCTTGCTCAATATATACATATATATGGAGGGAGGTTTTGGCATTTCTGTGAAGATTTTAATAAAAACATTGTTTGGAAAATTCTTCTCATTTGCTTCATTGAAGGACTTTTTGGAATATATGGACTAGTATAATTGATTGGCGCTGTACCACTATTGGGGAAGATATATATATATATATATATATATATTGATTGATTGACTGACTGATTGATGGATAATATACTGCTCTATTGATCTGTTCCTGGATGGAATGGATGAAGGGCAGCGGCGTAACTATAGCACCGCAGCCCCCGCCTCTGCAGGGGGGGGGCGCTGTGCATGTGGGGGCGTCGGGGGCTGCGGTGCTATAGTTACACCCCCCCCCCCAATCCCCCGCAGACTTACCTATCTCGCTGGTCCCGGCGGCTCCATTCTTCTGCTGAGGACCACCACAAAATGGCCGCCCCCATATAGCACACAGTTCTCTGAAACTGTCTGCTGTATGGGGGCGGCCATTTTGTGGTGGTCCTCAGCAGGAGAACGGAGCCGCCGGGACCAGCGCGTTAGGTAAGGCTGCAGGGGATGGGGGGGGGGGGGGTTGCATGGGCGGCGGGGGATTGGGGGTGCTTGGCGGGGCGGCGGCGGGGGTGGGGGGCGCCCCCCCCCTAACAGCGTAATTCATCATTGCTGCTGATCTGGACCAGTCGCCCTTCATCCATTCATTTGCACATACATCTGATTTGACGAAAAACACTCTGCATTGCTTCCAATTTGGATTCATGCCTATAATAGTATCTACACGGTAAGTATACTGTTGACCTTCTTGTAAAATTGGCAATATTATAGGAACAGATAAATAGAGCAGTACATTTATTTATCAACATACAGTATGTATATAACTATAAAGCCTGCACAAAGCTAGTAGATGTAGTTTCACTCGCTGCCAACAGATGGCAGTGTTTCTGAGTAATACAGACACTAGACATATATATATATATATATATATATATATATATATGACTGTGTGAGCGCGGCACTCCAACTTCGGCTTCCAAATGAATCTTTAATGACCCGGTGCCCTCCAAGTGACAGACAGCCCAGCCGGACTGCCTGGATACTGTAGGAGCTGGACTGGAGGCAAAGCCTGGGGGTAGGCTCCCCTGACAGGGTTTGTAGGGAGCTGACTAGCAGTGTAATCATAGGAGGAGTGTTTAAGGAGAGGGTCATAGGGGGAGGGTCTTAACGGGGTGTTGGAGGGGTTTATAAGCGGGGTTCAGGCGGGAAATAGGGGTCACTGGGAGATTTTTCTTAACAGCTAAACATCACTGGCATCTCCCATGGCTTCCCCAGGCAACGCTGATGCGGAGGTGACCGCTGCGCTGGCTTCCCTTAGGGAGGCAGCGGGCACCAGAGGGGCAGAGTGGCTGCAGCAGCAGATGTCAGGTCTGCTGGGGGGACTGGGAGCAGCAGCGCAAGAGGCTGCTCCAGCGGGTGCACGGCCTCGGAGGTCTAGGCCTCCGGAGCGCTTCAGCCCATCTGTGTCCCCCAGGGTTCAGCGCCGTTCACGGAGCCCCGTTAGGGACCCTCCAGGCCTGGCTGCGGGCCAGGCAACGCCCGCCCGCAGGACCAGGTCTGGGAGGAATCCGACCAGCAGGCGGAACCCTCCGCGCGGGGGGATCCCCCCCCGTGCAAGAAGATCCAGCGGTGAGAGGTACTGGACCAGGAGCGGCGGGGCATGCTGCTGCCCAGCGCGGGGTGAGTCGTGCCAGGGGGGCAGAAGTACAGGCTGAGGAACGCAGGCCTGGTACACGGAGCGAGCGGCGCACAGCTGGCTCCGCCTCCAACGAGGTCACGCCGGCTGGTGCTGTACCTGAGGGTCGGGATGACAGGAGAAGAGAGATGTCAGCGTCAGCAGAGGATGGAGAAGTACCTGGTCCATCATCGTTGGCTGGGGCTCGTCCGGACACTGGACCTGCGGCTGCTGGGTTCACAGCCCCCAGGCAGCCTGGTGAGTCTGTCTCTATGTTTGTTAATGCTTTAGCGCGGAGTCAGGGGGGGGGAGGGTCAGCCCTCCAAGGGGAAATGAGCAGGGGCTTTACTGATTTGTTGAGTGGTTTTGCAGATTGGTTAGTAGGTTTGCGACAGGGGGCGGGGCCGGCCCTGGCGGCGGCGTGGGCGCCGCAGACTTCGGGCACGCCAGCTAACTATAGCGTGCCTGTCAGCAATAGTGTGCCGGTCAACGGTGGGGCGCCGGTGGGGAGCGGGGTGCCGGTATCTGGCGGTGAGCAAAGCAGCAGTAGTGCGGGGGCGGAAGGGGGCAGTGTGGGGACGCAGGAGGAGAGTGGGAGGCTCAGTGACACTGCAAAAGGGGAGGTGTATGTATGTTTTGAGGGGCCGTTGGGGGCCCACCTGAAGCAGGAGGTGAGGGATAAGATTTGGAAAGGGGAATACGTGGATATATTTGCACTGCTCCCGTTAGAGCGTTTTAATCTGGATAGGCCTCGGAAGGAGGAGAAGGAGGAGGAGGAGGAACGGCGGCGGTATCGGCTGATACCGAGGTCATTCACGAACTGGTTGCAAGCATTTGCTATTTTAGCTAGTGTGATTGGAGAGAAGGCACCTGACAATTGTTCAGGTTTGTTTTGTTACATGGATGCGATTGGGGAGGCGTACCGTGTGTATGGGGGCCTGGCTTGGCTCAGGTATGATGAGCAGTTTAGACAGAGGAAGGCTGTGCGCCCTAACATACGTTGGGACCATAAAGATATTGCTTTATGGTTAAAGGTGACGGCCCCCATGAAAAGTGGGCAGCCCTTTCGTGGGGAAGGGGGGGGGGCCGAGGGAGGCCACTAATGGGACGGCCATGCAGAAAGGACTCTGCTTTGCATTCAATGACGGGTCGTGCCGGTTTGGGGCTAAATGCAAATTTAAGCACGAATGTTCCTCGTGTGGAGGGACCCATGGTGCAAATAAATGCTTCAGGGGGAAGTCCCGGGACGGTAATTCTAAAGGGGGAGACACCAGTTTGGCTGGAAAGGATGCTGGGCTATCTGCGTAGGTATCCTGACCAGCAGACAGCCGTGTTGTTGGAGGAGGGGTTTAGGGAAGGTTTTAAGATACCTTCCGATGTGCAGGTTTCAGGGGGTTTTGGGAGGAATTTGAAGTCTGCAAGGGAGCATCCGGAGGTGGTGCAGGAAAAATTGCTTAAGGAGGTGCAGCTGGGTCGTATGGCTGGACCTTTTGGGTCGGCACCTTGGCCAGATTTGATAGTCTCTCCATTGGGGGTGGTGCCAAAAAAGGAGGCGAACAAGTTTCGTCTTATACACCATTTGTCTTTTCCAAAAGGGGCGTCGGTCAATGATGGCATTGACCCCGACATCTGCTCGGTGGTCTATACATCGTTTGACGCGGCTGTTCAGTGGGTGAAGCGGTTTGGGAAAGGGGCTCGGTTGGCAAAGACTGATATTGAATCGGCGTTTCGTTTGCTGCCGGTTCACCCAACTAGTTTGCGTTTGTTGGGATGTTGTTGGGACGGGGAGTTTTTTGTTGATCGATGTTTACCAATGGGTTGCTCCTTGTCGTGTGCTTATTTTGAGGCCTTTAGTTCTTTTTTGGAGTGGGTGGTTAAGGATGTCTCTGGGTGCAGTTCAGTTATTCATTACCTAGATGACTTCTTATGTATTGGTCCTGGGGGGACCGGTGTCTGCGACTTATTATTGAGGACTGTTGAAAGGGTGTCGGCAGACTTTGGGGTCCCGCTTGCACCAGGTAAGACGGAGGGCCCTGCGACTGTGATCAGTTTTTTGGGTATTGTCATTGATACCGAGAATATGGAGTGCCGCTTGCCTGAGGAGAAATTGCTGGGTTTGAAGGCTGAGGTAGGGAGGGCAGTGCTGTTAAAGAAGATTAGATTGCGGGAATTGCAGTCCTTGCTGGGTAAATTGAATTTTGCGTGTCGCATTATGCCTATGGGCCGCATTTTCAGCAGGAGGTTGGCAGCAGCGACAGCAGGGGTGGCCCTTCCTCATCATTTTGTCAGATTGGGTAGTGAGTTGAAAGGGGACTTGCGGGTGTGGGCAACTTTCTTGGAAGCTTTTAACGGCAGAGCCTTGTGGATGTCAGACACGTGCGTGGCTACTGAGTTAGACCTCTTCACAGATGCGGCCGGGAGTGGCGGTTTTGGGGCATATTGCCAGGGACATTGGTGTGTAGGCCGGTGGCCGGAGTCTTGGGTACATAAGGGCATGGTCAAAAACTTGGCATTGTTGGAGTTGTTTCCTATTTTGGTTGCAGTAGTTGTTTGGGGGGAGTTATTCCGCAATAGGAAGATTTGTTTTCACTGCGATAATTTAGGGGTTGTCATGGCCATTAACCAATTGTCGGCGTCTTCACCGCCAGTGGTCACGATTTTGCAGCAGCTAGTATTGGAATGTCTGGCCTTAAATTTGTGGGTGGTGGCTAGGCACGTGCCCGGTGTCTCTAACGGCATTGCGGATTCTTTATCTCGTTCACAGTGGGAACGTTTCCGGGAGTTGGCACCAGAGGCGGACAGGGAGGGGACCGGGTTCCCGACTCGGCTCTGGGCTCTGCTGGACGGGTAGTGGATCAGCTCATCAGGGAATCTTTGGCCCCGAATACATGGTCGGCATATAATCAGGAATGGAGGAGCTGGTTGGAATGGCGTGAGGTAGTAGGTTTGAAGGAGGACGATGACGAGTTGGCTGTCTTACTATATATAGGCCATTGTAAGGAGATTGGTTGGTCAGTAGCAAAAATCACGCGCTGCATGGCGGGTTTGGCTTTTGGGTTTCGTGCAGGTGGCAGGCCTGATGTTACTAAGAATTTCCTGATTGCGCAAGCTTTAAAAGGTTGGAGGAGAGGATATGTGGTGCAGGATCAGAGAAGGCCGGTGTCCTTCCAGTTGTTGCAGAATATGGGCATGAAGTTAAGGGAGGTCTGTAGTTCCAATTTCGAGGAAAGGTTGTTCGGGGTAGCTTTTTCGCTTGCCTTCTTCGGGGCACTGCGGATAGGTGAGCTAGTGAGCCCAAGCGTGTCCAGGCCGGGGGGATTGTTAGAGGAGGATGTGGATTTATACGCGGATAGGGTGGAGCTAATGGTGAGGAGGTCTAAGACGGATCAGTTAGGGAAGGGGAAGAAGGTGGTTCTCTTCTCTGTACCGGGGTCGGATATGTGCCCGGTGGCACGCCTGAGGAATTTTAGGGAAGTCAGGGTGGGCAGGGAAAGGGATCCCTTGTTGATGCATGCAAATGGATCCTTTCTGTCAAGGTTTCAGTTCACAAGTGTATTTAGAACAGTCCTACGGACGTTGGGCCTCAAGGGGGAGGAGTACGCGGGTCACTCTTTCCGCATTGGGGCTGCAACTGAGGCTGCTAGAATGGGATTTGGGGATGAGTTAATTAAGCGTATTGGGCGGTGGGAATCGTCTCGCTTTCGTTCTTATGTTCGTATAGGGGATTGTTGAGGTTGATTGTGTTCTTTTCTGTTTTAGGGCAGCCTCCGTGCCTGATTTGGATTTTGGGACATTCATATGTCTTTTGGGGAGCGTTACGGGCTGATGTCAGACCGAACGGCCGCCAGCTAGGTTTGGATAGAGAGGAGGCAGTGGTTCGCTGGCTGGGGAAGCGCGGTATGGTATGGAGTGGAGTGTTGCCGGAATTTCACCGTTTTGTTTGGCTCGATAGGGCCCCCGACATATTAGTGTTGCATGTGGGTGGGAATGATCTTGGGGGCAGACCGTTTAGGGAGTTGATACGGGATATCAAGTTTGATCTCCTACGTTTATGGGCAATGTGTCCGGAAGTGATCACGGTTTGGTCGGATATTGTGCCACGCCATTATTGGAGGGATGCACGGTCGGCTGATAAGCTCAATAAGGCACGTATTAAAGTTAACAGGGCGATTGGGCGCTTTATGGCCAGGAACGGGGCTGTGGTGGTGAGGCACAGGGAACTTGAGTCGGGTGCCGGGGCATTTTGGAGAGGGGACGGAGTGCACCTGAATGCTGTGGGGATAGATGTTTGGTCTTTGGGACTACGAGAGGGAATAGAAACAGCGTTCCGGATGTGGGGGGGGGCGCACGGGGTTAAGGGTTTAACCACGTGCTTGGTGGCGGAGGGGGGTCCTCGAGGTTAGTGGCATTGAGGCTTAATTATGCGGCGGGGAGGGCCCCATGAGGGGGCTGGACTCCCCTGGGTGAGGTTAATTAATGAGCACTGGGTGTTGACAATTGGTGCCCTCGAGCCAATCGCTATCGGCTGGGGGTAAGAACTCCTGGAAGTGCTTAGAGGTGTGGATAGATTTATTGAGGGCCTCGGGGACCACCTTCCGTGTGAATGTTTTGGTTATTGTTAAATTGTATTGTTTTAATAAAGATGGCTGCTGTGGCCAATTTTATCCAACAGGAGAGTCATGTCATTTTTGGGTGGATAATTGGGCACAGCGATTAGACAATACCCTGTCATGTAGGAGCTGGACTGGAGGCAAAGCCTGGGGGTAGGCTCCCCTGACAGGGTTTGTAGGGAGCTGACTAGCAGTGTAATCATAGGAGGAGTGTTTAAGGAGAGGGTCATAGGGGGAGGGGCTTAACGGGGTGTTGGAGGGGTTTATAAGCGGGGTTCAGGCGGGAAATAGGGGTCACTGGGAGATTTTTCTTAACAGCTCCCACCCACCCTCCCTGTTTTTTATAGTTTTTAGGTAGAATAATTGATAGGATGTCTTTTTGTCACAGTGGCCTGTGCGGAGGGGGGTCCTCGAGGTTAGTGGCATTGAGGCTTAATTATGCGGCGGGGAGGGCCCCATGAGGGGGCTGGACTCCCCTGGGTGAGGTTAATTAATGAGCACTGGGTGTTGACAATTGGTGCCCTTGAGCCAATCGCTATCGGCTGGGGGTAAGAACTCCTGGAAGTGCTTAGAGGTGTGGATAGATTTATTGAGGGCCTCGGGGACCACCTTCCGTGTGAATGTTTTGGTTATTGTTAAATTGTATTGTTTTAATAAAGATGGCTGCTGTGGCCAATTTTATCCAACAGGAGAGTCATGTCATTTTTGGGTGGATAATTGGGCACAGCGATTAGACAATACCCTGTCAAGACGATTGCAGGGATGTGGCGGGCACTCGGAAAAAAACAACCAAAGACCAGGATAGTCACCAACGTTTCTGAGCTATTACAGCTCTTTTATCAAGGTGCACCTTGATAAAAGAGCTGTAATAGCTCAGAAACGTTGGTGACTATCCTGGTCTCTGGTTGTTTTTTTCTGAGTGCCGCCGCATCCCTGAAATCGTTATTTTATTATTAACTATTGGTGTTTACTTTGCCATTGGTTGACTCAGTGCCACTACTCTTTTTCTTGTATGTGTGTTTATATGGGACAGACTATGCCACATTAGTGGCTGCTTCACAACACATTCCACGGCAACGCCCAATCTATACCTCGGTATATCATTTCTTCTGGAATGTCATACATACATTTTATCAAGTTTTGCAAAGTTTCCATTGTAGAGCAAAACAGGAGTGTAACTAAATGGTGAGGAGTGTGGCACTGCACACAGCACCTCAGGGTAGGGGGCACTGTTGGAGGGATCTAGAGAACATGGTCCAATGCTGAATTAACTGTGCAATTAGTGAACAGCAGTGATGGATTTCTCACTAGGGAGGTCAGATGCCTAGGGGTGACATTTGCTGAGGGTGCCACACAGATGGAAGCAATAACAGCCCTGGATTTAGGTTAGCCCTCATCTTTGGTGACAGCTGCTGCAGGGGACACCTGAAAAACAGTTTTGCATCCCCTATGCTGGGAACATGAATGGGCTGCATTACAGCATATAATTATGCCAAAGATAAGCCAATATATTAACAGTTAAATACGTTGAAGTGTATTATGATGTAATAAACAAATACATCTAATGTTAACAAAAAAATAAGAAGACAATACTGTATGTGCAACATCTTTGAAACCTGTTATTATTGAATCAATTGATTTTATTTTTCTAAACATTAGATGTATTTGTTTATTACATCATAATACACTTCAACATATTAAACTGTTAATATATTGGCTTATCTTTGGCATCATTATATGCTGTAATGCAGCCCATTCATGTTCCCAGCATAGGGGACGCAAAACTGTTTTCTGTCAATAAACATAAGTGATATGTAATATGATACATTAGACCAGGCATGTCCAACGTTGGCCCTCCAGATGTTTTGAAACTACACATCCCAGCATGCTTTGCAATAGTTTTAGCATTCTCTAATAGCAAAACTGTGTCAAAGCATGCTGGGATGTGTAGTTTCACAACATCTGGAGGGCCAACGTTGGACATGCCTGCATTAGACAGTTTACACTGTTACTTGTAATACTTTTTGTAACAGTTACTGTTTTTCAATAACAGACTGCAACAGTTATTTCGTATTTATGTACACAGAATTGTCTATCTTTGTATATGCACTGCAGAGAAAGCAGCATAAATCCAATTTCATTTATTTCAGCGACACTGTGAAATCTACCACTGCATAATAGCCCTTAATCAGACCTGATCGCAGTACAAATTTGTTCTCAAAGTGGGCAAAAAAATGCTGCACTGCAGGTGGGGCAGATGTAACATGTGCAGAGAGAGTTAAGGTCGCCCTACATCTACAGATCTATTGTCAGATTTGGCTGGTTGGAACAAAATCCTGGTAATGGATGAGAGCAAATGACAGTTGACCATTTGCTTTGAAATGCTGGAAACCTGCCAAAAACTGTCATTCAGATATTACCAGGTGTTTGTTCCAAACAGCCCAATCTGACAATCGATCTGTAGATGTATGGCCACCTTTAGATTTGTGTGAATTATTTTGTTTCTGTGCAGGGTAAATACTGGCTGCATTGTTTTTACACTGCAATTTAGATTTCAGTTTCAACACACCCTACCCAAATGTAACTCTCTCTGCACGTTACATCTGCCCCACCTGCAGTGCACTCCTCCTCCCACTTAATATTGGCTCTTATTTCCCATCTGAAGTTGTATCTAGACAGAACTACTTGTAACCACAGCCAGTACCTTATGTCCACCTAGTACTTCATGTCTGCCAATTCCATATTCACCCTAACTCATCTACAAGTATTACCCTTTATTGTGTTTACTTAACTTCATGTGTCCAACTTCTATGCCCTTAATTTTTGACTAGGTGTATAGGGCACTCCTGTGTTGGGGGCTTATGAAACACTACAGTGGTGGGTGTATTTGGGACACTGTGGTGGCATCCAAGGCTCTATGGGTGTATGGATTACTACTCTGGCAGGAATATGGGGCACTATAACAAAGTTCCATTTGTGAATTCATTATTAAGAGTTTATTTTTATATTTGTGATCACACCAGTCTACATGTTGTCTAATAAATATACATTTTTAGCTGACTAAAACTGCTGTATTTGCTTTTTAGATTGATGTATTAAGGCTTTCTATTAGGGATGCTCATTGGAAACTTTTTGTGTTTTGGTTTTGGATCTAGATCTCCCTTCGTGTTTTGGATCTGGATTGGCTTTGCCAAAACCACCCTTTCGGGTTTTGGTTTTGTATTAAAAAAATAATAATTACCCTCAATAACATTCATTTCCATTCATTTCCAGTCTATTCTGAACACCTCACAATATTATTTTTAGGCCAAAAGTTGCACCAAGGTAACTGGATGACTAAGCTAAGCGACACAAGTGGGTGGCACAAGTTTAGAAACAGGCAGCTCGTCTGGACTGATACGGCACACATGGCAGCACCCCTGGAATTATACACAACACATGGCAGTACCCCTGGATATAGAACATATGGCAGCACCCTGTATTGATTTGGCACACATGGGGCACCCCTGGAATTATACAGCACACATGTCAACACCATTGTAATTATACGGCAGACATGGCGGCACCACTGGAGTTATATGGCACCAGTGGCGGTTTTTACCTATGGGCTGCAGGACTGCAGCCCCCCCAGGTAATAACCACCACTATCTCTGCCTACAGTGAAGCCAGATGCAGTCTGTGAGACTGCACTGCCTTCACTGTGACAGGCAGTTATTTCCTATTGGAAGTCTGACCTGCCAGTCACTCAAGGCATCCCATCGGTAGGTGTTCCATCCCTCCGAGATGCCTCTCTCTGCGCAAATGCGCGGCAGCCCCCAAAACGGGTTCTGCGCATGCGCAGTACCGTGGACCATACTGCGCATGTGCCGGACCCGGGAACCCGATCAAGCCTCCGGGGGCTGCCCCACAAAGCAGACTGTTCTCTGAGCACTGGGTAGGTGTGGGAGCTGAGCGTATTTAGGGGCTATTGCTACATACCCTCGGGACGTGCAGATCTACATGTCTGCGGTCTCAGCGCACCTGCTCCCATTAAAATATCCATCACAATATGGCCATCGCCTCACAGCAGACAGTTATTGAGTTTTACATTACGCCACTGGCATATACGACATGACATGGTTTTCAAGTTCCACTTTCATAAAAAACATACCATACCACCGTATATATTCAAAAAGGTAAAATTAAAGCATTTTTCTGCGGCTATTGCCACCCTTAGACCGCAGTAATAGGACTGCAGCAGTACATAATATGATACGTAATTCCATTCCTTAGGTGTTTTATCTTGGTAAATGGAATCTAAGTTTAGCTAAATGTACTGCACTACGACTATAAAGGAGCAGCTAGGATTGGTATGTAGTTTATCTTTTTGATGTTACGGATGAACTTATCCATAAATAAAGTCATATTTTTCACTTACCGGTGCTTTAAAAAATTTGCGATCAGGCAAGCAGGTGAAGAAAATATCTTGCTTATTTCCCTGCAAAAGAGAATTTTAATTATTATTTGAGAAACTATATTATTTATTCTTTCTGTTAAAAATTAGACCAACATTTATTCTTGGGAAGCCTTATATCAGAGGGAGTTGTGGAGCATCAGGTTTCAGCGAGAATTAAACAAATAGAGGTCTTCAGAGTAAGGATGTGCACCTGGCACTTTTCGTGTTCCGTGAAACGCGTTTTGGGTCTGTATCTCTGGCAGTGTTTTGGATCTGGATCTGTTCCAAAACCAAAATTTTCGTGTTTCTTGTTTTGGATCTGTATTTTTCTGCCAAAAAACATAAAAATCACTAAAATAGCAGAATTTGGGTTTTGTTTTGCTCCTACGCTATTATTAACCTCAATATCATTAATTTCCACTCATTTCCAGGCTATTCTGAATACCTTACAATATTGTTTTTAGGGCAAACTGTTGCTGAATAACTATGGTAAGCCACACAAACACGTGGCTCATCTAGGAGTGGCACTGCAGAGGCAGACAGGATGGCAGTTTGAAAAACTAGGCCCTAAAAAGCACATTGTCCTTGGAATTGAAATAGAGCCAAGTTGATCTGTGGCACCCCAGTCTGTAACACCTCGTTCTGACAGGGACTGCTTTATTGGGTTGCCCAGCAACCATAGAATGTGGCCGCCAACAGGCTCCGGGAGCTGAGGGGTTAAGGAACAAAGGGTGCCAAGGAGAAGTGCTCCCTTACCTGATTGACAGTGCAGGCAGGCGAATCAGAAGAGAAAGGAGAGGTCAAGGGGCCCAGGGATGTGAAAAGGGGAGGAAGGTAGCGTGGGAGCTCGATGGGAGAATGAGGCAGTGCGGGCTACCCGAGATTTGAGCCGCAAAATTACCCCCAGCAGCACAGCAGAGTCGTGTGCCGCAAGAGTGACAGGGGAAGCAGCTGGCGTGGGTCCCAGCGTGTGCGGCTGGAGAGGGAGAGATCCGGCGCGAGAGCCCCAGGCTGTGGAGCCGAGTGCCGATTCACGGACCCGGCAGTGCAAACAGCCGCCGGCAGAAGTCCCCAACACCCTGCCACTCAGGAGAGAAGGGAGGGAGAGCGGGACCAGGGTTCAGCGAGTGGCTCTGCCCCTCTGATCACCACGCCGCACAACGGAACTCCAGTACCCCCGCGGTGATTGACAGGAGGCAGGGGACGGAGACGCCAGCAACTAAGAGCTGTGGTGCAGATGGAGAGAGATGAGAGGAACCTGCTCACCCCTGGACCAGCGAGAGAACAGTGAGTCTGGCCCTAGTGGCCAATACGGTGTGCCTGTACAATATCCTCCCCGTCAGTAAGATCTAAGGGAGCGGGGCAGGTTAAGGAGGGGCGTACCTAATTCCGCCGATTCAGACCACGGATGGTGACTATCTTCCCACTGTCCCTGCACCGAGGGGATCCCCCTGCCCGTTAGTGCCAGCAGCATTACTGAGTCAAGGACAGGTCGCACATCGGCCCCAAATGTCTTCAGAAAGTGTACCCCAGGCGACTTATCCATAGGAAGGTCTAAGTGATATGCGCCCAGGCTACTTATCCGTAGGAAGGCCTAGCTAATACCCACCAGGCTACTTATCCGTAGGAAGGCCTGACCAAAGTAAGACTCCAGCTATTGATCCTTCAGGAGACTGGGGGGCCCGTTAGAGATCCCTGCCCCCGGGGAGTGGTACATCAAATCCTGTGCACAGGCCGAGCCCTAGGCTCGGGCCCAGGACAATAATTGTGTACCGGTACCGTTGGTTCATGTAGGTGTAGTGTACCTGTTTAGCAAGAATGAGTAAGATGTAAAGTGATTTAGGAAAGTAACCCTGATGTTGTTTGACTGCGTAAATTCTTTGTTGTCTATTGTAATCCAATGTATGTTAAAAGTCTGATTCATACCCAAGTATGCTAAGTAGGGCATATTTGTTATGCTAATGCTAGTTTGCTAATGATGAGCAATAAATCTATATCTGTTCTCTAAATCTCATCCGACTGTTGTCTTTCCTATACCCTGGATAAAACATCCGAGCCTGACCGTGCATACCACAGATCACTTGATCTTTGAGAAAACCGCCGAGACACGCAGGCGGGGAAAGGCGTCAGTCTCGATACAGCAGGAATTATCTGCACGCCGGCCGCTGTAATTCACCCAACCTCCCCACCCTATGGAAGATTGATGCTAAACGGAACCCGAGAGTCCATTAGGGTGAAAAACCTTGATGACACTGAGAGGTGGTCTCCTATCGTCTGGACTTACTACTAATTCCATGGCACATATCTGACATTTGGAGGACCTTAAGTACCCCTGGGAGTGGTAAATATATACAGCCGTGTATTACTAACAAAAAGTAAACTAATATCGTTCAGGTCTATCTAAGCCTGTAAACCCACTCTCACTGAATAGGTCGAACTTTAAGAGGAAATTCAGAAGTGAAGTACCTCTCTCCCGTTGGGTCAAGTCTATTACAGCTGGTTTCCCAGGACTTGAATACACATTATTCAGTTACTACACAAAATTTTCAAGTGGACATCCTATAGCGCTCTAAACACACAAATTACACACAATATACACAGTACTTCCCTTTTGAAACTTCTAGGACAATTGGATGGAACAGATGATCCTTGTGATCAATTTTTCATTGTTGATTGGTCATGAAAAACAATGGAAACAGAAGGATCATATGATTAATGAACTGTCCATACAATCAATGGGTAGGTGCACCCGTGTGGATTTTCATGGGATTCTGTGCAGCTGTTATTCCTCCACCAATAAATGGGATGTATAGATGAGCGTACCAAAACTCACATCAGAGATGTGGTGGTTAAACACATAAAGGTATCTTTTATATGCGTACCCCAACTCACAATAAGTGGATGTAGTATTCACACATAAAGGTATCTTTAGACTGTAGCAGGTAAACCGATATAGCCACCAAGTGCGTACCCCAACTCACTGAATGAAAGGCTGTTACGTTCACATCAAGGTATCTTTGGGACCACTCAGTAGATCAAAAAACTTTTAATGTCTTCCACATCCAGAAGTACACAACATGTAAAATGAATAAAATAGGGTAATCACTGTGACTGCCAGTAAGGAAAAAACAATGGCGAAGTATGGAGTTCTACAACCTGGGGGATTTTCCGGATAGTCCACCAGGTAGAAGCTTCAACCAAGGTCCCAAACTGGATAGCAGCAGTCCAACAGCAAGGCCCCTTCCTCTGGTCACACAACGCGTTTCGATCCACTCTGGGATCTTTTTCAAGTGTACAGAGGCATGGCTTACATGGGGTTTATATACCCATGAGACAGGAAGTGAACAGGACTTCCTGTTCCTGTGTCCAATACCATTAATTATATTATACATAATTATACATAGGCATAAAATATACAATAAATGGCGCTTTAGCGCTTAACAAATAAACCCATTCCTGTTTAAAAATGTTGGCAATTCATGAAGATAAAGTTTAAAACTTAAAAGCAGCGCTGAACACGTAACCGGAAGTGAAGTGCGTTCCATCGCATTCACTTCCGCGTGTCAAACCAGCCTATGCAGGAAGGGCATTGGCGCCTCATTCCTTAGTATAGCGGCGCTTCAGGGAGGGGAAAGCGGGACGCTGTGCGTAACACAGCTCCCGCTTCCGCGTGTCAGACTATAGGGGCGTATATTAATGACGCGCTCTCCATCTGACACCCTCAGTGGGTGACGCGGTACTGTGCGTTCCACAGCTACTACTTCCGCGTTCCAAGCATTCAAGTAGGAAGTACGGTGTTACAGGTGCCTGAATGTTAATGAAAAAGGCTGAATATCATAGCGCTAGATAATATAAAGTGCAAGGTGCTTATATAGATGTATAAAACGCAATAAATATGAGGTCAGGATTGGGTTTAGATGGCACATAATAAAAAACAGTAGATACGATACAAATGTAAATAAAATACAATAATAATACAACAAATCACTTTGAATAGCAGCAAGGAGAATTATTACAGTAAAAAATACAGATACAATAAAATATATACATAAAATGCTTGGAACGCGGAAGTAGTAGCTGTGGAACGCACAGTACCGCGTCACCCACTGAGGGTGTCAGATGGAGAGCGAGTCATTAATATACGCCCCTATAGTCTGACACGCGGAAGCGGGAGCTGTGGTACGCACAGCGTCCCGCTTTCCCCTCCCTGAAGCGCCGCTATACTTAGGAATGAGGCGCCAATGCCCTTCCTGCATAGGCTGGTTTGACACGCGGAAGTGAATGCGATGGAACGCACTTCACTTCCGGTTACGTGTTCAGCGCTGCTTTTAAGTTTTAAACTTTATCTTCATGAATTGCCAACATTTTTAAACAGGAATGGGTTTATTTGTTAAGCGCTAAAGCGCCATTTATTGTATATTTTATGCCTATGTATAATTATGTATAATATAATTAATGGTATTGGACACAGGAACAGGAAGTCCTGTTCACTTCCTGTCTCATGGGTATATAAACCCCATGTAAGCCATGCCTCTGTACACTTGAAAAAGATCCCAGAGTGGATCGAAACGCGTTGTGTGACCAGAGGAAGGGGCCTTGCTGTTGGACTGCTGCTATCCAGTTTGGGACCTTGGTTGAAGCTTCTACCTGGTGGACTATCCGGAAAATCCCCCAGGTTGTAGAACTCCATACTTCGCCATTGTTTTTTCCTTACTGGCAGTCACAGTGATTACCCTATTTTATTCATTTTACATGTTGTGTACTTCTGGATGTGGAAGACATTAAAAGTTTTTTGATCTACTGAGTGGTCCCAAAGATACCTTGATGTGAACGTAACAGCCTTTCATTCAGTGAGTTGGGGTACGCACTTGGTGGCTATATCGGTTTACCTGCTACAGTCTAAAGATACCTTTATGTGTGAATACTACATCCACTTATTGTGAGTTGGGGTACGCATATAAAAGATACCTTTATGTGTTTAACCACCACATCTCTGATGTGAGTTTTGGTACGCTCATCTATACATCCCATTTATTGGTGGAGGAATAACAGCTGCACAGAATCCCATGAAAATCCACACGGGTGCACC
Organism: Crinia signifera; assembly: GCF_055691185.1. Lineage (NCBI taxonomy): Eukaryota > Metazoa > Chordata > Amphibia > Anura > Myobatrachidae > Crinia > Crinia signifera. Next base: position 198,506,063 of record NC_139217.1, read on the forward strand.
TACCCATTGATTGTATGGACAGTTCATTAATCATATGATCCTTCTGTTTCCATTGTTTTTCATGACCAATCAACAATGAAAAATTGATCACAAGGATCATCTGTTCCATCCAATTGTCCTAGAAGTTTCAAAAGGGAAGTACTGTGTATATTGTGTGTAATTTGTGTGTTTAGAGCGCTATAGGATGTCCACTTGAAAATTTTGTGTAGTAGTGTTGTTGGAGGAGTGGTGTCTCCTCATCAAGTGTTTGATATCCAGTAGCAGCTGCGCCCAAGGGTGATCCAACGATTTCTTTTTTCTACCTTATTCAGTTAGTCTGCAAAGTTCAATAATATTCGGATCATTATATCAGTAGGACTGTGCACATTAATTTCAATCCCACAGTTGCCTGATCAGGAGAGATATATGCTACAGTAAGTATTTGTTTTTAAACACTTGTGTTTTAGAAATATTTTTGTATGTACAGCTTACCGGCCGGTTAGTAGCTGAGTCCTATTGTAAGGATTTCTGTGTAATTTCATATATATATATCTTTTTATGACTTTGTTGTTTGTCTGTCTTATATAATTTTTTTTATATGGATTAAAATGAAAATAATATCTGCTAATTAATTGCGTCAGGTTATATTAGTTTTTATGCAGCACTACCAGCTCTGTCTCCAATTTGCTATTGGCTGTTTCTGTTTGGGTTACAGGGAGTGAGTAATTCCCCTGAGACAGCAGCTGTGGTGACTGCCCCTTAGCGCTTTGACTAAACCCCCCCTCATTTTTTCTCCCTCCTGTGTACCCTGCATCCCCGCCAGCGTATTGTGTTGGAAATTTTATCTGTTTCCTCGCAGCTACAGGTGTGGGAGAAAATGAGGGAGGATCTGGGGCCGTGTCACGGTCTGCTTCAGATCATAATCTCCTGACCAGCAAGTATTTGCACCTTTGTAGACTTGCGTCTGCCGGAAACACAGCATACGCTTTAAACCGAGGATCGAGCACGGTGGCCAGAATGTATTCCTCTGGCTTTAACAGACTGACCACCCTCGTATCATGGCAAAGTGTATGTAGGGCTTCATCCACAAGGGCTACATGCTTTGCAGAATTGCAATGATTTAGCTCCTCCTTCAATTTCTCCAGCTGCTTCTGCAATAGCCTGAACAGGGGAATCACGTGACTCAAGCTGGCAGTGTCGGAGCTGACTTCACGTGTGGCAAGTTCAAACAGCCGAAGGACCTTGCACAACACGGAAATCAGCCTCCACTGCGCTTGAGTCAGGTGCATCCCCACTCCTCTGCCTATGTCATAGGTGGCTCTGTAGGCTTGAATGGCCTTTTGCTGCTCCTCCATCCTCTGCAGCATATAGAGGGTGGAGTTCCAGCATGTCACAACCTCTTGTTTAAGCTGATGGCAGGGTAGGTTGAGGAGTTTTTGCTGCTGTTCCAGCCTTCGGCAGGCAGTGGCCGAATGCTTAAAGTGTCCAGAAATTTTGCAGGCCACAGCAAGCATCTCCTGCACGCTCCTGTCACTTCTGATGAAATGCTGCACCACCAAATTTATAGTGTGGGCAAAACATGGCACGTACTGGAAATTGCCCATGTGTAATGCCTGTACAATGTTACTGCCATTGCCTGACACCACAAATCCCCAGGAGAGTCTAAGTGGGGTAAGCCACTGCGAGATGATTTCCCTCAGTTTCTCTAAGAGGTTGTTGGCATTGTGTCTCTTACTGAAACTGGTGATACACAGCATAGCCTGCCTTGGAAGGAGCTGGCGTTCAGGAGAGGCAATGCGTCTACCCAGTGGGCTGTCACAGACATATAGTCCTTAGTCTTCCTTGAACCACTTGTCCACACATCCAGGGTTAAGTGGACAGTGGGTACAACAGCATTTTTCAGAGCACTGAGGACGATTATTCGTACTTCTCTGTACATCCCAGGTATTGCCTAGTGAAGTGGAATCTAGATGGGATTTGGTACCAGGGATACAATACCTCCATCAACCTACTAAATCCCACTCCACTTATGGCAGATACCGGATGCACGCCTAACACCAACATAGCTGTCAAGGCCGCCATTATCCGCTTTGCCATAGGATGACTGCTGTCGTACTTCGTCCTCATGGCAAACGACTGTTGGACGGTCATTTTCTCAGTGAAAGATGTAGCAGTCTTACGACTTCCCCTCTGGGAAGATAACCGTCTCCCAGCAGCAACAGCAGCAGTGGCAGTAGTAGGCATGGCGCTGCAGGATCCTCTGGAAGAATCCCGAATTAAAGAGGAGTCAGTCATGCCAGTGACATGGCCTGCAGGACTATATTAGAACTACTGAGGAGGAAAGGAATCTAGGTGTCACTATTTTAGGTGACTTGAAGGCAGGTATGCAATGTAACAATGCAATGAAGAAGGCAAGTCAGATGCTTGGTTGCATAGGGAGAGGAATCAGCAGTAGAAAGTAAGAAGTAATACTGCCACTGTATAGGTCATTGGTAAGACCTCATCTAGAGTACTGTGTTCAGTTCTGGAGGCCATATCTCCAGAAAGATATAAATACATTAGAGACTGTACAAAGAAGGGCAACTAAAATGGTTCATGGCAAACCCAGAAAGATTAAAATATCTTCATTTATATAGTTTAGAGCAGAGAAGGGAAAGGGGGAACATGATAGCAACTTTCAAATAAATCAAGGGTTTTAACAAAGTACAGGAGGGAGGCATTCTTCACAGCAGTGGAACACGAGGACATGCACTGAAACTAGAGGGAGGAAGATTCAGGAGAAATTTGAGGAAGAATTACATCATCAGAGGTGGTAGAGGCAAATATAGTAGAGCATTTTAAACATGCTAGGGATAGGCATATTGATATCCTTACAAAGAAATAAGGATCAAATGTGGTTTGAGGTGTTTAAAAAAGGGGCAGACTAGGTGGGCCAAGTGGTTCTTATCTGCTGTCAAATTCTATGTTTCTATGTTTCTAACCATGCAACAGTACTTAATAAAGACCTTTTGGCATCCTGATGCTTCTCTTTCCCAGGCTTTGTGTCTGTCCATTTCTTTACCATGGTGCTGTTCAGTTGGCAAATCTGTTGCAAGGTGTCACTCAGTAATGTTATTTTGTGGTTCTAGAAAATAATATAGTAATATTATTCAGTGCACATATATCATATTATATTGGTGGTGGCAAAAGAGGAGACTGAAGCAATAACTTTACGAAAAAGCTGATTTTTGCAGAGTTCTATAACATATCTGTGCATACTGTACACGTCATATATTACAGAGGTGTAGATTACTAGGTCCAGGGCCGGCGGAACCCGCTCAGCGAGGGATGCAAAGCAGGGAGGCGCCGGCCAGCAGAGGCGCTCTCCCTCCTCTGCACCCTGCTGCTGTCTGTGAGACGCTGTTGCGGCGTCTGCAAAATTAAGCACCCACCTGCACGCGGAGAAGGGTCAGCTGAGCGTCGGAGGAGGCAGATGAAAGCTCCGGAGTTATTGCTAACTGCAGTACTAGCAGAAGCCACTAGATGCCCCCATCTCAGTGTGAAGCTCTGCACAGTGCACAAGAGAGATGGCCCGGGAGCCTACAGAGGAGCTGGCTGGGTGAGTTTGTTGTTATTTGTCTGTGTCTATATCTCTATATCTCTCACTATCTATTGATCTATCTGTCTCTCTGTCTGTCTGTCTCTCTCTGTCTGTCTGTTTGTCTATATCTCTGTCTGTCTGTCTATCTCTCTGTCTGTCTGTCTATCTCTCTGTCTGTCTGTCTATTTCTCTGTCTGTCTGTCTATCTCTCTGTCTGCCTGTCTGTCTATCTCTCTGTCTGCCTGTCTATCTCTATGTCTGTCTGTCTCTCTGTCTGTCTGTCTATCTATCTATCTATGTCTAAAATCTATCTCTGTCTAAAATCTAGCTCTGTCTGTCTATTTATCTAGCTATCTGATGAACCCCCTCATATGCCTCCCATACACGGTGCGATGCATTTTAAACTAGATTGCATTGCACCTATTTCAAAACACATACGATGGGCTCTTGCACCGTGCGTTTTGAACTAGATGCGATGCAATCTAGTTCAAAAAGTACCTGCAGCACATACTTCATGTGCTGTGCCATGTGATGTGTGAAGGAACACGCATCTCATCGCACCACCCCGTCGCACCGTGTATGGGTGGCAATTAGAGTTGCCACCTCTCCCGGATTTCTGTGAATCTCCAGTCTGGGATTCTCCCCAGTGTCCAGCCGCTGCTGACAGACCGCTCTCCACCTGCTGTTAGTGAGCGGCTGCGTCATGCTTGTCCCTTATTCCAAGTTTTACCCTAGCGTCTCCCCTGTTGGCTAATGGCTATAGCAAGCAGCTCAACTTCCCGCACCCATGCTTGACAGGTGTCTCCGCCAATCACAGCTGTTTCCTGATGAGGGAGAATCACTCACTTTCACCAATCAGAGACCTGAGCTCGTCCGGCGGCAGCTGCAGCGGGGACTCCGAAACAGACACAGCCTGGCTCACGTCTTCAGCGGGGACATCACCATCTGCACACACCGCACAGAGAGGGAAGCCCGGACACAGAGTCGCCCCAGCAGCTGAAGGTAATTGTACTGGCCCACTGCTTGTCAGATAGGCTATATATGCGGAGACTGCTGGGACTTGTAGTTCTCCACTACTTTGTGAGCCACTTAATGCTGCCTTTCCTTCACCTAATGCAAATTACATAACGGCCAACTGCCTTATTGAATTGCTGCATACTAATCCCACACTTCCATTTTGTCACCATTTGTCACCCACTGTCACTCTTCCCTGTAAAGAGAGTGAAAACTGAAAAGGTGACGAGAAGAAGTTGTCTACTTCTTCGGCCAGCTTGTTATTCACTTCTTCTTCAAGCTCCAGCTTCTTAATAACTGCTTATATTTTAGACACCACACCCACTTTTTATTAGACCATGCCTACATCATAAGGCCACGCCCACTCATCCGCGCGCATTAGAATCAGAAGGGGGGGGGGGTCTCCAGGAATCAAGGAAGAGTGAGATGGCAAACCTAGTGGCAATAGCGCTTAGTTATTTTAAAAAAGGGGAAAACAGGAAGATTGCATAAACAATGAAGTTTTGTGGTGAGAAGACCTGTGCTGCACTGCTGCCCGGATGCTAGAAATATACTCGCATACATGTACAGTATATCTTAAATAACTGAAATAAATCATAAATATACAGTATAGTGCAATACAGTAAAGTAAAAAAGTAGACTGGTGAATACTATTGCAATCACCCTTAGCTGGGTGGGCGCAAATTTTTGGTTTGCAGGAGGGCGCCAGACACTCTAGCACCGGCCCTGACTAGGTCTACCCCAAAAGGTTGGCATGCAATAGGTTGACAGGGTCAAAATGTTGACAGGGTCAATGGATCTACATGGGAACGGTTAACACAAGAGAGGTCAACAGGGTCAAAAGGTCTAAAGGGTCAAAATGTCGACATAGAAAAGGTACACATGAAAAGGCATACCTGAGTTTTTCACATTTTTTGGTGTCAATTTCAACAACTGGACCCACAATTAGTGTAACGTGTACCCTCAACCTTCGCATTTCCACTTTTTGTGGGTATACCTATTGACTGTCTTTCTAGATCTATCAACCGGAAGCAATATTACACACACTCACGCACACCTGGTATGGTATATACCATAAGTACAATACTGCAACAGAAACTGCTACAAAAGGCACATGACAGAGGTGACACTAGAACAGAATATTTAGAAATAATACCTGTGATGGTAGCGAGGAAGTCACAAAGCTGACATTGTTTCCAGCAAAGATTTGCTTTATATAAATGTCGCTGAAGTCTGAAAAATAAGGATGACATCAGTAAGTAATGCAACCTGTAAATCAGAACTTGGCTTATTTAGGGTTTTTGCATTTTTAAAAAAAGCTTTAAAGGATTTGTGGCCACATAACTAACCTGCACTAGTGCGACTTGGGCCTTTTTCACACGATAAATCATGTGAAAAGTGTCAAATCGTATGTCTTTTACTTCCGATCTGATGCACAGTCCCCAGCACATCTGATTGGATCTGAAGATTATCATGACTGCCACAGGGATTTGCTGTATCCCTTAGCGGTGAATGTGATCGCATGTGATCCATCATATGCAAAAGGACCACATACTGTAGGATGCCGGGGTATCACATGCTATACCTAGAACTGTTTACACTATTTAGAAACATTTGCAAATGTACCAACATTGTAATTTTCTTTCACAATAAAAGACAGTTCCTATCCAAGAGGTCAGCAGGATAAATTGTAATTCCAAATTCATCCATCTATCTGACCACAGACTTCTAACACTCCTAATAACCAAATCAATTCCATATACAGTACTGTATATAGTGGTTCTCACGTCTGATGGAGAGGCCAGGGTGGTCCTTAATGTCCTTTTTTACTGTATTTTAATATATGGGTGTATGGCCACGCCTCATCTGATTAGCCACGTTCCCTGAAAAATACCTGGGTCTGGCTCTCTATTGCCCATACAGTTTATTTGTATTTTACAAAACAATGACTTTACATTAATTTACATGTCATGCAGAATGGAAACAGTGAAGACATCACCAAGCTAGCTCTAAATGAGTGGATAATATACTGTAAAGGCTACATAGTTCACCCTTCCCCTATATGTGCCTAAACATACTCTACCTGCATGGAACATATTTATACGATTGACATTTGATATATTTTAACAGATACTGTATTATAGGGCTCCATTGTTTTATTATTTGTGATCTCTCTCTCTCTCTCTCTTTCTCAAAGCCTAGGCAGTCATTTCCTAGGTAGTGATTAACAGAATTATCAGATGTAGTAAATAGTTTTTCTTTTGGATGTAAAAATACTGTACCATTTGGAGTGAACATGCTGCTAATGTCCCCAGGCAATGTGAGCTGTGGTGGTTGATCTTCCTCACAGGCAGAAGTGTCTGGTTTCCTTGGTACTCCGTGACCAAACGATACAACGTGGTTAGATGTGAAGACATACAATAGCGTGTGATAGCTGTAATGACAAAACACTATTCTAATTAACAAAAGTGTGCTTTTAACTTGGAGATGCTGTATGCATAGACAAAACTGTGGGGTGGTCCGGGGGTGCACTGAACCACCCATTTGACAAACACACACTTTTATTGATCACTACCTGGCCTGCCCAGCTCGTACTTGCAGACATTCAGTTTCTCCTCTCCAGGCTAATCCCTGACATTGTCTAAGTTGAATGATACTTGAGTCAGTATTGCGTGCATGAAGTGCTTTATTGAAAAATACAGATAGTGCAGATAGAAATATAAATGATTAAATAAATAAATAAATGAGTGGGTGAATGGTGTTGGGGAAATAGGTAACATAGTAACATAGTAACATAGTAGATAAGGCTGAATAAAGACTTGCGTCCATCTAGTTCAACCTACGTTTTAATAGCTTATCCCTTGTAAAAGACAGAATATGGTTCTTATTAGTACCCCTGGATATTTTTATCCAATAAATGCTTGTCCAACCTTATTTTGAACGTATTTATTGTATCTGCCAACACCACCTCTCCAGGAAGAGAGTTCCAAAGTTTGACTGCTCTGACCGTAAAGAAATTTTTTCTTTTGAGGGAACGAAATTTTCTTTCCTCTAATCTAAATTCGTGCCCTCGTGTCCTAGTTTCCTTTCTTGCAGTAAAAAGAGTGCTTAAGAGTTCCTTATATTGGCCCCTGATATATTTGTACATGTTGAGCATGTCCCCCCTTAAACGTCTCTTCTCTAGTGTAAATAGTCCTAGCTTGCTTAATCTCTCCTCATAGCTTAAATTCTCCATTCCCCTAATAAGCTTTGTTGCTCTTCTTTGGGTTTTTTCCAATTCCATGATGTCCTTTTTATAGTGTGGGGCCCAGAACTGTACTCCATATTCAAGGTGTGGTCTAACCAATGCCTTGTACAGTGGCATAATTACTTTTGAGTCCCTAGTTTCCATGCCCCTTTTAATACATGCTAGAATTCTGTTGGCCTTTTTTGTTGCAATGTGACATTGAACACTGCACCCCAGCTTATTATCTATATGGACTCCTAGATCCTTTTCAATGGCTGAAGTACCTAATGCCTCCCCGCTTAGGTTGTAACTTGCACACTGGTTACGTCTCCCAAGATGCATAACCTTACATTTATCCACATTGAACCTCATCTTCCACTTTTTAGCCCACTCATCTAGCTTGTTAAGATCATTTTGAAGTACATAACAGTGTGGGCCCGTAGCGTGCAGCCACAGAGAGCCCCCTCGGGGAATCAGGGAGTCAGCGGATCCCTTTACACCATAAACCCGGCCTGGGTTCATGTCTCTCTGGGTTTTTGCGCCAATTTTTCTGGGTAGGTACTGTGGGGGTAAAGTTTCGTACGTTCGCCCAAGCTGCCCTTAGCAGGTTCGAGGGGGTCAATACAGTTAGTGAGCGGGATGAGCAGGAAGCGGCGTCCCGCTAACCTGCTTCTTACCCGGTGGGTGACTGGGAGTCTGCGGTGTTGTTAGGCCTCCATCTCCCTTGCAGTGGATGGTTGTGTCTTCTGTCCGGTGGCGCTGCAGCCGCAGCGTCTTACTCCCGGACCGGTGCCTGGCTCCACTGATCCTAGCTGCGGAGTCACTTCCGGGTGCCGGGTCTCGCGAGACCGGCAGCGATGATCCGGGTGACGTCACGATTTGGATAGTGCGCTCGTACTCCCGCGGGAGGAGACTGAGCCCGATGTTTGGTTGGGGCACCTGCTCTGGATGTCCTGGATGTGTGGTGAGGTCCAACGCGTTTCGGCTATGGTTAAGCCTTTGTCAAGGATGCCATGGTGATTGTAAGCTGTCTCTATTCATAGAAGAGGGTGTCTCGTTATTGGCTGAGATTTCTGGACATCTCATTGGTTCTTCGTTTGAAGGTGGGAGGTGGCTTGCTTGTGATTGGCCTTTTCCTCCCCCTTTGATTATTGTGCAGCTGTGGGTTTAGTTTGCACGGATGATTGCATGTGTCATTGCGTGTGATTATGGAGTTGCTGGTAATAAGCTGGATTTAATGTAAGGTGTATCTATGTTGTCGTGCAGTTAATGCTAGGTGGAAAAAGTGGGTGTTGTTGATGAATCGCTCTTCTAAGAGAGAGGTAGAACGGAGAGTGGTTAAGTGAAGTTGCTAAAGGTGATTTGTATTTGCGGGGTTTTTTGTGTGTTTATGAGTAAAGGTGCTGTGTCTGACGTGGGTTTGTGCTTATGAAGCGCTTCGAACCCTACATAGGTGATGTAACTTGATACCTGATGACTGTGGGGTTGCGGGGTTGTGATGCAGGTAGGTATCTTACAGGAGAATACCTGATGATGGTTATGCATTGGTGTTTGCGGGGAAAACAGGATTTTGGTTATATGGGATGATGTGACATGATCAGATTATGGATGCAATATCGAAGTCAATATTCATTCCTTTTGGCTCTAGGGTTTTCAAGGTGTATATCCATCTAAGTTCTTCCCGATCCAGGACCTTTCCATAATTACCCCCCCCTCCAGTTTGGTTTCACCTGTGTGATAATGCAGAATTGTAAAGTGCTTGGATCTTGGTTGTGTGTGGATTTGTAATGAGCTGATACGCTGTGTTGATCATAACCTTTGCCTATGTTTCTTATGTGTTCGGCTATTCTTGTTTTGAAAGGTCTGATGGTCCGGCCTACGTACTGTAGGCCGCACGGACATGTCAATAGATATATAACTCCTTTGGTGTGGCATGTGAGTTCCCTCTTGATGGTGTGAGTTTCATTGGTGATTGTAGATGTAAATGTTTTGACTGTTTTTGTGGTTCTGTGTTTTTGGGTTCTGCACCCCATGCATTGTCCACATCTGTGGAATCCATTTGTGTCTATGTTGGCTTCTAGTTGGCTTTGTCTCATTTCTCTGGGTGGGATGTGATTTTTTACTAACTTCTGTTTCAAGTCAGGTGCTTTTCTGTATACAGCTTTTGGGTTTTTTGGTAAGATGTCTGCTAATGTGTCATCTTTCAACAAGATTTTCCAGTGTTTCTTGACCATGTTTTTGACTTGCTGTGCTGAGTCGCTGAATTGTGTGATGAAGTATACGTCGTTAGGTACTCTTTACTTAGAAGGGCGCCCATCTCGGCCATCTCGGGCATTGAATGCACTAAAAAATCAGGTGCGATGCGACAGACGAGATGCCCGAGATTTCCCATAGGGAACAATGTTAAATACAATGTTAAATGTCTCAATTGACCCGATTTTCCTGTTCAATGCCTCAATTGACACAATTTTTCCATAGGAAACAATGTTAAATGGGCCACAGATGCCAAATAGGCACCCTGAAGTGAATAATGGCCACCCGAATTGTTAACGCCACCCCACGATCAACGTCAACCCGAAGCGTGGCGAGCGCAGCGAGCCCGCGAGGGACGGCGGTACGCGTCCTACGACCTTTTCATACCCCCACTATCCACGTCGGCGTGGAGTTGAGAATAGAAAGTGTAGCGAGCGCAGCGAGCCACCGAGCCCGAAGCGTGGCGAGCGCAGCGAGCCCCGCGAGGGGACGCGGATACCTTCACAGGTATCCGCGTCCCCTCGCGGGCTTCACAGCTGTCCGCGTACCCTCGCGGGGCTCGCTGCGCTCGCCACGCTTCGGGCTCGGTGGCTCGCTGCGCTCGCCACACTTTCTATTCTCAACTCCACACCGACGTGGATAGTGGGGGTATGAAAAGGTCGTAGGACGCGTACCGCCGCCCCTCGCGGGCTCGCTGCGCTCGCCACGCATCGGGTTGACGTTGATCGTGGGGTGGCGTTAACAATTCGGGTGGCCATTATACACTTCAGGGTGCCTATTTGGCCTCTGTGGCCCATTTAACATTGTTTCCTATGGAAAAATCGGGTCAATTGAGGCATTGAACAGGAAAATTGGGTCAATTGAGACATTTAACATTGTTCCCTATGGGAAATCTCGGGCATCTCGTCGGTTGATCGCACCCGATTTTTTAGTGCATTCAATGCCCGAGATGCCCGAGATTTTTTACTAACGATGCCCACGATCAAAATCGTGGGCGCCCTTCTAAGTAAAGAGTACCCGTCGTTATTTGTGTTTTCTCTGTCGGGGTGTGTGGGTTTGGATTCCAGTAGCTTGGCTCTGTCTTTCTGTTCTGCTAATTTGTATGCCTTGTCAATTAGTTGTGTGTCATATTTTTTCTCTAAAAATTGGGTTTTGAGGACACCTTGCGAAGCCTACCTGTTTGAACATGAAAACCAAGTGAGATTCGCTATGTAATGCCTGTTTCTTTCCCTCATTGAAATTTTATACTGCTTATCTTCACGAATAATAATTTCGTACTGTATGAACATTTGTTATCTGCAATTTGAAATACGTTTATGTAACTGGATGTATTGAACAGTGTTTTAATAAAAATATTATTAAAAAAAAAAAAAAAAAGGGTTTTGAGTTGTTGGCTTTGTGTTTTGAATATGTCAATGTCTGTACAGTTTCGTCTGAGTCTTGTAAATTGTCCGAGTGGAATGCTTTTGAGCCAATTTTGGTGGTGTCCGCTGTCAGATGTGATGTAGCTGTTAACGTCTACTGTCTTATGGAATGTTTTGGTTTCTATTTTGTGTTCTTTTATGTGAATGTCAAGGTCTAGGAACTCTACTTTTGTTTTGCTGTAGTTGGATGTGAGGATAATATTTCTATTGTTGCAATTCAAGTATGCGATGAAATTATTCAGTGTCTCTTCTGTGCCTTGCCAAATTAATAAGATGTCGTCTATATATCTTCGCCAGAGGACCAAATTCGCCCCAAAGTCATGCCCACTCCATATGTGCTCCTCCTCCCACTTGCTCATAAAGAGGTTGGCATAACTTGGGGCGAATTTCGTCCCCATAGCGGTCCCTGTGCACTGTAAGTAGTAATTGTGGTTTAACCATGCGTAGTTATGAGTTAGGATGAAATGAATGGCCTTGATTATAAAGTCTCTCTGTGCAGGGTGTATTGAGTGGTCGGTTTTGAGGAAATGTTCGGCACTGTCTAGTCCTTGATTATGTTCGATGATTGTGTAAAGTGAGGTTACGTCGCTCGTGACTAGCCACATGTCCTCTTGCCATTCGATGTCTTGTAGTGTTCTTAGTGTGTGTGTTGTGTCTTTCAGGTGTGAGGTTTGTTGGTTGACTAGGGGTTTTAGAAAGTGGTCGATGTACTGTGATAGATTGGAAGTCAGTGAATTTATGCCGGAAATGATTGGTCTGCCTGGTGGTTGTGTCTGGTGTTTATGTATTTTTGGTAGGTAGTAGAAGACTGGGACCACCGGATGCAGTGGATTCAGGAAGTTGAATTCTTGTTTGGTTACTATACCGAGTGAGAGGCCTTCATTAAGTAATTTGTCCAGTTCTTGTTTGAATTGTGCGGTTGGATCAGTCCTGAGTGTCTTGTATGTGTGGGTGTCGCTCAATATTCTGTCAGCTTCTGTCATGTATGCCTCTTTGTCAAGTAATACCACTCCTCCCCCTTTGTCTGCTGGTTTTACTACCAGATTTTTGTTGTCTCTTAATTCCTCTAGTGCTTCCCTCTCCTGTTTGTTAAAATTTCCTCTTTTCCTTTTTGTATCTGTGTCTAAGTCCTCGAGATCCTGTACTAGCATATGTTCAAATGTTTTGATGATGTGCCCCTTTGTGTGTGCTGGGTTGAATGTTGATTTTGGTCTGAGGGTAGTGTGTTTGTATGGGTCGGTCGGTGTTTCTGTGGTCCTAATGGGATTTTGGGCAAAGAATTTTTTAAGGGTCAGTTTCCTTGTGAATGATTTTATGTCCATGTATGTCTCGAATTTGTTCAGTTTTTTGGTTGGGGCAAATTTCAGTCCTTTTTGTAATACAGCTTTGTGTTCGTCAGTCAATTCAGTTTTGCTCAGATTAACCCCTTCAGTGGTGGTTTTTTTTGGGGGGAGCGCTCCCCACTGGGCGAGTTTTTTATGGGGAGCGCTCCCTTTAAAAAAAAACCACCACTACCCCCCTGGGTCCGGGCAGCGCCGCTGAACTGTCAATCAGCGGCTGCCCGGACCTGCGCCCCCCCACCGCATCGCTGTCCCCGGCAGCCGGCTTGTCATAAGCCGGCACCGGGGACTTCTATTGAAAACCCGGAGGGGAGGGGGGAGGAGGAGGGAGGAGGAGGCGACGCCACAGAGGGGAGGGAGCCGGGCAGCGCGACGCTGCCTGAGATCAGAGTGAACTCAGCAGCGCTGCCCGACTCCAAACAGTGGCAATCCCGAGAATTTTCCGGGCTTGCCAGACTGGGCACTGAGGCACAGCCCGGAAAATTCTCGGGATTGCCACTGAAGAGGTTAAAGATACCGGGGTTCGTGTTTGTGTCTACTCTTTTTGTCTTACTTTTTTTGCCTCCCCTGCATCCTCTGAGTCTTCTCTTGCTTTTCTTTTGTGTGGGGTGTGTGTGGTTTGTGTGTCTTGTGTGTTCTGTGTCAGGCAGGTTTTTAGGCCTGCCTCCAGATCTAAAAAATCTATATCCCAATGTTCTCATTGCTGTGTTTCTGTTGCTAGTGTCGTTGTTCCTGGCTCCATTTGTTTCTGTCTGAATGTCACGTGTCCCGCTTCTAGTGATTGGCATGCTGTGTCTATGTAGTGTTGGTCTTCTATGTCGTGAATCTGAGCAAAACTAAATTGACTGACGAACACAAAGCTGTATTACAAAAAGGACTGGAATTTGCCCCAACCAAAAAACTGAACAAATTCGAGACATACATGGACATAAAATCATTCACAAGGAAACTGACCCTTAAAAAATTCTTTGCCCAAAATCCCATTAGGACCACAGAAACACCGACCGACCCATACAAACACACTACCCTCAGACCAAAATCAACATTCAACCCAGCACACACAAAGGGGCACATCATCAAAACATTTGAACATATGCTAGTACAGGATCTTGAGGACTTAGACACAGATACAAAAAGGAAAAGAGGAAATTTTAACAAACAGGAGAGGGAAGCACTAGAGGAATTAAGAGACAACAAAAATCTGGTAGTAAAACCAGCAGACAAAGGGGGAGGAGTGGTATTACTTGACAAAGAGGCATACATGACAGAAGCTGACAGAATATTGAGCGACACCCACACATACAAGACACTCAGGACTGATCCAACCGCACAATTCAAACAAGAACTGGACAAATTACTTAATGAAGGCCTCTCACTCGGTATAGTAACCAAACAAGAATTAAACTTCCTGAATCCACTGCATCCGGTGGTCCCACTCTTCTACTACCTACCAAAAATACATAAACACCAGACACAACCACCAGGCAGACCAATCATTTCCGGCATAAATTCACTGACTTCCAATCTATCACAGTACATCGACCACTTTCTACAACCCCTAGTCAACCAACAAACCTCACACCTGAAAGACACAACACACACACTAAGGACACTACAAGACATCGAATGCCAAGAGGACATGTGGCAAGTCACGAGCGACGTAACCTCACTTTACACAATCATCGAACATACTCAAGGACTAGACAGTGCCGAACATTTCCTCAAAACCGACCACTCAATACACCCTGCACAGAGAGACTTTATAATCAAGGCCATTCATTTCATCCTAACTCATAACTACGCATGGTTTAACCACAATTACTACTTACAGTGCACAGGGACCGCTATGGGGACGAAATTCGCCCCAAGTTATGCCAACCTCTTTATGAGCAAGTGGGAGGAGGAGCACATATGGAGTGGGCATGACTTTGGGGCGAATTTGGTCCTCTGGCGAAGATATATAGACGACATCTTATTCATTTGGCAAGGCACAGAAGAGACACTGAATAATTTCATCGCATACTTGAATTGCAACAATAGAAATATTATCCTCACATCCAACTACAGCAAAACAAAAGTAGAGTTCCTAGACCTTGACATTCACATAAAAGAACACAAAATAGAAACCAAAACATTCCATAAGACAGTAGACGTTAACAGCTACATCACATCTGACAGCGGACACCACCAAAATTGGCTCAAAAGCATTCCACTCGGACAATTTACAAGACTCAGACGAAACTGTACAGACATTGACGTATTCAAAACACAAAGCCAACAACTCAAAACCCAATTTTTAGAGAAAAAATATGACACACAACTAATTGACAAGGCATACAAATTAGCAGAACAGAAAGACAGAGCCAAGCTACTGGAATCCAAACCCACACACCCCGACAGAGAAAACACAAATAACGACGTATACTTCATCACACAATTCAGCGACTCAGCACAGCAAGTCAAAAACATGGTCAAGAAACACTGGAAAATCTTGTTGAAAGATGACACATTAGCAGACATCTTACCAAAAAACCCAAAAGTTGTATACAGAAAAGCACCTGACTTGAAACAGAAGTTAGTAAAAAATCACATCCCACCCAGAGAAATGAGACAGAGCCAACTAGAAGCCAACATAGACACAAATGGATTCCACAGATGTGGACAATGCATGGGGTGCAGAACCCAAAAACACAGAACCACAAAAACAGTCAAAACATTTACATCTACAATCACCAATGAAACTCACACCATCAAGAGGGAACTCACATGCCACACCAAAGGAGTTATATATCTATTGACATGTCCGTGTGGCCTACAGTACGTAGGCCGGACCATCAGACCTTTCAAAACAAGAATAGCCGAACACATAAGAAACATAGGCAAAGGTTATGATCAACACAGCGTATCAGCTCATTACAAATCCACACATAACCAAGATCCAAGCACTTTACTATTCTGCATTATCACACAGGTGAAACCAAACTGGAGGGGGGGTAATTATGGAAAGGTCCTGGATCGGGAAGAACTTAGATGGATATACACCTTGAAAACCCTAGAGCCAAAAGGAATGAATATTGACTTCACTTAACCACTCTCCGTTCTACCTCTCTCTTAGAAGAGAGATTCATCAACAACACCCACTTTTTCCACCTAGCATTAACTGCCCGACAAGATAGATACACCTTACATTAAATCCAGCTTATTACCAGCAACTCCATAATCACACGCAATGACACATGCAATCATCCGTGCAAACTAAACCCACAGCTGCACAATAATCAAAGGGGGAGGAAAAGGCCAATCACACGCAAGCCACCTCCCACCTTCAAACGAAGAACCAATGAGATGTCCAGAAATCTCAGCCAATAACGAGACACCCTCTTCTATGAATAGAGACAGCTTACAATCACCATGGCATCCTTGACAAAGGCTTAACCATAGCCGAAACGCGTTGGACCTCACCACACATCCAGGACATCCTGAGCAGGTGCCCCAACCAAACATCGGGCTCAGTCTCCTCCCGCGGGAGTACGAGCGCACTATCCAAATCGTGACGTCCCCCGGATCATCGCTGCCGGTCTCGCGAGACCCGGCACCCGGAAGTGACTCCGCAGCTAGGATCAGTGGAGCCAGGCACCAGTCCGGGAGTAAGACGCTGCGGCTGCAGCGCCACCGGACAGAAGACACAACCATCCACTGCAAGGGAGATGGAGGCCTAACAACGCCGCAGACTCCCAGTCACCCACCGGGTAAGAAGCAGGTTAGCGGGACGCCGCTTCCTGCTCATCCCGCTCACTAACTGTATTGACCCCCTCGAACCTGCTAAGGGCAGCTTGGGCGAACGTACGAGACTTTACCCCCACAGTGCCTACCCAGAAAAATCGGCGCAAAAACCCAGAGAGACATAAACCCAGGCCGGGTTTATGGTGTAAAGGGATCCGCTGACTCCCTGATTCCCCGAGGGGGCTCTCTGTGGCTGCACGCTACGGGCCCACACTGTTACCTATTTCCCCAACACCATTCACCCACTCACTCATTTATTTATTTATTTAATCATTTATATTTCTATCTGCACTATCCGTATTTTTCAATAAAGCACTTTATGCACGCAATACTGACTCAAGTATTATTCAACTTAGACACAGGCAGCGCTTCAGCCCTACCTTTCTTTGTAACTTGCATTCCAACAGGGGGTACGGGACACCCCTGAGGATAGAGCAGCGCCAAGCAAAAAAACCATAAGTGAGCGCGGTATAGTAACCATTTTCCATTTAATCCCTGACATTATCAATCCCCGCCCCCACCATCAGAAATGTTGCTATTTGCGGGTGTACCTGGAGGAGGCGGGGCTAAAATGATGCGATTTGCCCCCTCCACGTACACCCGCAAATGCCGGTATTTAACCGGCTGGCTAGGAGGATAACGGGGCCACAGGGGAGGTGTGGGAGGGTTGCCCACCCTTAACGGAGGCCGGAAGCCTCAAAGGGTAGGCAAGCATGGGCCAGCTGTACCACATTACACTAAACCAGGCATCCCTCCGCCTGCTGGGCCGTGGACTGCCGCTAGTGTGATCGTTGGGGTGGACTATACCCTTGTCCCCTTAGCTCTGTCCGCTGAGCGCCCACATGCGTTGGGCCTGGCTCTCATCCCCGCAGCCGTCGGAAACCTACCGGGCTGTTATCCCCATTGCTGATGGACACCTGCCAGGCGCCACCACTGAACTGCACCTCTGAACCCCTAGTAGGTTAGCATAGTAAATAGATTGTGAATAGTGTTTTACTGTCCCTGCATCCCCACTGTCTGTCCCTGCATCCTGGCTGTCTCTGTGCCTGCATCCTTGCTGTCTCTGTCCAGGACATCCCTGCTGTCTGTCCCGGCATCCCCGTTGTCTTTGTGCCAGCATCTCCGCAGTCTCTGTCTCTGCATCCCCGTCATCACTATCCCTGCGTCCCAGCCATCTCTGTCACTGTGTTCCCAGCCGTCTCTGTCCCTGCATTCCCAGCCATCTCTATCCCTGTATCACTGCTGTATCTGTCCCTGCATCCCTACCATTACTATCCCCACCACCTCAGTCCCTGCCACCATCTCAGTAGATGCCGTGCACATGAACTTAGCATTTAACCCATAGTTGCCTGTCCTCCTGCATTGTGCAGGAGACTCCCTGTAGATGAGCCCTAAGCAGTTATCTCTCATTGCTTTTTCCCAAAAAAAGGTAACAATGTAATGTGGGTTAGGTGAAATGAGGGAGATTGTTAGACTAATGAGGGAGAGAGGGAGATTGCTATTATTTCAGGGAGTCTCCTGCAGAATGCAGGAGGGTAGTCTGCAATGGCTCACCTACATTTGAATGTAAATCATTTTTTTGACATGCCTCTCAGATGTAGCAGTCCATGGGGCTATTCAGATCTGATTGCACAGCTGCGAATTTACCGGCTGAGCAATTATCGGTAGACTGCGCATGTGTATGGATCATAGTGCGCATGCGCAATGCAGTCCTGCAATCAAATCCTGCCAATTTTTTTAATTGCTGGCCAAAACGAAAATTGTCAAATGTTTGTAAGGGCCCCCTATTTAGAAACTAATGGTGATAAATGTATGTAAAATATATTACTTACACAGCAAAGATGGGCCCCCTTCAGGTCTGGGCCCCATAGCAGCTGCACCCGTTGCACCTATTTTAGTTACGCCCTTGGGCCTAGGGCTAGTTGAGCAATATGGTAGAGATCCCATACTCCTGGCTTAGCTGCAAAAGTACCACCAGCTGTTGCTGGCAAAGCCCAGTAGTGGCTGCTGGCTACAATAATTTGACATCTTATTGTGTACTATTGTTACTAGGGTTCTCTCAATTGCATAGAGATCTCACTGTTTGATATTATTTTCCCTTAAGCTGGGTACACATATATACAATTGTGGGGCCGTTCTTCCGTTCTGGGTCGGACGGCCATTCAATTGTATAGGTGTGTACACTGTCCCGTACGAGCGATAAATGGCAAAAAACTGTCTTGACCGTCTATAATCGGTCGTTCGACGGTTCTTTGCTGTTTAATTTTCATCTGACAGGACTGCCCCATATCGGAACAAAAGTGCAGTGTGTACGCACGTTTACTGTCTGTTAGTATATATTGTTTAATGTCTTTGTTCTGCAGTATTTGCCTGTAAGGTGCTACAAACAAATTAAGGTGACATGAATACAAACACTGATAGTTAGTCTAGCAGCATTAGTGCTGGTTGCATATTTATCATTATTATTATTATTATTATTATTATTATTAATAGTATCATTATTATTTATCTGGGCATGCAAGATTTGTGCTGGTGATTATCATCATTACCATCATGGTTACACCTGGTTACGCCCATGCCTGGCCAGAAATATTACTGATTACGCCCATGCCTGGACAGGTATAGTTAACTACTTACCTCCCACAAGCTAACTGAGAAACCTGTCCTTCATATTCTTCTATCTTCTGAGGCACTGATGTTTGAGCAACGGATCTGATTCCTAACTGCCCACATGAGCCATCTCCAAATGTATACACGGTGCCATCCTGGTACAAATAAAATGTTATTATTAAACTAAGTTATAACCTAAGTGTTACATATCTTAGGAGGGTTGCATAAAATGTTGTAAACAGTCATTTGGTGTTGACTGCTAATAATTTCCACTTATTGTGAAATAATAAAACAAGAGTATTGTGCAGAAAAAAAACTAGGTCACAGCGTTTTTTTTTATTGGAATAATTAAAACGTGCATCCTATAGTAGGGGCAGCTACAGATGGCACAGCAGCCACCAGCTCAAAACCATGCATCCATAACAAGAGTGTGATGCATGCAAATCCTCACTGACAGCATGCTTGGCTCTGCCATACAGTGGTTGCCTCGGATGTACTGTATTAAGCTTCAAAACGTGATAAAATGGAGAGTGATACACTGACGGCCAATCAGCTCCTAACTGTCATGGCACAGACTTTAAATGACAGTTATGAGCTGATTGGCTGGTGGTTTATCTCTCTCCATTAAATCACTTTTTGAAACTTAGTACAACTTGCCCTGTATCTGTTGACAGCACTGCGTGGAGTTGTCCACGTGCGCTGCTGCAAATACAGCTGGTATATTTACTAAAGCTTCTAAAAGGGAAAAGAGGTGATGTTGCCCATAGCAAGCAATCAGATTCTGGCTGTTATTTCGCTATCTAAATCAGAATCTGATAACCTCGTTCATTTTTAGAAGCGTGAGTCCTATTTTGCTGTAGTCCCACACATTGTAGAAGGACGCAGTACTACCACCTGTCACCCACTGCTGGTGCTATTGAGCTGATTTAGACCCGGAGTATTGTAAGGGTTACAGATAGTAATCTACCTGCTATAAGAGAGAGATCCTACTGTATGGCCCATATCCCACCATCGTTATCCATGTAACAAGAGGTGCAAGGTATAGCCAGTTCCATGAAAGAAGGTCTGCAGCCTTCACCCATAGGATAAATATGACATACCTTTATACTGAAATAGGCCTTCTGTAACCCTTACAATGGATTGCAATGAGATATGTGCCATTTTGTTTGATAAATTAGCATTAAGGGCCCGATGTATCAAGCTTCAAAAGTGATAACATCGAGAGTGATAAACAGTCAGCCAATCAGCTCCTACCTGTTATTTTTCAAACCCAGCCTGTGACATGGCAGGTAGGAGCTGATTGGCTGGCTGTTTATCACTCTCCATGTTATCACTTTTGAAGCTTGATACATCTGGCCCTTAATCTCTGTTGAGCATAATTTGTGATGAGCCACCGACAGAGCTTTAGGTGACAAATGTGAGATCAAGTAGGTAAATCAATATATGAACTTCAGTCCTCATGAAGCTAAATTGATACTTAACATGTTGACATTTTGTGTACAATAAATATTTATTTATTGCATAAAGGACAGCAAGACAGGCCAACTATTAGCCCTCAATGTTCACATTTGTAAAAGCTCTAAATAACCCGGAGATGCAAATATATTCAAATACCACAGGAGGTTTCTTGTGTAAAAAGATGCTCCATGCTACAGTAGCTTCTGGATCCGAAAACTTAGCTTTAGATCAACATCGTGACCATGGTCTCAATATTGGACATGAGGCCCTCAAGATGTCCATTAAATCTGCCACTGGCAACCGTTAAGTTGAACAGAACTGATAGAAACTTTTATTTTTACCTTACTCAGTACAGCAGTGTGTTCATCCCCACAGCTTATGTAGATAACACTCAGGTATCTCAAAGAATTGATTGCTTTTGGTCTGAATACACCTGCTTAATAAAAAAAAAAAAATCAATTCCATTTAATTCATTGTCTGAAATATCTATGTCTTAAAGTTGTGCATTCAGAAATAAAACGTACCTTTTTGGGGGTCAGTTCCAAATCCCAGTTGTCCTGCATTGTTCTTTCCCCATCCAAATGCAATCCCTAATTTAGACAGAGCAAAACTCTGGGAACCCCCTGCAGTAACCTGAACCAGAGGGATTCCTTTCAAGGACTTTACAAGTTGAGGACTTGCATGATTTGCTATCTGATTTCCCAGGCCGAGCTGACCAACATCATTCTTTCCCCATGAGAACACGTTGCTGTCTAAAAAAAACAAAAAAAAAACAAAACACAAGTATGACTTTCAGGATTAGCTTTTTGTTATCTGGAGACTCATATTCAAAATAAAGTCTTGGCCAAGGATCCATTACTTCACAGGATCTCAAACTCAGTCCTCAGGACCCCACACAGTACATGTTTTGCTGGTCTCCTCACAGAAGTGAAATATTTAGTTCCACCTGTGGATCTTTTAAAATCCCTCAATGAGTAAAGAATGCACCTGTGCACCTGCCGGGTGATCTGGAAAATGTGTTGGGTCCTGAGGACCGAGTTTGAGAACCCCTGCATTACTTTATTAATGAATCTGGTAATCTTGTGACTAATGCATAGCTAACACCAGAAGTATTGGTTCCCTTGTAAGCCAACAAGTAGGGACAACCCCTATATCCAGTGACACCAGTATTTTGGTGGCTATTATGGTGGCTAACTCCAGTATACAAGTGGCTATTATGTTGGCAGCTATACAATACTGAAACAATTGTGATGGCTAGTAAACAAAGTAGTATCATTCTGATGAATATTATTCAATAAAGAATCAATACCAGTGGCTAGAGTTTAAAAGTAACTATTGGGTGTAATTCAGAAATGGATGCTCTTGTTCAGCAGGAGTGTAAAAATATGGTAATGCAGCAGGAGGCATCTGATGGAAAAATATACCTCCTGTCAGCATCTCAGATCTGAGTGCAGAGACTGAGGACTAGCATCCAATCACAGTCGTATCCAAGGGTTGCAAAGGCAGCAGCATCAGTCATCCAAGTAGGCCTAAGCTTATTTTGAATGCCCACCTCCTGCTTGCATGTGAGGACAGTAAAGTCGTCCTGAAATATGCAGACACTGGCCTTGTCACTCCTGGAAAACAGGGTAGACATCCCCGTCTTCCACAAAAATGGGTGCAGTATGTCAATCATGCTGCAGCTTGGAGCTGTCTTGCAGAAGGAGGAGTCCGGTACATGTGCAGTGCGCCATTGCTATCCTTTGTTGTTAGTCTACAAACCAGACTTTCAGTTTAGTGGCCTTATCATTTAGCTTTCTAGATGCGCAAGGAAGGAAAGTATGTCGTGGTGTGGTGCACCAAGGGAAAATACGAATAAAATATAACCTTTATTAAGACATTATTTAAGACTGCGAAATATTAAAAAACATTTAGATGACAAACAAAGTGATAATCGTGCATGTTTAAAAACAGCACGTGCGGGGACTGATTGTGTGTTTTGTGCCTCTATAACGTTATAATCTGGTGTTCTGAGTAGATAACAGTGGCTGTTTGAAATCTGTGAACTGTGATTACCTATGTAACTCCCTTGGTTACATTAGTAGCCAAAGTGTTGCTGACTGTATGTGTCACTCCCCTCACTTAGGGATGTTAATGTAGCAGCACGTAGTATAATAAATTCATGGGGTGTATACAAACCTCCAGATAATTTTTACTGCCACTAGCATGTAACACAGCAACTGAGTTTTAGGTCGACAAATAGGGTGTCTTAATCAAGACTCGGTGCCAGAGGCATAACTACATTTCCTGGTCCCCATAGCAAAATCCTGAAAGCCCCTCCCCCCCCCACTACAATGCCACGGGGGTGGGGGGTGGGGTGTAGATAAAGGGTGCCGGGAAACAGAGTAGAGAAAGAGAAAGGGAGAAGTGTGAGGTGAACAGGAGAGAGGGAGATAGGAAGAAATGATCAAGAGTGTGAGAGTGTCAGGGAGAGAAAGAAGGAGAGACAGGTTCAGGGCGGTCTTTTCGTATGGGCTTAATGGGCACTTGCCCAGGGACCCTAGGTGTATAAGGGCCCTATGCTATAATTAAGCGTGACCGCTGTCAGTTACACTGTATAAGTTCAACTGGTAGAGATATCGTGCAACTGTAAGTGATGTTGCAACCCTAAATAGGGTTAAATTAGAATGCTACTGCTATACTTGAGATCTGCCTAGACACAACTAAATACAACCATAATTCAAATTACAGCCCTGAAAAGGTCTAGATGTATGAGCCGCTAGGCTGTGGGTGTCTGGCTTGGAGAGACAGAACACACAATAGTACACCCGCATTGCCGTACTACCATATGGTGTACTATTGTGTGTTCTGTCTCTCCAAGCCAGACACCCACAGCCTAGCCACTCATACATCTAGCCCTTTTCAGGGCTGGAATTTGAATTATTGTTGTATTTATTTGTGTCTAGGCTGATCTCAAGTATAGCAGTAGCGTTCTAATTTAACCCTATTTAGGGCTGCAACATCACTTACAGTTGCACGATATCTCTACCAGTTGAACTTATACAGTGTAACTGACAGTGGTCACGCTTAATTATAGCATAGGGCCCTTATACACCTAGGGCCCCTGGGCAAGTGCCCATTAAGTCCATACAAAAAGACCGCCCTGAACCTGTCTCTCCTTCTTTCTCTCCCTGACACTCTCACACTCTTGATCCTTTCTTCCTATCTCCTGTTCACCTCACACTCCTCCCTTTCTCTTTCTCTACTCTGTTTCCCGGCACCCTTTATCTCTCACTCTACACCCCACCCCCTCCCCACCCCCGTGGCATTGTAGTGGGGGGAGCTTTCAGGATTTTGCTATAGGGACCAGGAAATGTAGTTATGCCTCTGGCACCACGTCTTGATTAAGACACCCTATTTGTCGACCTAAAACTCAGTTGCTGTGTAACATGCTAGTGGCAGTAAGAATTATCTGGAGGTTTGTATACACCCCATGAATTTATTATACTACGTGCTGCTACATTAACATCCCTAAGTGAGGGGAGTGACACATACAGTCAGAAACACTTTGGCTACTAATGTAATCAAGGGAGTAATCACAGTTCACAGATTTCAAACAGCCACTGTTATCTACTCAGAACACCATATTATAACGTTATAGAGGCACACCAAAACACACAATCAGTCCCCGCACGTGCTGTTTTTAAACATGCACAATTTTCACTTTGTTAGTCATCTAAATGTTTTTTAATATTTCGCAGTCTTAAATAATGTCTCAATAAAGGTTATATTTTATTCATATTTTCCCTTGGTGCACCACACCACAACATACTTTTCTTTCTTGTGTATCTAATTCTAATGATAATGTCAGTGGTAGCACACCCCTGTATAAATTGATGGTCATTGTCAGTTATAAGAAATTAGGGGGCCAGAATATCTATTTCTACTTATTATAATAGTGTATCCTGTGCGGCAGATTCTCCTACTCTGTCTTCCATTTAGCCTTTTATGATGTGTATTGTGTATTGTATGGACATTATTTTTCCTTGTCCATACAATACACAAGAAACATGAAAATATAAAAAAAAAAACAAATCATGCAATGAAGGGGTAAATGCGAAGGTGTAAAAACATTGTTATTTATTTATATATATATTCAGAATATAGATTGATAACAACACTTAGGTGATTACATATGGATCTTGTTATTAAGCACTGCACCTGATTTTCTGTTTGGTCGAAGAACAAGTTAACTGTCAGAAACATATAAGTATTTACCGTCAGAAAGTGCAATTGTGTGGTTATGTCCACAAGATATCTGTATTATTTTTATGTCGGAGAACCCGGTTATTCTTCTGCAATATGAAATAAAGAAAATACCAATCATTAAAATGTTTCAGTGGCAGTAGAACATTAAAATTGACCTCATCATAAAGTGCAAAAGACATAAATAAGGTTAAAGGCTAGAGGGGGTGATTCTGAGCAGCAAAATATATCTGATTCTGAAAGAAAAAAAGGCAAATAACTTTGCATCCGGACAAACTATGTTGCATACTTACCTACTCTCACGGAATGTTTGGAAGAATCTGATTTTTGGATAGTAATCTGGAACCCCAGTAAAGTAGGTGGTTCTCCTTATCCCACCTCCTTAATACTAAAGAGGACATAATGAGCAAAATAATACAGAAAATCTCCAGTTCATTGGGAGGGGTCTGACATTTTTCCCACTATTGATGACTTTGTCTTGAGGCCTCATACAAGAGTAAAGGCCCCCATACACTACGCCGGCCTAATGTCGTCCCCGACTTCCACTGAGCTCCCCCGACAGCTCCTGATATGATTTGGCACTTGATGTGCCATTTTTTACATGTGATAAATCCGGGGGAGCGGCAGGAGAGCAGGGTCTGGGGGGAGATTACAGGCGGGGGGGGGGGGGCGTCAGGGTCCATCTGGGGGAGCGGGGACCAGAGACCGGAGAGCAGGGTCCGGTCCATGGGTGATGCAGAGGGGGTAGTCAGCTAGCGGCAGGAGAGGTGGCGGGGTCCGGTCCAGCTGCAGGAGAGGTAGTGGGCTAGCGGGTGGACTGGAGCGGTAGCGGGGAGCAGGGAGCGCACGGCACATAACAGAGTCCGGGTAGCGGCGAGAGAATAGGAAACATCCTATTCAAAAGACTGGGCGGCCGCTGATTGGCCGAGAGCTCAGCCAATCAGTGACCGCCCTGCCCGCCCAGTCTTTTGAATAGGATGTTTCCTATTCTCCCGCTCGCTGCTACCCGGACTCTGTTATGCGCCGAGCTCTCCCTGCTCCCCGCTACCTCTCCAGTCCACCTGCTAGCCCACTACCCCTCCTGCAGCTGGACCAGACCCCGCTCCCCACCACCTCTCCTGCCGCTAGCTGACTACCCCTTCTGCATCACCCACGGACCGGACCCTGCTCTCCGGTCCCCACTCTTCCAGACCAGCTCAATGCCGGCTGCACATAAGATTTATCTTATGTGCAGACCGTCCGACATCCAGATCTGATCCGATGCGCACGGGAACGCTCATCGGATCAGATTGGATGTCATAGCCTACGCTATTTGGGCAATTTCACCCGATTTGACCCGGGTGAAATCGGGCCCAAATCGCGTAGTGTATGGGGGCCTTAAAAGGTGTTTGTCTTTCTGATTAAGTTTCTTTGAATCTTTGTTCTTGATTTTATTGGAGTATTTTTTTAAATTTGACTTTGTACGACTATTATACTGATTTATCATCTTTTGACTCTGGACCGCTATATTTCTGCTTTCATCTCTATGACCACCCTGCTTGCTCTTATCCCATGTTGATCATCTGGATGCTTCTATGGATTGGGTCACACTCGCCTATACTTATAAAACACCTTTCTCACTAGAAACTGTGAATCCACTAGTTGAGCTTGCAAATCAGGGATGGAAAAAAAAAAAAACAGTTAAAAAAATTTTTTTTTAAAGGTTGTTTTTTTTTACTATTTTTCTGTTAACTTTTTAATGGGAAAAAAAAGTAATCCTGTTTGTTATAATAATGCTGTGAAACATTGCTATGTATTATAAACCTTGATCAACCATGTTTTATTGCTTTCTAGCATTACCAATACAAAGTTGTTAGGCTTTGATATGATTTAAGATCTTTCAATCATTTTTTTTTAATACGAAACATAATTAAAACATCCAAAAGTACTTTTAAAAAAAGGAGTTAAGCATTACCACTGGATTTGTCACAAGGTTTTGAGTTGAATTAAACATGAAGATTAGGCGTGGCTACGGAGAGCAGGGAGTGAGACGTGTTGCACGAGTCTCTCCTGCTCCATGAGCTGCCTGTAATCCTGTTTGACTCTTCCCAGGGATGAGTGGCTGATAGTGGGAAAAGAAAGGAGGCGCACACCTGACTACATAAACCGCAGGTCTGACTACTTACAGTGGAGCTGAGAGACGGCTGAGCGGATAAGGACCGCCGGTAACGCATTGACCGGAAGCAAGGCATCCCCGGCTGTGAATTCTGGGGTGAGACGGAGCTTCCGCTCTGGCCATAAACGAGACGCGTGAGTGTGGAGCCGGGGAAGCAAGCGGCAAGAGAAGCGCAAGACGAGCGACGCCAGACATCCACGCCAGACATCCACGCCAGACACCTGCGGCCGCAGGTGCGAGATAGTGCTGCTGAGACGGGCACCCAACGGCGGTTCTGGGTGAGAGCCACGAACGCCGGAAAGCACCGTAGTTGGTTATCGACGGGTGCTGGGGGAGGAAGGAGGAGACACAGAGAGCTGGGCCGGTTAGTCTGCGCTGCCTACCCGGGGAGAGGAAGCACACTGATCCTGGGCCAAAGTGCTGAATAATCTCCACCAGGGCTGAAACAAGCGACCTCTCTGAATTAGCTGAGTTGAACACGTTTCCTAAGCAATCAGGACGATCACATTTTTTGACCAGCTTAGCCGAACACCTCCCTGCTCTATACTCTATAGTAAGCCTGGTACCACCTCGAACTGTGAGTAACTTTTAACTATATTTAAGGATATATAAGAGAAAGGCACCAAGCAGCGGAACATAGCTGCAAAGGCCTATATCAGTGACATTTGTATAAAACCTTATAAATCCATCACTGTGGTAAATTGAGCCCTCACTTTTCCTGCTCTGAACCTCAGCTGAGCTATACAGCACTCCCGAAGCTGATAATGGGAAAAACACAGAACGCAGCAGCTGCAAATAAGCTCGCAAAATATGCCAGGCAACCGAGCACCCCAACATCCTCTGTAAGGACAGAGACTTCACCCCCTGTCACCCCCCCAGAGACAGAACAGAGCGGGCCCTCCATTCAAAAAGTATTGGACGCCCTCGCAGCAAGCGAAGGGCGGCTAGCAAATAAAATAGAAAAGGTCCAGGAAGACCTAGACATAATTCGACAAGCAGTGCAAAAGGTCAAGGAACGTGTTAAGGAGGTAGAAACCCGCACTTCTGCAGTGGAAGATGCCGTCTCCCCATTGACAGAAAAAATAGAGAACCTGACCACTCAGTTAAAGCTAATCAATTCTAAAGTCACAGACCTGGAAGGGCGCTCTAGGAGAAGTAATTTGAGGTTTATTGGACTACCCGAAAAAACAGAGGGGTTAAACCCAGAGGCGTTTTTGGAAACCTGGCTGGTTAAAGTATTCGGCCGAGAAGCCTTCTCTAAATTTTTCTCAGTCGAAAGGGCTCACCGGGTCCCCCTGAGAGCACCCACTCCAGGTGCCCCAGCCCGTACACTTATAGCAAAAATGTTACACTATACAGATCGGGACATTGTACTGAAGCTAGCCAGAACTCAAGGCCCATTGCACTGGGAAAATATAAGAATTTCAGTGTTTCCCGACTATGCTACCGAAGTGCAGCGGGAAAGGGCACAGTTCTTTGAAATAAAAAAGCGGCTGAGGGACTTGGAAATTCAGTATGTGATCCTCTTACCTGCTAAGCTTCGGGTGGTTTTTGAAGGGGAAGCTAAATTCTTCCTTACACCAAAAGAGGCAGCAGCCTGGCTGGACATTAAATTTCCAGGCAAACGCCCGTTGGCGATCAATTAACTCAGGAACTTGCGGTTCTCAATTTCATAGGCTATCATAACCTTTAAATGCGTCTTCTTATTGTGGTGTTTATTTATTTTTTTCCCTCCCTCCTCTCTTTAAGGCATCAACACCATGTGTTCTATTAAAATTTAAGATCTAACTGATAATGCCTTTTCCGAGGAGAGGGTAGGGCTGATTGTGAATATCAAAAACATGGACATTAGGGCTGACTGTACTTAAGCAGAATTATAATAACAATATATGGAAGATAGCAGCATTATAACAACAAGACATGGAAGATGCTTTGTTTTGGGGGTTTATTTTATTTGTTCTTCCTTCTTCCTCCCTCTTCTCTTCAGGGCATTATTAAATGTCGCACTAAAAACTAGATTTTATATGATAGTGCTTCTTTGAGGAAAGGGTAGGAATGAATGAGAACAATGAAATACTGAGATTAGGGTTGGATATATGTAATTTCCTATACTGAACAATAGCAAGGCAGATATGCCAATTGAAGGTATAAATGTATGTATATCATCTTTTACGAGGATTGGATGCATTTTTTTGTAACCTTATAATAATAAGACATGTAAGATAGCTCATGATGTCCATGTGCCCCGACTTGGGGGTTCACTCTGTTTTCTGTTTTTCCCTTTTCCTTCCTCCCCTCCTCAGGGCACTGGCAAAAATTGCCAGATTAAAAACCTAAATTGTGATCGATAGAGTCCCTTTGAGGAGAGGGCAGGAATGAATGGGAGAAATATAATATTGCGATTAAGATTTGATGTATTCAATTAACTATGCGGAATAATAGCAAGGCACGTTATGGTAATTGAAGGTATATATCTTTTTTAATTTTTTTTTATTTTAGCCACCTACTGGGGATTGTATGATTGTGATGGCCTTTAGGAGCAGGAGAGAGCTCCTTGCTTCTAGCCATTATATCTATTGCCCCAAGGGATGCATGAAATTGGTGTGTTAGATAGAATTGTGGTTGGGAGGCAGAAGGGGGGGAGGGGCATGAGGCATGTCAAAGGGAGAAAAGAGGTAGGGCATGCAGGGTGGGGGGTTGGAGGGAGGGGTAAAGGAGGGGTAACTAGGTTAACTAAACTTAACACAGGAATGTTACATTATTATTTAGAAAACTCCAGTTTTAGCGGAACACACTTGGAAGGGGGATTGCCCCCTGACGCATGGTCGCCATAAAATATAGCCTCCTCACATGGAATGTGAGGGGGATCAATGATAAGATCAAAAGGTCCCTGGTCTTGCGTCAAATTCGACAACATGCATCCGACATAATATGTCTACAAGAGACACACTTAGTGGGGAATAAGGTACTTGCTCTTAAAAAACCTTGGATAGGCTGGGCATATCATTCCACCTTTACCAACCCATCAAGAGGTACCTCGATACTAATTCGCAAAGGCATACCCTTTACTCCAACAGATATCTGCACTGACCCGGATGGGAGATACGTGTTCATGAAGTGTAAACAAGGCCCGCTGGAACTCCTAATTATGACAATATACATCCCACCCCCCTTTAATTTTGAGGTATTAAAAAAAGCAGCAGAGTTTATGGCCTTATCTCCTAAAACCCCGACTATGATTTTGGGGGACTTTAACAATATACTTGACCCAATATTAGATAGGGATGGCAGGGGAAAGCCTCGAGGAAATGGGTTTGCAAACCTGATTAGGGAAATGGGGCTAATAGACGCTTGGAGAACGAGGTTCCCCATGGAACAGAAGTACTCCTGCTTCTCAAGTACACATTCCTCGTTTTCCAGAATAGACGGCGCTTGTCACCAGGGAATGGATGCCCAGAATACGTGATGTACGATACCTAACTAGGGGAATATCGGATCACTCTCCATTAGAACTTAGTGTAGATTTGGGGGAGGAGAGGGGATATTCCCTATGGAAGCTGAATGCTAAATGGCTCACTCATTTTAAGGTGGGGGAGGATGCAGAACCCCAGTGGCAAGAATTTTTCGACCTGAACCAAGGCTCTGCCTCGGCAGAGGTCACTTGGGATGCTTTTAAAGCAAACCTTAGGGGATTACTTATAAAAGAAGTAGCTAAGTTAAAAAATAGTTATAAAAAGGAAGAACAGCGACTTGAAGTAAACTGCTCCCGGTTGGAACAACAGTATCTTAAGAACAAAACACAGGAGAATAAGGAGGCTTGGCTGAGTGCCCAAGATACATGGCGTAAATGCCTTTCGGATAAAATAAGGTATAGAGAACTCTTTGCTGGGCATACCAGATACGCGGAGGGGGATAGGCCTGGGAGCTTCTTAGCAGGGCTTGTAAAAGCGGAACACTCTCAAAACACCATAACAGCACTTAGAGACCCACCGGGAGTAGCATTAACACAAACACCCGATATAGCTAAGAGGTTTATGCAGAAGCCTTAATCGTAGTAAAAAAAAAAAAAACATGAAGATTAAACCATGAGGTGTGTATTGCATGTTTTATGTGTTGATGTTGTTTACTCTTTAAGATTGTTGGCCAGATGTATAAAGCTTCAAAAAGTGATAAAATGGAGAGTGATAAACAGCCAACCAATCAGCTCCTACCTGCCATGTTACAGGCTGGGTTTGAAAAATGACAGGTAGGAGCTGATTGGCTGGTTGTTTATCACTCTCCACTTAATCACTTTTTGAAGCTTGATACATCTGGCCCTTAGAGTGTTAACTGTGGTCTTTTTCCTGTCCTATGCGAATATTCAGGGGGGGACGCTTGAAGCTAGACAGATTTAGCACCTCTCTTATCTGATTTGACTCACTATATCTTTGTTGTGTGTGTTATTTACAGCATTGGCTCATCTTACTTAGGTGAAAAGACCACAAGCAAAAAGAATGTGAAATATTACCAGGGATTTCCATACAATAGGCTTTTTTTTTATTTAAGAAGTCACAGTGTCGTACCTGTAGAAACAGCATATTAAACAAGAGCTTTTTTTTTTAACCAAGGTGGTTTAAACCAGCCAACCCTGTTGCAAACACTGTTCTTGTCTGGATTACTGGATACTTCATTATGTGTATCAGAATTGTAGTTTACCTTGGAATAGGAGTTTGCTGAGGAAATTGTCCAGATCCAAGTTGTCCATGTGTTCCTTCACCCCACGTAAGTACATTGCCTTCATTACATATTGCCACAGAGTGATTTGACCCACAGCTCACATCAACAATAGTCTGGGCTTCCAGTGCATGGATTTGTTCTGCCATGAAGCAATGCAGACAGTAGGTTATCTGATTTTGCAGAAGCTAGTGATTACAGATCCTCCAGCATATTATAATTATGCCTAAAGCTCTCAAACCATGTACAATATACTACAGGTTGAGTATCCCGTATCCGAGTATCCGTTATCCGAATTATTCCGAAAACCATACATTCCAGAAAGTGAAAAAAAAATATTTTTTTTTGCTAAAAACTCACTGGGGACATTTGTAACAGCACCACTGAGGACATGATATGTAACTGGCACTATATATGTGCAAGAAAATGATTGCTTGGCATTCAAATTCAATATCTGAGATAGGACACAAATTTTGTTTCATGTTTTGAAACCTTGTTTTTTGAACAAATAAAATATATTTGTGTATTTTATGTGGTAATAAAATATATTTGTGTGTATTTATTGTGTTTATACAGCATACATGCAAGATACTTCAAAATACATAATTGAAATATTAAAATATTCCGAAATACGGAATAATCCGTTATCCAAAATTCTCCTGGTCCCGAGCATTTTGGATACGGGATACTCAACCTGTATATGCAAAGAAGAGACAGATATGTCCTTTTTAAGGTGCACCTCAGAGAGAATTTTTATTAAAAATGAACCTTTATTGATTCATTTTTAAAAGGCTGCGAAAATTATTAAACACAACACAAAACGTACATAGGTGGGGTTCACACATTAAAAAACTGTGGTGGCAGGCAGATATAGCTATTATAGTGTAGATTGGTTTCACTGATTGCACCATGT
This sequence comes from Crinia signifera, assembly GCF_055691185.1. Classification (NCBI taxonomy): domain Eukaryota; kingdom Metazoa; phylum Chordata; class Amphibia; order Anura; family Myobatrachidae; genus Crinia; species Crinia signifera. Next base: position 198,538,756 of record NC_139217.1, read on the forward strand.
GTAGGCTACCTGACTCTGTGCAGGCCTCGTGGGTCTAGATATTCCGCACTGGCAGATCTTTATTATCAGGTGCCGTATAGAAGTGGGTTCAGTAACCTCTTAAAACTCCTAGTTAGGTGATCTAGTGTTTGGGCTACCCAGATCTGTGCAATTTTTTGCAGGTCCACAATGTTCTGCAACAATCGCTGCCAGATCTTATGTACTGGGTGCTGTATAGAAGTGGGTCAAATGACCTCTTAGGACTCCTTTCTGTCCACACAAATCGCTATATGTAACTGTGCAGGCGGAAAATAGCAGGATTATGCTGCTATTATCTAACAGTGGCACTTCTAAATAAGGTTATGCCCTGTTTGTTAGCTTAGTCATTAATGCAGTCCCTCATACGTGCTTCTGGGTATACCTCTGTATCAATGCAGTGGGGGATCACAGAATGTGTGAGATTGAATATCACACTCTAGGTGTATGCACTTGCACACAGTTATGAGCGGGTTGGAGCCTCTACATAGGCTTCAGGAACATAACACTAGTCAAACACACAATCAAAATACAGTGTAAGAAAAATAATAAATGATTAGCTACCTGCCTGTCATTTCATCGGCGGGGTCCCTGCCGCAAATGGGAAATAGCGGAGCCGTTCATTAAATATGCGCATATTTCCCATTCGCGGCAGGGACCTCCGCCGATGAAATGACAATCTCCTAATGGACCTTCCTCCGCTTCCTCGTCCTGATCACGGACCTGCCCGGATCCCCAGTGCCCCCGCTGTCTGTGCACCAGCTGCAGCCTCCTCCTGACTCATGCTCCTGCATCAGTGGGGGACTTGCCGACTAGGAGCCCTGGCATGCCGCTGCCTACTGCACTGCCCCGCTGCCCGGATGGATTGCTGCCAGGTACCAGGGGAGGGGGGGTAGGGTACCAGGTACCAGGGCAGGGGGGTACCAGGGCAGGGGGGGAAGCAGGGGTACCATCTGGCAGGTACCAGGGGGGGGGAGCGGGGGTACCAGCTGCCAGGTACCAAGGGCGGGGGGTCAGGACAGGTACAAGGGGACACGTAGTATATTGACTGGTGAATTACCATTTTTGTAGCTTTCAAAACAGGTTTAATGTGAATGGTACAAATATGGTAATTAACCAGTAATATACCGTTTACATGCAAGGTTTCAGGCTAGACACGTTTTAAAGTCCCATTTAACAATACCATGTCTTTACCCGTTTCTGCAGTGGGAAAGCAGCATTAAACTGGCTATTGTCTTTGCCTTAAAACCCGAGCGCTTTCTTTTTTGTTTATACTTTTTGTCTTTGTTCAAGTACAAAATTACTTTTGTTGCCCCATCTCAGAATCAGGCCAACTGCATGGAGTCACAACGTGTCAGATGTGATGTGACTCACTAGACTACTGTGATTATCTGAAAATAGACTGCAGGAGAAAAGGAAAGTGAATCTAGTATCCCAGATAAGAGGAAACGAAACTTACATCCACCTTAATAGCTCAAATGAAATACATGAGCTCATTTATGTGATGCAGTGCAGATGTACTGCCTTTTTATTGTTGCTTGAGTGACTTAATTGTTTAGGAAGAGATTGAACAAATTTAAGAGAAATGTATACAACTAATTGTAAGGTTGTTATAATCAAATATCTGTTTCTCCACACACACCTGACCTGAAATATCATACTGTACATCATACATCAATGCTAAATCCCTGCTATCTCTCCTTATTTTTGCATGTTTTTTGGACTGCTTTAAAAACTTTGTGTTTTACATTTTTTCAGTATAGCAGGGAAGTGGACGAGGTAGACTCAGCTGTAATGCTTGGTACACATCTACAGTAAATATTCTAAACATCAGAGCTACAGAACTGTAAAGCTTGTTCATTTTAAATATCATAAACTGAATAATAGAATAAAATGTATAGAAATTAATATTATTGTTAAAAGATGTAGGAATAACAATTTACACCTCTCCTTACCTAAGCTGCTGATGTTAGTCCTTCTGCCCAGTTGTCCGCAGAGGTTTTGACCACAAGACAAAACAATGCCATCGTCTAGGAGAAAAAGTGAGTGTCTTCCTCCACATGCCACCTTCTGCACACCTGGCTGTCCATGAAAATAGTCATTCTCTTGGAAATGAACATCTTGTTCTGTATCAGCAAGACCCAGCTGCCCAAACCTGTTGTTCCCCCAGCAGTACATGCTGAGTGCAGTAATTACAGCTTGGATGTACCTGTATGAGGACTGTATGAGGACAAGGCTGTCTGCACAGTGCACACACTGATAAGGTGGAAGCTGTGCCTGCAATCTAGTGAGGATGGGAGTAGGAGGCTAGACCAGAGTAGTTAAGGCAGGGTGCAAAAGATGGTTTTATAAGAAGGGAGGTCCAAGGAGGAGCTATGGGAGGTCACGGAAAAATAAAAAAGGCAGTTATAAAAAAAAATTCCCTACTTTTGTTCAGGATTGTGTTCTTCCTTTTGGAATATTTATTATCTATCTAGGCTTTTTTAGTCCCCTTTCTGCATTTTTTGCATTGTGTTTGTTTTCTTCTCATTCCCGCTCTTCTAAACCTTTCCTTATCCTTATCCCTGTGTGGATTTTGCACATTACTTGGCACATATACATGCACATAACACCAGACACAGCCAGCATATTACCATCACTTTGACATAAAGACATAGGTAAAAAAAAAACAACTCTGTACAGTATGTTCCAGTCACAGTTGTCATATAGTTCCCTACTGTTTTTTTATTTCATTTTTTCACCATAAATCTTATCAGTATCCATTGGTTTGTAGTTACAGTAGCTCTGTCCACCCTCCGTCCCCCTCATTATGTGTTTAGTATGTACAAAATTGAGAAGTACAGTCCCACGTAGAGAAATCACTCATTGGTCGAAACGGGATCATTTGGTCTACAAGCATTAGGTCAACACCATTAGTTCGACATGGGGAAAGGTCGACATGGGTCTAGGTCGACATGGGTGAAAGTTGACAGGTCATTAGGTCGACACAAGCATTAGGTCGACATAATCTAGGTCAACAGTCAAAAGGTCGACATGGGGTTTTTCACAGTTTTTTCACCCGAATGTTGACACCGTCGACATGAATGCAGGTTAAAGTGCACCGCTACGCTCGCCATGCTTCGGGCTCACTACTCGCTACGCTCGGCACACTATTTTCTCCCACCTTGCCTTAGTGGATGGTAGAGCATGAAATACCACCTGTTGGCACATGTTGGCTCAAAAAAAACAGTCAAAAATCCCATGTCGACCGTTTGACTGTCGACCTAGACAATGTTGACCTAATGATTGTGTCAACCTAATGACCTGTTGACCTAAAGCCATGTTGACCTAAGTCGACCTTGACCCATGTCGACCTAGAAGACCCATGTTGACCTAGACCCATGTTGACCTAATGGTGTTGACCCAATGCTTGTCAACCATCATGTTGTAGACCAAATTACCAAATCCCCATCGTACCCACGCTGCAACAAAATGAGCGATATCACAAATTTTAGCACTTCTGAGCGATATCACTCATTTTATTGTACCGTCTGTTTGCTGCACCTGACGGCCAATGCACGCTCCCTCTGGTTGTTTATGCCCTCCCTCCGTCGTTCATAGCTAAAATGACACAAATCCAAATCTAAATCGTCTGTCAGGACTCGCGGGTTTTGTGAGTCCGTCTGCTGACCAGGAAGCACGGAGTAGGAGACACGGGAGCACAGGTGACTGGAAGCACGGAGTAGGAGACATGGGAGCACAGGTGCCTGGAAACACGGAGTAGTAGCAGCCAATGACTGGGCAAGCGGCCCGGGGGCACATGGCACCCTGGCCCAGCCCGCCCCTGCACACAGGTGTAGGGGAACGCTGGTACAGGTAGGTACTTGGAATCACACAGGTGCAGGTGAACACTGGTGAACACTGGTGTAGGTACTTGGAAGCACACAGGAACAGGTGAACACTGGTGCAGGTACTTGGAAGCACACAGGTGTAGGGGAACGCTGGTACAGGTAGGTACTTGGGAGCACACAGGAACAGGTGAACACTGGTGCAGGTACATGGAAGCACACAGGTGTAGGGGAAACGCTGGTACAGGTAGGTACTTGCGAGCACACAGGAACAGGTGAACACTGGTGCAGGTACTTGGAAGCACACAGGCAGGGGCTGGCTCTCACCCCCCCCCCCCCGACAGAATGCTTGTGCGTGCCTGAGGCGTGCTGAAAAATTAGGCGTGTGGCCTATCATAAGGGGGTGTGGCATGTACCGTGATTGTATTGTGTACCTGCAGTTTGCACATTGTGATGCTAATTACACATTATGCCGCACACCTTCATGCCCATTACACCCCATACTGTGATGGCAATTACGCAATGCTCCCCACACCGTAATGCCCATTACGCCCCATATCATGATGCCCATTACACCGCACAATGTGATGTCCACAGTGCCAGATATTCCGCCACAGTGCCAGAGACACATATGCCCCCACAGTGCCAGATACACATATGCCCCCACAGTACCAGAGACACATGTGCCCCTACAGTGCCAGATATTCCCCCACAGTGCCAGAGACACATATGCCCCCACAGTGCCAGATATGCCCCCACAATGCCAGATATGCCCCCACAGTGCCAGATACACATATGCCCCCAGTGCCAGAAACACATATGCCTCCACAGTGCCAGATATTCTCCCACAGTGCCAAATACACATATGCCCCCAGTGCCAGAAACACATATGCCCCACAGTGCCAGAATTTCCCACCAGCAACTCATCATTGCAGGTTAGTTCAAAACCTCATACTGCTTGCCCTCAGGTCTGCAAGCATCTATTTGCCACGCATGAGGGGATCGGGTGCTGAAGTGCTGGCCGGCAGAATGTCAGTGAGCAGAGAGCAGAGAATGTTTGTGACTGACATGCGTCCTCCTGCGCTGGCCGCGGCAGCCCTCCTGCGCTGGCCGCGGCAGCCCTCCTGCGCTGGCCGCGGCTTCCAGAACACGGCCGTGGCTACAGAAAAATGGCCGCCGGCCTCCTGCACTGAGGACATCAGTGCAGGGGGCCGGCGGCCATTTTCCTGTAGCCGCGGCCGTGTTCTGGAAGCTGCGGCCGGCGCAGGAGGGCTGGAGGAGGTGGTGATCCAGGGCGGCCCGCAGCCAATGACTGGGCAAGCGGCCCGGGGGGCACATGGCACCCTGCCCCTGCACACAGGTGTAGGGGAACGCTGGTACAGGTAGGTACTTGGGAGCACACAGGAACAGGTGAACACTGGTGCAGGTACTTGGAAGCACACAGGTGTAGGGGAACGCAGGTGCAGGTACTTGGAAGCACACAGGAACACGTGAAGGTAAACACTGGGAAGCTCAGGAACAACTGGAGCACAGGTCGCAGAATACCTCCTAGGGAAGAGATAGCGAAGCACTGGAGCCGGCTGGATCTCAGGTGAGGGATTAAATATCACGGGTATGTTCCTGATTGGAGGAGCAGGGAGGTCCGGTGAAAGCCATTGGATGGCTACAGGAAGATGGCGGCGCCCCATAGGAGACAGGACACTGCCAACATGGGAAAGGACTCCAGCAGTAGCTAGGCAGGAGGAGACAGACGCGGCCAGCTGGACGGAACAGCAGCACACCCCCGGCCGGTACCAACGTGGAGGGATTGGAGACCTCGCCGCTGATGTCCTGCGGTCGTCAGGAAGCAGGAGATATGCCTGCTTTTCAAGTGGAGGGGAAAGGTTCCCCAAAAACTTTGGAGCCTCCTGCAATTTTCAGGAGAGTAGGCAAATATAGTTCAGGCGACAGAGACACGAATGACCCAAAGGAGCATGCATCATTAATGATATTGGACCCGATTCAGCATCATACGCTGAAGTGAATTTAAAATAACATTTACAAGTAATAAAATGAAACATTTGATATATGCTTACTTCATGTCTATACAGTAACTTACACAGGTGTACTTTTTACTTCAATCAAATAAATTAATAACAAAAGATAATATGTACATAGCCTTATACAATGTGCTTAGCTGCAAATACAGAATATGGTATATATATATATATATATATATATACACACACACACACACACACACAGCATATACTGTATACATACAATACAATACACACAGCATACATATACACACACAAAGCATACATACATAAACAGATCATACATACATACATACATACATACATACATACACATATACAGTACAATACAATACAATACACACAGCATACATACATACATCATACTTGCCTACTTTTTCATTCTCCTCTCCGGGAGAAGCCCGGAGAGGAGACCAGACTGCAGCATGTCAGGGGGCGGGACGAGGTGGACGTCACCATGCCCCTAAAATGATGCAATTCATTATCATTTTAGCCCCACCCCTTGTCACGTACGCGGGAAAATTAATATGTAGCGCAGCGGAGAAGGGGGGCTGTGCGAGCTGATGCAGGAGACTTGCCAACCATCCCGGGAGCCTCTCGGCCATTCCGGGAGGGTAGGCAAGCCTAGGGTTACCACCTTTGTGTTGAGAGATTCCCGGACAGTAACCCACCCCTTGACACACCCACAGCCCGCCCATTGACCCACTCCAGCCCCGCCCCCTGACTTATAGGTTTTTTTTTTACATTTGCTTCAAATCTATTCATGATTTTGCACATGGTAATGCCACATACACGTGTCACATGCTGTAATTTATTTATTTATTTACAGTTTCTTATATAGCGCAGCAGAATCCGTTGCGCTTTACAATAGTAGACAGTGATAAAACAAACTGAGTAACAACAGACAGACTTGGAGGTAGGAGAGCCCTGCTGCAAGCTTACGCCCATTACACGTTATACAACACACTGTGATACCCATTACACATTATGCCATGACTGTACAATTTAAAAAAAAACGGACAAAATGGACAGTGCACTCCAGTCCAGTTCAGTGGTGCAGTGCTGTTATATATCAGGTTGGGGGTGACCTGCTCTGCTGTATCCAGCAGTGGCGTAAGTTCGTCCCAGTTACCCGGAGACAAGGGGCGAAATGTAATAGGGTGTGATTTTTTAGACATGTGCGATTTTTGGTCAAAAACGGCCGAAATCGCACATTTTCCGAAAATCGCACATTTAATAGGTTGAAAATCGCGGTAAAAAATCGCACTTTTTACCGCGAAATCGCACTTTTAGAAGTGCGATTTTTAGTCACATTTCAATTCGCATCCAGATGTTTTCCCATTATAAAGTATACAACTCGCAAATGTAATAGGGTGCGATTTTTGGTCAATGTTACCAAAAATCGCAAAAAAAATAGACCAGGTTCTGACAGGCGAATTTGACAGAACCATGCACAGATCATTGAGATCTGTGCATGGTTCTGTTAATAAAAATGTGTAAAAGTGTTTTTATAAAAAAAAAAACGGCGTGGGGTCCCCCGTATTTCTGAAACCAGCCCCGGACTCTTGGACCGGTCCTGGTTCCAAAAATACGGGGGACAAAAAATCTGGGGGTCCCCCGTATTTTGAAACCAGCACCGGGCTCCAACAGCCCGCGGTGTCATGCCACAGCCGGGGGACACTTTTTATACAAGGTCCCCCGGCCAAAACATGAGCACCGTGGCTGGTCAGCCTTGGACGGGGTACCTGGAGGAGTGGGGACCCCCCCAATAAAGGGGTCCCCCCCCCCCAGGCTTCACCCGTCCAGGGCTGAAGCCCGGGGCTGTCACCGGCGTCCGTGGCCAGTGGACGCCGGCCTGATAGGGTTAAATCCATCATACATATCATTACATTGCTTTTTACCGGCGAACTACAAGTGCCAGCAGACCTCCCCCGCATGCTGGGACTTGGAGAACCACAAGTCCCAGCATGCAGGGCATTAATGGGCCCGCTGGGACTTGTAGTCCACCTGTAAAAAGAATGTTTATAAAAAACACACACACAGAGAAGTACAAGTTTATTACACACACACACCTCAATTTTACACCAGCATACTTACCATTCCTGGATCCAGCGCTGGTCTGGCTGCTTCACAGCCGGCTCCCCCCGCACTGACAGGCAGCGGGGAGAACCGGCTTTCTCCGTTGCCTGTCACCGGCTTTCTCCGTAGCTTCTGTAGCTCTGTCCGAGTGCTACAGAGGCTGAGAGCGTGATTGGCTGAGCTACAGTATGCGTCTCCATGGAGACGCATAGCTCAGTCCTGATTGGCTGAGCTATGCGTCTCCATGGAGACGCATACTGTAGCTCAGCCAATCACGCTCTCAGCCTCTGTAGCACTCGGACAGTGCTACAGAAGCTGTTAGAAGCAACGGAGAAAGCCGGTTCTCCCCGCTGCCTGTCAGTGCGGGGGGAGCCGGCTGTAAAGCAGCCAGACCAGCGCTGGATCCAGGAATGGTAAGTAACGCTGGTGTAAAAGTGAGGTGTGTGTGTGTGTGTGTAATAAACTTTTACTTCTCTGTGTGTGTGTTTTTTATAAACATTCTTTTTACAGGTGGACTACAAGTCCCAGCGGGCCCATTAATGCCCCGCATGCTGGGACTTGTGGTTCTCCAAGTCCCAGCATGCGGGGGAGGTCTGCTGGCACTTGTAGTTCACCGGTAAAAAGCAATGTAATGATATGTATGATGGATTTAACCCTATCAGGCCGGCGTCCACTGGCCACGGACGCCGGTGACAGCCCCGGGCTTCAGCCCTGGACGGGTGAAGCCTGGGGGGGGGGGGACCCCTTTATTGGGGGGGTCCCCACTCCTCCAGGTACCCCGTCCAAGGCTGACCAGCCACGGTGCTCATGTTTTGGCCGGGGGACCTTGTATAAAAAGTGTCCCCCGGCTGTGGCATGACACCGCGGGCTGTTGGAGCCCGGTGCTGGTTTCAAAATACGGGGGACCCCCAGATTTTTTGTCCCCCGTATTTTTGGAACCAGGACCGGTCCAAGAGTCCGGGGCTGGTTTCAGAAATACGGGGGACCCCTATGCTTTTTGTCCCCCCGTATTTTTGGAACCAGGTCCGGCTCAATGAGCCCGGGGCTGGTTATGCTTAGGAGGGGGGACCCCACGCCGTTTTTTTTTTTACTTTTTTTTTTTTACACAAAATCGCATTTATGAAAATGCGCACATTTTCATGACTGAAAATGCGCACATTTTCATGACTAAAAATCGCGGCAAATCGCATTTTTTGCCGCTAATTCGCATCTCATTACATATGCGAATTCGCGGCAAAAAACGCGATTTTTAAAGGTGCGATTTCTGGCGAGTTTGGAACTCGTCCAAAAATCGCACCCTATTACATTTTGCCCAAGATGTTTATTGGTGCCCCCCTCATATACACACACAATCTTATATAAAATATATAGAAAATGTGAGAGAGAGAGAGAGAGAGAGAGAGAGAGAGAGAACACACACATGTTTCAGAACACAGCCAGAGATACTATATTAATGGCTTTCAATTAATGAATTTAAACTCACAGGGGAGGAGAGGTGCCCCCTTGGGAGCAGGAGCCCGGCGGCAGATGACTCCATTGCCTCCCAGAGTTCTGCCTCTGGTATCCAGTCCAGTTCAGTCATGCAGTGCTGTGCTGTATCAGTCTGTGGGTGACTTGCTCTGCTATATTCAGTCCAGTGGTGCTGTCCTGTGCTGTATATCAGACCAAATAAGTTTTACAAGGGCTTCCCTGTGTGATTTAGGGGTACGCTCACTGTAGTGCATAACTCCAAATAAAAAGGGATTATTTTACCCATCAGTCCAAATCATTTTTACAGGGGCTGCCCCGTGTGTTTTAGAGGAACAATCACTGTGGTGCATAACTCTAAATAATAAGGGGTTATTTTACCCATCAGTATAAATAATTTTTACAGGGGCTGCAATGTGTGCTTTAGTGGTACGCCCTGCATAACTCTAAAATAACTCCAGAAAAATAATGGAGAACAAAACTTGAAGAATAAAATAGGGAAAGATCAAGAACCACTTCCTACTAGTGCTGAAGGTGCTGCCACTAGTCATGACATAGATGATGAAATGCCGCCAACGTTGTCTGCCAAGGCTAATGCCCAATGTCATAGTACAAAGCATGTAAAGTCCAAAAAGCCAAAGTTCACTAAAATGATCCCAAAAAATACCTTGAAATTGTCTAAGGAGAAATGAAAACTTGCCAATATATACCATATGTATATACCATTTATGACACAGAGCAGGGACGTGCAGTCAGGGGAGGCAGGGGAGGCAGTGCCTCCCCTGTCATTAATGATTAAAATAATACAAAGAAGATACTTATGACACATATTCTGTGTCATAAGTATATTCTTTATATTAATGTAATCATTTTCTGCGCTGCATAGAGTTTAAATTGATGTTGGAGGCACCGCAAGTGGTGCCTCCTGTTTCTCATTAGAATAGGTGGAAGCAGGGGGAAGGCAGGGGGAGGGGAAAAGCTGAGGGCTCTAAAAGCCCATTAAAAAACCTATTGGAAGCGGCACCTGTATAAGTGCCTCTGTGACAAGGGCGTGCTTTCAGCCAATATGAAAGCACGTCCCTGTCACTGAAGCTCGAACTGGGGCGGTATGCACCAGCATGTCATACCTCCACTTCCGCACTGTCATTTTCTTATTCATGATAGCGGCTGGTATGGAAGAGGATGATCGGTCGGGGTGAAACAGCAGCAGTTTACAACACAGGATGCGCCAGCACCGGAGTGGGGTAAAAAAAAATTAAGGCACTGACAGGTTGTGAGTCACCAACTCCCTGCCTGCTCGCTTGTTCTCCTAATCTCCCCAGCCGGTGCCGTCTCCTTCTCCCGTGCACTTACCCCCTTCCTCTGACTTGACACTGCAGAAGAAGTTAGAAGATACGCTCCCTCCACCACTATCACTGAGGAGCGGCAGTGGCACCACTTCACCCGCGGCGGCAGGTATGGGGAGAAAGGAGGAGGAAGAGTGCTATGCTGTCGGCATTGCGGTGCTGCGTTAGTAGCGTTTGGGGGAAGGGAGGCCAGTGGGGTGCTGACACTGGTGGTAGTGAGGTCTTCGGCGAGAGGGGGAGGAACACGGTGTGCACACTGCACTGTGTATATCTCTCTCACAGCCAGGGTAGCATTTCACATGCTTTAATATTGCATCTCTCTCTCTCTCTCTCTCTCTCTCGCACCGATACAATGTTCCTACATAGATTACCTTGAAACCCCCTGCGATAGCGTGCGGGAATAAGCACACCATTTATTAACCTCAGTAAGCAAGCTGAATGCTCTGTAGAATATTATATGACAGATACATTCAGTTGTACATGTTAATAAACGTATGTGTATCTATACTTATATTTCTTAACCAACCCTCATAATCCTGCTGAGCTGATAGCTGATAGCATGGGGCGATCTGAAGAAAAAAAAAATCTTATATTAAACCAGTGGGATTTTATTGATTTATAAATACAGCTCTGGGTTTATATAAAATTTGTCTCTCCTCAATTAATACACTGCTGATGTCTTACTCAGACATTCCAACATGAGAATTACATAATAACTAGCCTAGAATTAAAACTTGAATAGGTTCATGTAATCTCTCTCTCTCTCTCTCTCTCTCTCTCTCTCTCTCTCTCTCTCTCTCTCTCTCTCTCTCCCTTTTAGTACGTCCCAGGTATATATCTGTCAGGGAAGGATGGAGTGAGAGGTACATATGTGCTAGGAGGGGGTGGAGAGTTATATGGCTGTCAGGCAAGGAAGAAGTGTATAGCATGATGTGACCACGCCTCTATTGTTATGTAGCCACTCCCCCAGTTGCATGTGACCACACCCCCTCATGACACACAACCACGACTATTTATGGTACCACTTAAGAAAAAAATTCTACTTGCAAACCAGTGCCTCACCAGCCACTGACCTCACCGCACGTCACTGACACAGAGTGGCAAGGACCGACTAAGGCCCCGGCCCATGTTCATGACTAGTGGTTCAGCTTCGCTGTCTGAGCTCTCCTCCTGCTAACAAAATGAAAAGTGTTGAGCTGGTAAAAGCACAGCAAAGAACTGTGCATTCTAAGATGGTATCACAAATCCCTCAAAGTGTGTTGGCGGTTGCGATTCCTGACCATCCCAACACTGGACTAGAAGAGGTGGCTCCTTCCACCATTTGCATGCCCTCTGCAAGTGCCAGAAATGAGCACCCAACAGTCCAGTTTCTGATATTCAACTTGAAGATGTCACTGGTGAAGTACACCAGGATGAGGATATGGGTGGGAATGGAGCTGAGAAGGAGAATGTTGACAAGGAGGATGCTGATGGTGATGCGGTTTGTTTAAATCAGGAACCGGGCGAGATAATTGTTTTTTGTGGGGCAGAAAAGGTCATCAATATGCATGGGCAGAGGACCAAAAGTTCGACATCATGTGTCTGGAATTATTTCTACCCCAATGCAGACAACAACTGTGTGGTCATATGTACCCTATTCCAATTGTAAAGTGCAACAGAATATGCTGCGCTATATAACAAACTGTAAATAAATAAATATATGTAATGGTAAAATTAATATGGTAAGGATGTTAAACACCAGGGAACACCCTCCCTATTACGTCACCTGCAGCATAGGCGTGCGTACGGGGGGTGCCGGGGGTGCCCTGCACCCTTAACGACCAGCAGTGGCATTTCTACCTGTGGACAGTTGTGCTTTCGCATGGGACACTTGCCGGCTGGTAACAGTGGGTCACCCAACGAGGCATGGCAAAAACAGCATTTCGTCCTGCAAGTTAGCACAGTGGGCAGACACAGCACAGCACATACATTGCTGTGTATCCTCCACCCTGCTAAGATTCCACTTCCCCGGCATGACATCAAGGGCGGGCATACACAGCACTCACACACTGCTAGGCAGCCCAGGCCCCAGCAGCATGGAGAGAGGAGGGGAGGAGGACGGAAGAACTTCTACTATACACAGTGAGTGTACAGTATCTACCCTGTGTGCAATGTGAGGATGGAAAGGAGGAGGAAGGGGCACTATATAGTCTGTGTAGATGTGACTCTATTCATGTATGTGTGTGGCTATGTATGTTTGTGTGTACAAATATCTGACTGTGGGGGAGATTCTCTAAGAATCTCCGCCCCCCCCTTCGCTGCCCATCGCATTTATAATTATCGCATATGTTCTAACATATGCTATAATTATAGCAAAGGACAGCTCTTGTGTTAAGAGCTGTCCTTTGCGATGAGAGTCGCCGGGTCCCACCAGGTCCCGGCGGCTCCCCCCTCCCTCAGACACCTGGCGCTGCTGCTGCTGCGCCGGGCTCTCCTCCTCCCTGCACCCGGAAGAGGATCAGTGCAGGGAGGAGGTCACAGGTCCAGGCAGCACTGCGCTGTGCTGCCCGGACACAGGTGAGGGGGGAGGGGGTGATGCGGGGCGGTGGGGATCCGTGCAGGGTGGTGGGGGGTCATTGCGGGGCGGCGGTGGGATGCGGTAGAAGCCCATTGGCTTCTATGGGGCATCGCCAGATTTTTCTGGCGATGCCCCCCGCCGGGGGGCGGGGGATGCTTAGAGCATCCCAAAATGCGGTAAAAATCCTGATAACGGGGTTTTTACCGCATTTCTTGTTTAGAGAATCTCCCCCTGTATGTGTGACTGTATGTGTGTGAATAAGTGTATGTATGTGTGTAACTATGGGGGTTATTTTGGTTCACTCTTTCTGACAAATTCCTTCTTAGATGGACAAAACCATGTGCACTGCAGGTGGTGTACCAGTGCATGGCTGGCCTAAAACATCAGGTAGAGCATAAATGTCGTGTAGCTCCTGTGCTGAACACTGCTGGTGCTCAACACTGCCCACCAGAAAGGACTCAAATTCGCATTCGCATTTTAATCCTGGAAATCCGGGGATTGAAATCCTGGGCCAAAAATGTCCCTAAATTGGAATCCCTATTGTCAAGGCCTGTTACATTATTAATCTTTTCACACTGTGATGGTATATTACCTTCCTATACTCAGAACCCTATATTGTGCAGTACAGTATAATGTGTGGCCGAGTCAGCGTTCCTCCACATAAAATTAATGTGGAGGATCCAGACCAGGTTTTGGAAGCAGTAGCAGAATCCCAGGTGTGTAAGCAGCAGTGCCTGGGATTTCCTGATATAAGGGTTTCCAGGGCAAAGTCACCTTGCACTTGATAGTGGATTAGCTACCCAATATATAGGCCGGGGGTGTTCTAATGTAGGGACCACTGGAGCCTTTCAAGAGTCTGATATGCAGTCGGCCGGGGGGGGGGGGGGGGGGGGGGGTTAGTGGATGCCTGCAACCAGCATCTGAGCAAGGGGGGCTGTGTGAACAGGGATAAATTTGTATGGCCCTGTAAAAAAATGATGGCCCTGCATCAGGGGAAAGGCTTTTTAAAAATAATAAAATTACCTAAATCCACTACACTTTCTAAAAAAAATTTCCGCAAGATGGAGCAATGAGTTTTAAAATGGCCGGGGGAGAGGAGCAAACCTAAATATACTAGCAGGTTGGGGCAAGGTGGGCCTAAACAGGGGGTGGGCGGAGCTAACAAAGCCACTTGCATGTGGCGCTGTCTCTCAAGGTCTCCTGTACGTAGGGCATGTGTCTCATAATTGCGTCTCACCGAGCCTTGACGAATTGTCACATCAAATACATCATGTCACACACACTGGATCGGATCGGCATTGATCAAAAACGGAGATTTACAGATTAATCTTTAAATATAGAAAATGATGACATATAGCAGGACACTTTTCGAGGGAGGACAGAACTTATGAAAGAAGGACTGTCCTCCCTGAAGGAGGACGATTGGTCACCTTACTATATACAAGGGCCCTTATTCAGATCTGATCGCAGTATAAATTTGTTCTTAAAATGGGCAAAACCATGTGCACTGTAGGTGGCGCAGATGTAGCATGTATAGAGAGAGTTAGATTTGTGTGAGTTATTTTGTTTCTGTGCAGGGTAAATACTGGCTGCTTTATTTTTACACTGCAATTTAGATTTCAGTTTCAACATAACCCATCAAAATGTAACTCTCTCTCTCTACATGTTACATCTGCCCCACCTGCAGTGCACATGGTTTTGCCCATTTTGAGAACACATTTGTACTGCGATCAGATCTGAATAAGGGCAGCAGTGTGTTGACTTGTTTCACTTTTCTCATGTTCTAAAAAGAAACACAAAACAAACTCAAGAAAAGTAGCATCAGAAAAACATTGATACATTTCAGATAACATAGTAGGGGTATGGGTCATAGAGTCAAAAGTAATTAGGTTGACAGTCAATAGGTCAACCACTATTGATCGACAGGCAAAAGGTCAACACATGAAAAAATGTCAAAATGCAATAGGTCGACATATTCAAAATGTTAATACAAGCAATACAGTAGGTTCGACATGAAAAAGGTTTCTCAGCTTTTCATTATTTTTTGTGTCTGTCGACATAAGTTGACATGGACACTGTACAGTATGTCGGCATGGATAATTAAGTATGAAAAATCACCTTTTTTGGTAAACCCCCCCCCCATGAAATACACGTCGACCGTTTTCATGTCGACCTTTCACATGGCGATCTATTGCTTGTGCCTGTTTTTACGGCGCTGTATAGGAGTGGGCAGAGCCATGATGTAATCTTGTGACCGCGGCGCGGCTGATCCACCTCCACACCAGTCACGCCTCCTACATGGCTGTCAGGCTGCCCCTTCCTGGAAGACGTCAGCATATATGATTTAACTCTTTAACTCTTAATTGTGTATGTTTTAAGCAGTGTAATTAAGATTTAGGGGGTAACCTATTCGCTGTGATCATTTCTCTCCTGAAAATAAAATACTAAAACTTGCTAGTCATTATTGGGCTAGCCAATTGAGTAAATGTCACATTTTTTCGACCAATCACAAATGGGATCTGCAATAAGTATGTGTTATCGTGGCTCTGAGGATCTGGGGATTATGCTTTGCATGCTAAGGCCCATAAAGCATTATCCCTGATAAGTTCCGGCTATCAGGGCTAATTGGTTAGCCACCAGCAAATCCATTAGTTGTGGTAATTTGACTAATTGGATATCGCTCTTTGTTTAGAAACAAAGCTGTATGGTCACAAAGAGTAATATTTTGGGAACTAAAAGGCCCATTTACCAACACATGTTAAAAGTCATTGATATTATAAATGATAAAACTTGTGTATAGTAAATGGTGCTCCAGTCAGTCAGGAGTAGACGTACTATAGAGACACTTATCGTACCACTATAGCTCTTTATTGAGGTGAAGCAGGTAGCAATACTGATGATATGTGTTACCATCTTGGCTTATGAAATGTGGGTGTGAAATCTGCCAGCTCCAGCAATCCTTGCAAGAGCCACACCATCTAATGCTGCTCATACACTGTGGGCTTGATTCAGACCTGTTTTCTAGGCTGCGTATACTCGTATACTCTGTTCATGGATAGAAGTATGTCTATACTTACTATTATCCTAGATGGAGATGGCTGAAAAGGGGGCGGGCGCTGAGGTCAGGTGACGTCAGCTGCCCATAACACGTTCCCAGGGGATGCCCATAAAACACCGGGCGTTCCCATGCTGCCACCCCCTGCCCGCCCCCGGACCTCCCTGTCCAGAGCGAACGGCTCGGCGAGTGTGAGAACCTCCACCATCGAACATGGGCCCGAATTTGGACCCGAACAAATGGTTATGAATTGGCCCCTATCTCTCACTACATGGCTGGGTCTACTGCACATGAAATACAAGAGGAAGGAACAACAATTGTTGTTCTCATAGCTGAAACAACATCCAATTTCCTGTATAGACATTTACAGATGTGTTGCTGCAGAAGGCAGAGTCTCCCAGCATTGCCGCGATGTCTTCATAGTGCGGCCTCCTGCTGCCGCCAGCTCCCCAATGGCTCCCTTAACAAAACTATGGTTACCTTCCCGCTACCTCTGTCAGCTACCCTGTCCTCCAGCGCTTATGCTGAGACACTAGTATTCATGAGGCGCTGCTGCTGCTGTGCACTGCTGCAGCTGCACAGGGAGTTGTGCTAGGCTGTATTAGAGATGGATAGCTCACAATTGAGCAGGTTCGAAGAGCCAGTTCTTCTGTAAGAACCGAGCGAGCCATTAAAATTGAGAGGAGGTTCCCGGAGCTAGACGGTTCTTTT
The DNA here is from genome assembly GCF_055691185.1 of Crinia signifera. Taxonomy (NCBI): domain Eukaryota; kingdom Metazoa; phylum Chordata; class Amphibia; order Anura; family Myobatrachidae; genus Crinia; species Crinia signifera. The sequence continues at coordinate 198,555,852 of NC_139217.1, forward strand.
CTAATCACTCTTCACTGGCTCATATTTTTCCCAGTTCCCACCATCACCTGCAACAGTGCAACTCCTTGCTTCCCTCCACCTCATCTACCTTCGGGCTTCGGCACCTTTTGGCTCCGTCTTCTGCGTATTAATTTGTCATGTGTGGAGACGTTTTTGAGAAAATCTCAAAGACCGAAAATCAACCTAACATTTAAAAGTGGAGGATCGGGACGCATGTGCACACAGCGTCTTTCCCCCCCGCGGCTGCAGTGGCAGAATTAATTATGTGTCAAAATTACTTATTATTAATACACAAGCTGTGATTTGTGCTTAACTATGTGTGTCAAACAATTTAGTGTAGGTGATTTCCCTTGAACTACCCAGTGACAGGGGCGGGATGGGGGGGGGGGGATGTTCGGCCTTATGTAATGTGTGGGAGGGGGAAGCTGGAAGCGGTATATAATGTGCACGGGGGGTGTGTGCGGCGGTATGTAATGCGCGCGGGGGGCAAGGTGCCGGTATGTAATGCGCACGCGGGGGGGGGGGGGGGGGCGGCTCACCTGCTGCTGCTTCTTCTTTCTAACGAGAGGTACTGTGCCGCTTGAAGGCCCTGGGAGGGGCTGTGGCGCATGTGCAGCAGCCTCCCACGGCCATTTTGGATTTGGGCAAAGCACTGCCAGCCCAGGGGGGAGCGCGGCCGGCCCCTTTTTAAAGAGTTTTGGGCCGGGAAATGGCCGGTTTCCCGGTGGGCCAATCCGCCCCTGCCCAGTGACTAGATCGTCCATACAAATATAGCGATGTGTGCTGAGTGATCAGTGTTAAACAGTGTTCTGTATGCAAATGCTAGGTGATCTATCTAGATTTTGCCTTCATGTGCTAAAGATCCGAGCAGGCAACAGCAAAGCACAGGACCACGCATCACCATCGCTATGGGGTATTCACATTGACTGATTTATGCTTAACCCCTTCAGTGGTACTCCCGGCCCCGGGAGACACAGTGGTACATTATATTATAATAAAAGCATATTTGCTATTTACTTTAAAACTGTAGTTGCACATATAACCACAGGATGGCAGCAAAAATCATTTTTAAATGCTGTACATTTTTTATAGTACATGAGTTAATCCTGTTACACAATGAAAGAATATCAATCTTTTTTTTGGCCAACCATAACTGAATATCACCCGCCACTTTAGATGGGACAATTTTCAATTGTTTGAGGAAAACATATGAATTCCCCCAATGGAGGTATTCAATTACTTTAAGATTCCTCAATTTTTGATTCCTGACTATTATATTGCCATTTTTACCGCTATTAAAGGCATTTTTGCACCTGTCCAGCCCTGTTGTAAATTCCATGTTCAGCATATTCACTAGGTTAAAAACTACAATAGTTAATTGCTCTATTAATTCATCTCTTATTGGTGCCAGTAGGCAGAAAATTGATGGGTTATGCTCAGTGGTGCAAGTAGGAAAAAATTATCAGTGGTACTGTGTGCCCGTACCGAAAAGTGGGTGTGACCACATTGAATAAGGGGCATGGCCATGGGAAATAGGGGCGTATCAGCCATAGAGGGGAGAGTAGGGTACACAGTGGGAAGTGTGGGTGCACAGAGAGGAGAGTGAGACCACAGTGGGGAGAGTGGGGGCACAGAAGGACAGTGAGACCACAGACAGAGGGGAGAGTAGGGGACACAGTGGTGCCACAGAGGGGAGAATGGGGCTACAGGGAAGGAGAGTGGGGGACACAGGGAGCAGAGCGGGGGTACACAGGGAGGGTGGACATTACTTTCTGCTAACATGAGTCCATTGTTTACTAATTCAGCATTTCTATGTATGAAATTCCAATGTGCTGTCACAGACTGTGTCTTTGGAGTGGATACATTTATAACCTTACCAAACATGTAGATGATATATGTTCAGGGTCTCTTACCATCTTTGTTCGGATGCTGGGATCCCTCAGACTGTTGTGATTTCTCGGTGGATAAAAATATCGATGCTCCTGTCTCCTAAAAGGGACACAGGTACACCGAAGGATAGGGGGCGCAACGGATGAGGTGGTTAACTCTAGATGGCTGCTGCAAAAACAACAGGTTTAGTAAAACCTGGAGAGAAAGATACAATAAACAAATAAAAATGCAGCGCCTAAAAGTAATAAAAACCAATGAGAGATTGGATTGACTTTACAATAGTTCACCTTTGGAAAAGCTATTTTCTAGCAAAACGCGTTAGTGAACCAGCAGCAGCAACACTTATTATCACCTTGGACACTATACGGACCAGCCTGGACAGACCACTGTGCTTTTTGTCACGTCATCTCAAGCCATAGCAAATTGGCAACGTTTACTCGCCATACTGCACCTTTTCCAGTATTCGGATTACAAATAAGGGACGTTGACAACCCCCGCATCTCCAATGAGACTTTGGTAATTCCTGGGGAGGAACCTAAGTATTTATTACTATCAGGACACTTCAAGCCCCTAATCTGATAAAGTGGATGGTAAATATACATCTCTTCGATTAGTCCATACAATTGTTCCAGGTATATATAGGAACGGATGGTGACAAACCTATGCTTCTCATGTTTACTAATCAATCCATTGATCTAGTGCGGTTACTCATTATTTTAATTTTATATTCATATATATTTTTTGTGTTGGTATTTTTATTGATTAAAAATTGTATTATCCATTGATGCTCTACATCTATAAACTAATGTAAAGTCAATCCAATCTCTCATTAGTTTTTATTACTTTTAGGCACTGTATTTTTAATTGATTATTGTTGTGATTTCTCTACCGGGTCCGGTCCCCTCTCTGGGCACTGGTTGTCTCCTCTTTACCGGTAGCAGCAGAGACCGCCACACGGCCATGATGCTGCTGTATTATCAATGCCCAGAGGGGGACTGGGGAAGATGGGGCTATGGTAGTAATGGAACCATTACTTTATGTGCATTGTGCTACAGTGCCAGCTGGTCAGCCTAAAGCCAAAGCCTCCTTCACACTCCACAAGCATCCTACATGCCAGTTGTATAACCTTTGTTGCATGCACATGGGCAGTATGACTAGCAAGCAGTGCTTAAAGTGGTCCTGGTGAGGTGGTGGAACTCACTTACCCCCTGCCTATCCCCCCCCCCCCTTATGTCACAGCCAGGGTGGGTTCTAGGGTGTTCGGCGCCCCCCTGCAAACTCTAAATTTATGGCCTATCTCACATTCCCATGAAAAGAATAATGCGGGTCACATAATGCCAACCTTAATGCAAATTATGCCCCACACTGCAAAACAACTCAATACACCCAAAAAACGGACAGGGCTTTGGGGGACAGGGACTTATGCACACCACAATGCCCATTACACATTATGCCACGCAAAGTAATGCCTATTGCACAATATGCCCCACACGGTAGTGCCCATTACATAATATGCCACATTTTTGCTGCGTACTTACATGCTCATTGCTAGGGTTTTCTTGCTCAATGCCAGGGGTTACATGCTCCGTGCCAGGGGTTTCTTGCTCTTTGCCATGGGTTTCTTGCTTAATTCCAGGAGTTTCATACACAGTACCAGGGTTTACATGCACAGTGTCAGGGGTAACGTGCACTGTGCCAGGGGTAACATGCTTTATGCCAGTGCTTACATGCAGGGTGCCAGGGAGAAGTGTGTACACTGCACTCACTGTGTGGTAAAGGAGACAGCCGGGCGGAGCAGTGGAAACCCGGCTGTCTCTCTTAAAACAAGTCCATCCGTCTGCGACTCTGCCACAGCTATTTAAAATGATGTGCCGTGCCCGGCTTATGACCCGGCAGCCAATCAGGCAGCAGCAGCTCCGATTGGCTCACGAGTCGAGCGCGTCATTTTAAATAGCCGCTCTGCAGAGTCATGGATGGATGGAAAAGAGAGACAGTCATGTTTGCGGATGAAAGTGGAAGCGTTCTGCCTCCAATATGGAACTGATGGAATGCACCCCAAAGGCCAAATGCTGACACCCCCTCCTCCAACATATAGGGCAGAACTATAACTATATACACTCGCCGATATGCTGTATGGGCAATATCAGCGTTATCTCTCTGTCATCTCCCGGGCAAACAATATTAAGCATACACACACTGAATGATATCTTTCAGTGACATTAACGGGACTCACTGAACATGATGGATATATAGCCGAAATAGACCGGCATCTTCAGCAGACTGGAGGGGGGGGGTGGTTAATGATGTACACTAGCAGGCATCATAAACTATTGTTAGAGGAGAAGTTATGTGGCTCCTGCCACATAACTCCCATTCTCTACGCCCTTCACTGGCTACCTGTAAAATGGCGAATCGTTTTCAAGATTAGCTTACTCACTTTCAAGACCCTACATGACCAGGGCCCAAGGTACCTGCAACAGCTGCTGATCCCTTACTGTCCTACTCGATTACTACGATCCACTGAAGAAGGATTACTAACGGTACCCAGAATCTCCCTGAATTCATCTGGGGGTCGAGCTTTCAACTTTGCTGCTCCAACTCTGTGGAACTCTCTTGCTTGCACAGTGCGAGAAGCCCCCACTGTAAAATCCTTTAACAATAGACTAAAGACGTACTTATTTACTCAAGCATTTCACGGACATCCACTGTTAAGCTTGTTTTGTATTTTGAGCTGTAAAGACAATGGTGAAGCACTTTGAGTCCTATTGGGAGAAAAGCGCTATACAAATACATACCTCCCAACTGTCACGCTTAACGCGGGAACGTCCCGATATTCGGGGACGTTCCCGCGTCCCGCCCGGGGCCGCCATTGTCCCGCGGTGGGGGGGACAGTTGGGAGCCCCCCCAGCTTGCCGAGAATAGACGCTGTGCGCATGCGCACAGCGTCTATTCAGCGCCGACGAGCGCCGAAAACGGGGCGTGGCCGGAGTTCGCGGCACCCCTGTAAGGCCACGCCCCCTTTTCTCGAGGCCACGCCCCCTTTTCCCAACCTCCCAACTTAAAAAGTTGGGAGGATTGCAAATATCATTATTATTATTATTATTATTATAAAAGAAATCGCTCAAAAGGCCCTTCTGAGCAATATCTGTTACATCCTCATCTGTGTGTGTTGGTCTTTAGGTTATTAGTGTAATACATCCTCTCAGTTAAAGGGTCAGGTATCTAGACTGCAGCTGCTGATGGGTTTCCTAGACATGTAGTTACTAAATTTAGTATCCCAGAGCTGTTGTCATATTTTGTAATGTTGCATCAGGCAGAGAAAAGGGAACCACTCATGTCTCACTCCACATATCGTGATACTTAATATGCAACTTTTATATATATTCATTTGTGACAACTGGTATGCTCGGAAAGGTTCCAGAGCCAGCTGCGCTGCTGGCACTGGCCACCCTGGAAGATCTCCGGGCATACCAACTAAATGTGTTTGCTAGTGGTGCCGTGCCTGCAGCAAATTTGCACAGTGGGCAATCCATCTGGCAGCACCACACGTATGGTAACTCTCCACTGATCACCTGCCGGTAAGCTCCAGCTGACACCCATTTCAAATGTGTAAAATCACTGTCAGAGTCAGCGAGGGGATGGAGAAGCATGATCTCTGCTCTCCTTCCCAGTGGGGGCATCAGCAGCAGCGGTGAGTATTACTGGGAAATGGCTCTACGGGGCATTTTGTACTGTATATGACACTATGGGCCATCATTCAAAAACCTATCCTGGGAGGTACTGTATGAGATGGTAACCAAGAAGTCACCACTAAAGGAGTTAATATACCACCTAAAGAGTTGTTCTTCAAAGGCATGTGAATGTGTGGGTGCACATACTGTACAGTACACCCACCTGCCCTCAAATCATGCTAAATAGCCCCATTTGGTGTGCCACACACTTTTTATTCTTATACAGGTTGAGAATCCCCAGGTTTTTTACCCCTTGTACCATTTTTCATACTCACCCTTTCCCCTGGTGTCTATCTACAGCAGTGCTCAGGGAACTCGGTCCTCATTGCCCCACACAGTGCATGTTTTGCTGGTAACCCAGCAGGTGCACAGGTGTACTAATTACTCTGACACATTTAATAAGGTCCGCAGGTGGAGTTAATTATTTCACTTGTGATTCTGTGAGGAGACCTGCAAAACATGCACTGTGTGGGGTAATGAGGACCGAGTTCCCTGACCACTGATCTATAGAGTCATTCCTGGTCCTAATGACGCATTGTGCAAGTGCGCCATTGACGTCAAGACCTCTGGCATGCCAGGATGCTGACCGCATCCCAAATGCAGGGGTGCCCTACATATTGGTGATGAATTTTATGTAGCTCCTTTGTGTAACTTGGTGTAACCAATGATGGTGCATAAGGGGCCGATTCAGGATCGCTTAGTGCAATCCAAATTTGGCACCAGTCTCAATGGTTGGGGTTTACGCATAATCAGGGTTTGGGCATGTGCATGCCCATTTCTGTGCATGTGCAAACCCCGGCACAGAATGGCTTTGGCGAGTTACACACTGCAGGTAGGGAGAGAGGGGGCCGGTAGGGGCAGCTGCAGGGGAATGCCCAGCATTTTATTGGCATTCCCATGAAAAGGCTGGCCATTCCCCTGGGAATGCAGGCGGGCCGATGCCTGACATCACATGATGTCAGCACCCGCCCCCGTTTTCACTGACATTTATTTCCGAAGGGGACAGAAATCATTTGATGGTCGGCGACCATTAAATGATTTCTCTCCCCTTTGGCCACATAGGAGGGGATGTGTTCATGTGCTTCCCCTCACATAATACCTAGGGGATTTGGTGGTGGGGGAAGGCTGGTGTTTGACCGCGCGGCACACGACGTTAAGCCACTCCTGAATCAGGCCCTAAGTAGAGACTAATCAGTATAATAGCGTGGGTGCTGAAACTGGGCATCTCAGTCCACCTACATATAAATGCATGGATGTACAGATGTAAAGAAGTTTGTATGCCAAACCACTTCCAATGCCGGAAAGATAGAATCTATGTTCCGAGAAAGTAAGGGGATTTTGAGTAACAGTGGCGTTTTTTACCTATTTTTACCCTCCAGGTAAAAATCCGCCAATGTCTCTCGCTTTAATCCGCCAATGTCTCTCGACCCGGAATATGCCTTCGGGGGCTGCTTCCAAAAGCAGCCCACAGAGGCTGGGGGCCAGAGCATGCGCAGTACTAAAGAGCCTAATGTGCATGCGCCGGCCGCAAGGCGGGGACTGGTGCAGCTGAGGGGAGTCAGGGACCAGGAACATTGCAAAGGCAGCGGAGGAGGGGGCCCGCATTGTGGCAGTGCCCCTCCTCCGGAGAGGTAGAAGCAGCTACTGGTAACAGATGAGCTAGAACTTAGGGATTGGATTCTGAAAAATAGGAGACAAAAATAGAGATTTTGCTACCTGCTGTTCTAGGGTGCTGACAACCTCCCAGCTCTAAAATAAATAAACCAAAGAAATGTACAAAAATGAACAGTGCAGAGACAAATTGACAAAATGAATTGATTACAAAACTCAATTGTCACACGTAGCCGCGACGGAGCGCGGCGGGTACAGTACTCACCCGTCCGCGCCCGCCGCCGGCTAGCGTGTGCAGGCTCCGGTCTGCGGTGTGCGGGTAGCGGCAGCTCTGGGTAGGGATGGCAGCAGTAGTGGTGCCGGGAGGCCGGCGTCGCCATCTTGGTTGAGGGCAGGAGACAGATTGGCCCAGAGTGGAGGTTCCCTCCTCATCCTGTGCTGACAGCCAATGGCAGCCATCCCCTGGGGATATAGGGGATCTGCCTAGGCTGTTCAGTGTCAGTGCAATGAGTCTTTGGAGTCATTCACAACTCCTAGCTGATTCCCGGATCCTGGCTCTTTCTCTCCTGACTCTGGTGCCTTGCTCCCTGCATCTTGCTACAAGGAAGTTTTCTCCTGACACCAATGCTGCAAGTCCTACCTAGTGCTTGTTCCTGCTTGTGTCCCAGAATTACCCTGCACAGCTTCCCGCTGTCCTCCTTCATACAACTCATTCATTCCATCATCTTTCAGTCATCCGGATCCATTTCTTCTGTCATCAAATCAACCTCCTTCCGGATCCTCATCTATGTACTCTGGCTCACCAAGTATACGTTTCCAGATTTCCCTGCCCGTTATTAGTATTGTGCTGGACTCTATTTAATTTATTCCAACTGTCACTTAAAGAAGTATTTGAGTGAAGTTTATCATTTATGAAATCCGTTATTAAACCTGCACGTTTCAATCCTACTCCTCCTGGTCCGTCTCCGGTTCCTGTGCACCACACGACTCCATCCAGCCCTTTAGCCGTGACAGTTTGCACTGACCCGATGGAATCGGGTGAAGCACAGGCCTCCATGACGGATGTTCTTCAAGGCATCATGGCTCGATTGGAACAAGTAGAGACTACCCAGCGTCAAGTGGCTCAATTTCTCCAGACCTTGTCATCACCTCAGGCGGCTCCCTCAGTTTCAGCAGCACCAACCTCCGGAGCTTCGGCCCCTGCTGCTCCCCCTGGGCCAGCTGCTCCTCACCAGCTACACCTGTCAACCCCCAGTAAATATGACGGGTCCCCGAGGGGGTGTCGAGGATTCCTGAATCAATGTGACGTCCATTTTACCCTCCAGCCTTCCAATTTCCCCTCTCCCAAGACTCGGGTGGCTTACATCGTGTCCCTACTGGCGGGTCCAGCCCTGGAGTGGGTGTCCCCCCTTTGGGAGCGTGCGGATCCCATCCTAAATAACTATGAAGAATTTGTGGCCTCCTTCCGTCGCATCTTCGACGAGCCTGGCAGAGTGTCCTCCGCAGCCACGGAGATCCTAAGGATTCGTCAGGGCAGTCGCCCAGTGGGACAATATGTCGTACAATTTCAAACCCTGGCTTCCGAACTCAGATGGAACGAAGAGGCTCTCGTTTCTGCCCTCTGGAACGGCCTAGCCGGGCGCATCAAGGACGAGTTAGCAACTCGCGATTCTCCTTCCACCCTGGCTGAACTCATTTCATTATGTAACAAAGTCGATCTGCGACTCCAAGAACGCCAACTTGAGAGGAATCGCTCTGATCGCCTTCGCCCTCGATTTCCTTCCAATGTCGCACCAGCCTCCAAACCAACCCCGCCTCCTGCGGTGTCAACAGATGAGCCCATGCAAATCAACCGCTCCCGTCTCTCTCTCGAAGAGAAGTCCCGAAGACGGCGAGAGAATCTATGCATGTACTGTGGCTCCTCAGCTCACTTATTGGCTTCCTGCCCGCTGCGGCCGGGAAACGACCGCTCCTAATCTCCCCGAGGGAGGTCCGATTAGGAGTCTTGCTTCCATCTCCCTCTTCTTCTGATTCCACCATTCCGGTTACCCTTGTGTGTCCCCAAGGGAGAAAAAGAGTTCAGGCCCTATTGGACTCTGGAGCAGCGGGAAACTTCCTTTCTTCTTCTTTTGTTACCCAACATGCCCTGCCTGTGCAACCCCTGGATCACTCGCTGGTCCTCACTGCAGTGGATGGGAGTCGAATTCGTAGTGGACAAATCACCCATCAGACCACCCCGGTGACACTGCTCATAGGAGCTCTACATCAAGAGACCCTCGAATTCTTCATTCTTCCACAGTCCTCACACCAAATGGTCCTGGGCCTTCCCTGGCTCTCCAAACATAACCCACACATCGATTGGACCAATATGGAGGTCAAGGCCTGGGGAACAGATTGCCAGTCTACTTGCATTCCTCAGATCCTTCCGGTCTACCAGACCCATCCACAACGTGAGGGTAACTGTCCTTCATCCTCTTCAGCTCCACCCTTGTCGATACCCGCACCATATCGTTCATTTACAGATGTATTCAGTAAAGGTGGTGCCGACACCCTGCGTCCTCACCGTCCTTGGGACTGCCCGATAGAGCTGGTGGCCGGGAAATTCCCTCCTCGTGGCCGCATCTATCCCCTGTCGCTACCTGAGACTGAGGCCATGTCCTCGTACATTCAAGAGAACTTAAACAAAGGTTTCATTCGACCATCTACTTCTCCGGCCGGAGCCGGGTTTTTCTTTGTGAAAAAGAAAGATGGCGGTCTTCGGCCATGTATCGACTATAGGGGCCTGAACGACATCACCATTAAAAACCGCTATCCCTTACCCCTTATCGCAGAACTATTCGACAAGATCAGAGGGGCAGCAATCTTTACTAAATTGGACCTGCGAGGGGCCTACAATTTGATCCGGATCCGTCCAGGTGACGAGTGGAAGACGGCTTTTAACACGCGCGACGGCCACTATGAATACCTGGTGATGCCCTTCGGCCTTTGTAACGCCCCCGCTGTATTCCAACAGTTTGTAAATGATATCTTTCGGGACTTGCTGTACCACTCCATCGTAGTCTATCTAGACGATATACTCATCTTCTCTCCAAATCTCCAACTTCACAGACAGACAGTGTCCGAAGTCCTACGACGTCTTCGCCAAAATCAACTGTTCTGCAAGTTGGAAAAGTGCGTTTTTGAGGTCACGTCCATTCCATTCTTGGGTCACATTCTCTCCGCCACTGGGATAGAAATGGACCCAGAGAAGGTGAGAGCCATCCAAGACTGGGCAGCCCCCACAACACTCAAAGGAATTCAGAGATTCCTAGGGTTCTCAAACTATTACCGGCGATTTATCCGGAACTTCTCTACTATCGCTGCTCCCCTCACTGCTCTCACTTGCAAGGGAGCTGATCCAAGCCGATGGTCGTCAGAAGCATCCTCTGCCTTCCAGCAGTTAAAGAGAGCATTCATGACGGCACCAATCCTCCTCCAACCAGACCTCGACAGGCCCTTCATTCTCGAGGTGGACGCATCCTCGGAAGGGATCGGGGCCATCTTGTCACAAAAAGGAGAGGATCAAGAATTACACCCTTGTGCCTTCCTCTCCAAAAAATTCCTCCCAGCAGAGAAGAATTACCCCATCGGGGAACAGGAGTTGCTTGCAGTCAAAACTGCGTTAGAGGAGTGGCGATACCTCCTGGAGGGGGCACGACATAAGATCACCGTGTATTCAGACCACAAAAATCTGTCCTTTCTTAAACAGGCTCAGTGCCTTACTGCCCGCCAAGCCCGTTGGGCCATGTTTTTTGAACGCTTTGATTTCCAAATTAAATTCCGACCTGGAACCACGAATATTAAGGCAGACGCTCTATCCCGCTCCTTTGAGACGACCTCTGACCTAGAGACACCTCCTCGTCCAATCCTCGATCCGCTGGTCTTCGCCCAAGTAACCGTACAGCCATCTCCTCCTCCAGGTAAAACGTTCGTTCCCCCCGAACTTCGCAAGAAAATATTGTCATGGGCACATTCTTCCCGCTTCGCAGGGCACGCAGGAGCACAAAAGACCTTGATGTTCCTGTCACGTTCTTATTGGTGGCCAACCATCCGCCACGACGTAACCAACTTCGTTGCCTCTTGTGTAAGATGTGCTCGGCATAAAGTGCCCAGAACAACTCCCGCTGGTCCTCTCCGCCCTCTAACCATTCCCACAGAACCATGGACCCATCTGTCAATGGACTTCATTTGCGAACTACCTCCCTCAAAAGGTCATACCGCAATCTGGGTAGTGGTCGACCGATTCTCGAAAATGGTCCATTTTTTCCCACTAAAAGGTCTCCCCTCTGCTCCAGTACTGGCTCAGCTATTCATCTCAACCATTTTTAAACTTCACGGACTGCCCAAAGAGATTGTATCCGACCGCGGAGTACAGTTCGTTGCAAAGTTCTGGAGAGCTCTCTGTGCCGCGGTACAGGTCAAACTCAAGTTTTCCACTGCCTTTCATCCCCAGACCAACGGCCAGACAGAACGGGTGAATCAAGACTTGGAGGCCTTTATCCGACTGTTTGTCTCGTCTTCCCAAGATGACTGGGTGGATCTTCTCCCGTGGGCAGAATATATGCATAACAACTCCTATCACTCTTCCTCCGGAACCACCCCCTTCTTTACAGTATTCGGCAAACATCCACGATCTCCGGATTTCTCAGAATTATCCTCTTCCGAAGTTCCTGCAGCAACCACTTCATTACAACGCTTTGCTAAAATCTGGTCGGATGTCCACACCGCTCTTCTTAAATCTTCCGCCCGATACAAGAGGATGGCAGACAGGAAAAGAAGGGCAGCGCCCAGATTGAAAGTCGGAGACCGGGTATGGCTGTCTACCCGCCATATACGCCTTCGTCTGCCCTCTATGAAGCTGGCTCCCCGGTTCATTGGGCCATACCCTATCATCCAAGTCATTAATCCTGTCGCTTATAGACTTCAACTTCCTCCTTCCCTAAGGATTTCGAATTCCTTCCATGTGTCCCTCCTCAAGCCTTTAAGGTTGAACTCTTATCAAAAGAAGATTCCCAAACCGCCCAAGATTAACTCCGAAAGTGGGGCTGAATTCGAGGTAAGACGCATTATAGACTCTCGTTGCCGCAATTCTCGTACCCAGTATCTGGTGGAATGGGTTGGGTTTGGTCCCGAAGAGAACTCTTGGGTGGATTCCATTGATTTGCACGCTCCAAAACTGGTAAAGCAATTTCTCCAGAGAAATCCGCACAAGGCCCATAGGCGCCCTGGGGTCACCCTGAAAAGGGGGGGTACTGTCACACGTAGCCGCGACGGAGCGCGGCGGGTACAGTACTCACCCGTCCGCGCCCGCCGCCGGCTAGCGTGTGCAGGCTCCGGTCTGCGGTGTGCGGGTAGCGGCAGCTCTGGGTAGGGATGGCAGCAGTAGTGGTGCCGGGAGGCCGGCGTCGCCATCTTGGTTGAGGGCAGGAGACAGATTGGCCCAGAGTGGAGGTTCCCTCCTCATCCTGTGCTGACAGCCAATGGCAGCCATCCCCTGGGGATATAGGGGATCTGCCTAGGCTGTTCAGTGTCAGTGCAATGAGTCTTTGGAGTCATTCACAACTCCTAGCTGTTTCCCGGATCCTGGCTCTTTCTCTCCTGACTCTGGTGCCTTGCTCCCTGCATCTTGCTACAAGGAAGTTTTCTCCTGACACCAATGCTGCAAGTCCTACCTAGTGCTTGTTCCTGCTTGTGTCCCAGAATTACCCTGCACAGCTTCCCGCTGTCCTCCTTCATACAACTCATTCATTCCATCATCTTTCAGTCATCCGGATCCATTTCTTCTGTCATCAAATCAACCTCCTTCCGGATCCTCATCTATGTACTCTGGCTCACCAAGTATACGTTTCCAGATTTCCCTGCCCGTTATTAGTATTGTGCTGGACTCTATTTAATTTATTCCAACTGTCACTTAAAGAAGTATTTGAGTGAAGTTTATCATTTATGAAATCCGTTATTAAACCTGCACGTTTCAATCCTACTCCTCCTGGTCCGTCTCCGGTTCCTGTGCACCACACGACTCCATCCAGCCCTTTAGCCGTGACATCAATACAATTAGCATATAAACAACATACTTAAAGTATGGTGTAGCCAGTGGCATAACAATAGTCCCGCATACCCCGCTGTTGCGGGGAGGCGCTGAGTATGTGTGGGAGCTGGGGGGCTATTGATTCACTTCCCTAGTCCTAATAGAAATGGAAGAAGATGTGTGGTGCGCAAATCAACAGCGGCTGGCACAGGGCGGTCAAGCCCTAAAAAGTACAGTATAAGAATTAAAAAGAATTGTGCCTGCGCTGGCTGCTTCCAAATAATTGCATCAGACGTTTCTCAAAAAAAAATTTTTAACAACAATTTATTAAAAAAACATTCACATAAATAAAATCACACTATATATATGATGACTTGGAGTCCATTTAAGGGGTATATGTCACTGGGATAGCGATTGTGCAAGTTTTAGCTGAGAATGATATGGTGCTGTAAGATATATATTACCATCCTGGTCGGTCTGGAAGATATTCGTATACCAGATCTGGGATCACAGTCCTAGGGTTGCCCTATGATGGGCGGGGGCTTGGCACTCCCCTCAGGTGGTGATGTCCTTTGGAGACTGGGATTAGGGATCATGCAGATATCCCAAAAGCTGGAACTCCAGTTATTTCCAGGGAGGACTTTTATAGATGGTAGATGGCTGTGTCCCTTATTGCAGCAGCAAATTTCAAACGACCAAAATTTGGATGCCTCCCAATTGGGGAAATGCAGGGTCTCAGCAGCACAGTATAGGTGTATTTGCAAGGCTCCATGCGTTTCCCCGGATGTGACCTCCGGCTTCTTCAGGAGCAAATGAAATATTGCATCGAATTGGATCGCACCCTGTCTACGGTGCCCTCCTATCACATGCGATATTCATTGTATAAGCACTCCTGTGCACTTAATATGGACATCACATGGCACGGCACTATACACACTGTGCGATCCGATGCGATGTAATTTCACTATGGAGAATAGCCCAGTATGCTAAATGCGTACTGGGCGCCCTGCTAGGAAACAAGTACCGATTAAAGAAGCTGGAGGTCACATCCGGGGAAACGCTTTGAGCCTTGCAAATACACCTATACTGTGCTGCTGAGACCCGGTGCCTGAGACCCTGCATTTCCCCAATTGGGACGCATCCAAAATTTGGTCGTTTGAAATTTGCTGCTGCAATAAGGGACACAGCCATCTACCATCTATAAAAGTCCTCCCTGGAAATAACTGGAGTTCCAGCTTTTGGGATATCTGCATGATCCCTAATCCCAGTCTCCAAAGGACATCACCACCTGAGGGGAGTGCCAAGCCCCCGCCCATCATAGGGCAACCCTAGGACTGTGATCCCAGATCTGGTATACGAATATCTTCCAGACCGACCAGGATGGTAATATATATCTTACAGCACCATATCATTCTCAGCTAAAACTTGCACAATCGCTATCCCAGTGATATATACCCCTTAAATGGACTCCAAGTCATCATATATATAGTGTGATTTTATTTATGTAAATGTTTTTTTAATAAATTGTTGTTAAAATTTTTTTTTTGAGAAACGTCTGATGCAATTATTTGGAAGCAGCCAGCGCAGGCACAATTCTTTTTAATACTTCCCTAGTCCTGCCTTACCCCGCTGGCGCTGCTTGCTGTTGCCGCCGACAGATGTGTGGCCGGGACCCGCAGATCTACTTTGAAGTTGTCTGTGGCTCTCCTCCTCGCTTGCTCCTGATAATGGCAAAAATAGCTTTCACAAAATGTCCGCCCCTTACAGCAAACACTTTTGAGAATGCTAGAGGAGGCTCCTCTAGCATCCTCAAATAGTGTCTGCTGTAAGGGGGCAGACATTTTGTGAGATCCTGAATCGGCCCCTTATAGCACGCCACTAGGTATAGCACTCTGTAAGGGACTGATTGTGGACCTAAGAGATGGTAATGTTACTTCTGCAGAGTCTGGGTCAGTGTCACAGCTCACCACTGCTTTCAACCAAGACCCCATAACAATCACTCTCTAATGGACAAAATCATATACACTGCAGGTGGGGCTGATGTAACATTTGCAGAAAGATTTATATTTGGGAGTTTTATTGTTTCTGTGCAGGGTAAATACTGGCTGCTTTATTTTTATACTGAAATATAGCAGGGTTGCTGAAAATCCCCCCCCCCCCGCGGTGTTTAAATAACCTTATCTGCCGATCTCAGGGCAGGGGCTAAGTGTCATAATCGCGTCATTTAGCCCCCTAAACGGAGATTGTCAAATTGTGTCACTTTCCTTCATGGGGGCGGGACTTAATGACGTCACGCTTAGGGCACGCCCCCCGGAACTCCTGCTGAAAGTCTCCTCTCCGGGCTTCTCACAGAGAGGAGCTTTCAAAATTCGGCAACCTTGAAAATATAGATATCAGTTTGAAGTACACCCCACACCCAAATCTAACTCTCTTTGCACATGTTACATCAGCATTTGAATCAGAATAACCCCCCTATGTATGTGTGTATGGTACTTTAATTTATTAGTGTAATACGTCCTCTCAGTTAAAGGATCAGGTATCTAGACTGCAGCTGCTGATGGGTTTCCTAGACATGTAGTAACTAAATCTAGTATCCCAGAGCTGTTGTCATATTTTGTAGTGTTGCATCAGGCAGAGAAAAAGGAACCACTCATGTTTCATTCCACATACAGTAATACTCAGTGGCCCTGATTCTGATCACTTCGCTCCCTTGCACGTTCGCACAGGGGAGCAATGTTTAGCAACCGCGCATGAGCATAAACTTTTATGCGCATGTGCAGTTGCTTTGTGCGAGTGAGCCCGGTGAATTGATTATTTGCACATTCGCACCTAGCAGTGCAGGCAGGGGGCGTGGGGCAGCGGCCAAGGGTAGCTCCCATGGGAACACCCCAGGTAGCTCCTAGGTGATGTGGGTGCCGGGGGCAGCCATCTGACATCACCGGATGTCAGCTGTCCACACTCTTCCCATACAGGGGTGCTGCAGATCTAATGGGCCCCATACATCAGCAATTAATTGTGACAATCCTGAGATCTGGAGATGATTGCCACAATTAATTTTAGATGTGTGGGCTCCCCCTTTTGGCAATTCCAATCAAAAATGAATAGGGATCGCCAATCAATTGCTTAATCAGATTTTTAAACATGCTTAATAATCTGGTATTATCTGCTGATCTTTTTTATATGTGTCGGCATTCCCAATTCGTCTTCTTCATCTATTTACATTATGAATAGCTGAAATGACAATCGATTGGGCAATATCCAGATATGAAGATGCAATCTTTAGATAGGAAAATCTGCCGATCACTGAAATAAATCTGTTATGTGTGGGCAAAGTCAGATAGATTGTAGAATCTGTTTATCTGGGCAAAAAATCCCTGGATATGGAAATCCAGTAATTGTGATTGCTGATGTATGGGGCCCATTAGATCTGCGAATTAAAGAGTCCACACACCCCCTCCCTGCTTCCCCTGTCCCTGCAGTACGCTAGGGCAGTGTTAGCTCTGGTCCATCCCCCAGTTCATGTCAGCATCGTGTCTCCCCTAGCCCCTCCTGGCAGCTCTGTCCTCCCCCCCTGTACCCGCTCTCCAAAATGATGGCCTCCCCGTGTGTTTCCAAACTTGTGTCTGGCAGCTCTCTCCAGCTCCCTGTCAGCGGGGGCAGCTCCGTGTCTGTCGCCTTCGCTCTCCCCCTTCCAGTTTTGTCAGCGGCGGCTCAGCTGTCTCCGAACCACCAGGGAGAGAGGCAAGTACATTTCTTTACATTTAAATACATATTAAAATACAGTCCATGGGCCGTATATAATAGGGTGTGAAAATCAGAAAATTAGAGATTTTGGCAGAGTTTTCTCTTTGTTTTTGTTTTTTTTAGGCTCTGCTGGGCTCTCCCGAGGGTGCAATGTAGCACGCCTGGGGTTAACAATCCACCATGCTGTGTGCCTAGTCCCTAAGCAATCAGCTCTGTGGTCACTAATAGCCCTCTGCACCACCGAAGATTAACATCACATCAGCAGTGGTTCGAAAGGCTCATATATATATATACACTGGGTGATTTTGAGCTGAAAGCTGCTCAAACTTTGTGTTTCTCACCAAAATGTCAAGTTTCTGCTCCGGCTGTAAGTGATCCAGTGCATAGGTGCCTATTTATGATTTTGCTAGTGGGTGCTCCAGCCTGTTGAAAGTAGGTCTGGTCTTGTGAAAAGGGGTATGTCCTTTAGGGAAGGGGTGTGGCCCTGCAGCTGGGTTTACAACTGCTCAGGGTCAGATTGGCCCACAAAGGGTACAGGGGAATGTATAGATGCAATCCCAGGAAACATTCTATAAAATGTGTTTTAAATTATGCAACACAGTAGGAGCCAAAAAAAATCACATTATGCCACACATGGGGCCTTATTCTAGTTCACTCTTTCTGTCAAAATCCTTCTTAGATGGACAAAACCATGTGCACTGCAGGGGGCAGATGTAACTTGTGCAGAGAGAATTTGATTTGGGTGAGTTATTTTGTTTCTGTGCAGGGTAGATACTGGCTGCTTTATTTTTACACTGCAATATAGATCTCACTTTCAAGTAAAACCCCATCCAAATCTAATTCTCTTTGCACAAGTTACATCTGCCCCACCTGCAGTGCACATGGTTTTGTCCATCTAAGAAGGATTTTGTCAGAAAGAGTGAACTAGAATAAGGCCCATTATGAGCCAAAATTCACATTATGCCGCACCGTAGGGGCCAAAAATCACATTATGCCAAATGGTAGGAGCCAAAAATCATATTATCAT
This sequence comes from Crinia signifera, assembly GCF_055691185.1. Lineage (NCBI taxonomy): Eukaryota > Metazoa > Chordata > Amphibia > Anura > Myobatrachidae > Crinia > Crinia signifera. Next base: position 198,573,922 of record NC_139217.1, read on the forward strand.
GCAGGTTATCTCCAGCCCAAACTGTAATGTTTAATGCATTCCAGACTAGGAGCCAGCATAAATATATTGCATTTTGACAAATCAAACTGAAGGTAAATCAAGATATCATAATAAAGTGCTTGCTTACCGGGGACTTCCTTTACGTTACAACTCTGCTGCTGTGTGGGCAAGAAGGCCCATGGGAGAGTAGAGAGTGCTACATAAAATGATCTCTAGTAAAAGCACCTTTTTTGTTACTACAGTGTAGACTCCGTGCACACGCTGTGGCTCCAGCCCTGGGCAGACGCTGAAAATGGCACCGGGCAGCAACTTGTAGGTCACGGTGAACTAAGTAGAGTCGGCCCACCCCCGCGGAGTATTACAAAGAAGAATACACTCCTCCTGCTGCTTGTACTGTCTTGCGTCTCCCAGAGCGTGGGCCGTTTGTGCTGAGGCCACAAATCAAGAAGTAAATGTGGCAGCGGGACTCTCAAGTGGAGAGGTTACTGGCCTGTGGGTGCTCATCCATTTACATGGGTGCTTGGGCCCCTGAGCACCCACAGAAGTAGTGCCTATGATCCAGGTATCTCTGCTTCTCCTCCCTGACTGGGTGTCTGGGTCCTGGTGGCTGCATCCTGTGTAACATGTTATCTAGTGATAGTGGGGCAGATGTATTAACCAGCGTTAAGTGCAAAAATGCACTTAACGCTGGTTAACTGGGGGGGATTACGTCTGTCCTAATGTATTACTAGCGCACCTAACGTGCGCTAGTGACAGCCCGCCGAGTTACGCTCGGCGGGGCTGTCCCTGCAATCCCCCCCAGGGATTAACGGCCGGGGTGATGTATTAACAGCCTTCAAGGCGTTAATTCACCCCGGCCGCTTCGCCAGCTCAGGGCTAGCGTTGTCCTATCCCCCACTATGGGGACAACGCTAGCCCTGCGTCTGGCTTGGGCTGCGCTGGAGATCTCGCGGTTTTAGCGAGATCTCGCGCATGCCCAGTAAGCCGGGCAGGGGGGCGACGGCGACTGCGCATGTGCGGGGCGGCGAGGGAGCCGATAAGGAGAGCCGTTAATGCTGGGGATAACGGCTCTCCTTATCGGCTTTGGGGGGTTAATACATCTGCCTATAACGTATGCCCGCTTCTCCACGTTATGCTGGAGAAGCGGGACTCGTTATTCTCAAAACGTTATAGGCAGATTAGTACATCTGCCCCAGTATTCTGGTCTAGAGTGAAACACTCACAGAGATCACACATAGGGCATTATTCAATGAGGCTGATTCGCCAGGTTTTTATGGCGATTTTGTGCTGTAAGGCGAATTTTTGACTAAAACGGTGAATCACCCTATTCAATGACCAGATGGCGAATACATTTCCAGGTTTTTTTCGCCATGATTCACCGAGCAGCAATCGCTATCTTTTTATGGTGAAGTGGAATGTGAACTTTTAAAATAAAGAGTTTTGTTTTTTTACAATTGGTGTCAACAAATCAGGAATTTTATTCTGAGGAGGGGCATGCTATTTTTATTCATGTGCTGTAAGCACATGAATATATATTTAATTTTAAAAAATATATATATATTTTTTTTTTACACAGATCAGCCAGCAGGGGGCCAGAGCCGAGCCGCTCATTACATATTCATATATTCACTTCACCCGATCATTACATATGCATGATCGGGTGTAGTGAATATACCCGGTCCCCTGCTGGCACCCCTTGGGGGCAGCCTGTGCTGCCTGGCACTCGGGGAGCCCACCTCCCCCCCACAAACGTTCTGGGGCAGGCAGGGAGACTTCCATCTCCCTGCCTGCCACCGTCCTCAGGCTCCCTGCGGTGTCCGCCGCAGGAGCTCAAATTCGCCGGTCAGGGGCAGCGAGCCCCTGACTCGTTGAATACTGGAGCCGGCGAGGCTTCGGAACGCGGCGGGCAATGGCGAATGTGCAGCGAATCCTAAACAGGATTCGCTGCACGTCGCCAGTATTCTCATTGAATACTGCCCATAGGCAGTGGTCGTTTGAAAACACTCTGGAAGGGGACCGGACGGACTTCACCTTACAGCCAGTATCCAGGGATGCCTGTGGTGGTTTTACATCTTATGCTTTTGTGTCTACAATCACTTGTGGACATAATCGAATGGTGAGAGTCCTGAGATCCCTTACATTGTGTGATGTTTTAATTGTGTGTGAATAAAAGTATGTTATACTGCACCATGAAGTTTCTCTTATCCGTTTGAGATTCTTCAGCATCTAAAGAAAGTGAGAGGAGTTCTTGGTTCCATTGTGACAAGCATATGTCCCTCCCTACGCCTTATTGTCTACCTCATATGTAGACCATTTAATTCGGTACGAGTCGACTCCAGTTTTAATTGAACTGTTATGTACTGTTAAAACCATATTACACTATTGTGGTTTTTTTTCTTTTGTTTTTTTTGGGGGGTTTCACCTTGAATGTTTGCAAAGCGCCTTGATTCCAAATTCCACACGGTATCGTATGTAACTCACAGAGATCAGTAAAATAGAACAGAGGATGCTGTTATTCCTGCATGCACCTACAGTATGTGTATTTTAAGGTTGTCTAAAATGTGTTTGTTCTACTACAAGAAAAGTTTTTAAAATCTCTCAATAAGGTGGAGTTCTAATCATACATAGCTGCTTCAACATTTTCCTCTCTGGAAGATGCATGGAGAGGAGAAGTAGATGGCAGTCAACTGCAGTGGTACCAGGCTAATAACATCACTAAACCCCACCTCTATGAGCAGAAATGCCAATACTGGGCCATCATTTAGCCCCACCCCGTAGGAAGTGGACAGAATGGGTGCAGGGGACTACCCCAAAAATCAGTAGAGTTGGTAAGTATGGCTATAACAAGAACCCAGGCATTAATAAACTATTAGTTTATGTCTAATATACACCATTGGTTTCAATTTAAAACCATACTTTTCAACATGACCAATTACAGAAGGGACAAATACTCTCTACCTCGATTTCCCTCTTAATTTATTATTGCAATCACTGGCGCTGTTGAAATACCTTCCTTATCAATTAAATAGTTTAAGGTTGTGAGCATTTTGTCCCTGCTGGAACGAGTCATGTTGGGAGGAATGCACAAACCATTATAGACCTCCCCTTCCCCTGCATCCCCTTGTTTAAAGTGTCACCCCCCCCCCCCCCCCCCCCCCCCAGGCTTAATCCACCACTGTATGTACAAATACACACATTCACACTAGGGTTCATGTTGGGGCCAATTAACTATCAGTGATTATCTGAGGAAATCGGAGTACCCAGGGGAAACCCACGCAAGCACATGGAGAAAATACAGCTTTGCTTGTTTGCTTTATATTAAATTATTAATATGACTTACAGTAGCCCCCATTACATCCTACAGGCTCTCCACAATCTGTAGTCACTCTGGAAAAGTCAGGCAAATTGGCGGTTTGTCTTTGCAGTAGAATACAGAGATAACTTCAATACCGCTTTCTCCAGCTAATATACTGGACAAATGTGATTAATAGGTGTGCTCTACAGATCCCTAAATACCTTACAATAACCTACATTCAGCAAGTAGCAACGGTGCAATGTAATAGCTTGCTTTATAAAATTTACATTATCGGGAATACTTCAAGGTCATGTTAAATGAATGTTGTTGGCAATTACATTATTGCTTAACACAAATACTTTATTCTTAATCTTCACCTACTTCTATTGCAAATCTGTTGAGGAGCGTGTTATAATCCATTCCCTATGGTAACACTGATGTCATAAACCCTGGATTATTCAGGTGCTGGTGACATAAATACACATTTACAGACGTACTAGGTAGTACTAGGATGAAATGACATTAGATAAACTACCCAAATCTTAAGCCCCATACACACTGGGCGATTTCTGCTAGCCTGAATGCTGAGCAAGGTAGTCTAGAGCAATCACCTTTGTGATTCCTGGCGGCTAGATCACCCATACACAAGTAGCGATGTGTGTATGGGCGATCTGTGCTCTGGTTAGAAGTTGAACACTGGCAATCTGAATAGATCTTGACGACATGTAATCAAGATCTAGTCAGACAATAGCGACACAGGGGACCAATTTATTACAGAAGGTTAACCCAGTGCAAGATTAAGCCTTAGGGTTGCCCGGGGCACTTTAGACAGGTGGGCCCCCTTGCACTTGTCATTACTAGCCACAAACTGCATGGGAGAATATTACACTTTCAAAACACAGAGTAAAGGCAGTATAAACTTGGTCAATGGGTAACTGCAGGGGATATATATATATATATATATATATATATATATATATATACACACACACACACATATACATACACATAAATACATACCACATGAAAAGCCTGTGTTTGTCCCTCTGTACCTTACTCTATAGTAGACCTCACAGTACCAGTGCTGCCTCTGATTAAAAACCCTTCCATGACTAGGCTGCTGCTGCTGTTTTCCATGGACCTGAGAAGCATGTAATGAGCACCACCAATCAGAGCTCAGCACAAACATCTCGGCCTCTGCCCTCTGGTGCAAAGTGTCATGGGACTTAGTCAACTCCCAGTAATGCACTGCACACTTGTGCATTAATCATTCTCACATTGGCAGATAGGTGAAGCTGCAGCACTACCAAACTCCCATGCACAAAACCTTTAGCTTAAAAAAAATACATGCCAGCCACAGGGAGCCCCTAGCTAGAGGGTGGCCCAGGGGTACTGACCACTTGTGCCCCCATTATAATCCAGCCCTGGGTTAGCCCTAGGTTCAGGTCTAATTTCCCTATAATAAATAGGCCTTGTAATGTCAGTCATACAGTAGGCCTGACTGGCCACACATGCAAACCTCCCAACATGGTGCAGCAGGACTATAGTGCATGGTGGGATCAGCACATTTTCAAAAAGTGGGCATTGTCTCTTGGGTAGGGGGTGTGGCTGCACAGTGGGCTTGATCACGAGCCACACCCCATTTTTGTCTCTGTGGGGACATGTGAGCTGCTGGCCATGCCCCCAGACCCTCTGTCTCCATGAATAGATGCTGTGCACATGCACACAGAATCTATTCAGCACTACTCTGCTAGGCAGGGGTCTCCCAACTGCCCCTTTCCCCTAGTACACCGCTGCCCGCGGATCGAACATGGGACAATTACATAAAAATCATGACTGTCCTACAAAAATCGTGACAGTTGCATTGCATACCTCCCAACATCAGGATTTTCAGAAGATGGACTTTGCACACTCCCCAAATTTTGGGCGTGACCTAGAAACAAGGGGGCGCTGTCTATTCTTGTAATGCTCCAGCGAGGCCACAACCCTGTTTTCGCTGCTGAGGGGCATGGCCAGTGGCTCCCAGCCACTGTGTCTCTGGGAATAGACACTGTGCAATTGTGCAGAGCATCTATTCCCCGCTCTGCAGCACCGGGCGGAGGAGTCTCCCAATCGCAACAGCACATTTGTCCGTGCACAATGGTTAATGCATATGTTATTCTTCATTAATGTTTGTGCATGCGTAATTGCAAATAATCGCTCAACTAGATGGAAATCAGCATTATGTGCAGATTGCGGGCAACTCAGAATCAAACACTAAGTATGCTTCAGCTCCATACACATAAACAATGTTTTCATCAGACTAGCTCAACTTCTCTCCAACAACTTTATTGTGATGTTACAGATACAAATGAACACTTCTGAATGTATAAACAGAATAAAATAAATATTTATTTGCCAACACTGCCATTTTTCCCATAGCTTATTACCACAAAAGAAGGGAGAAAATCAATGTGAGACACGCATGATTACAGCATCTGTACTGTGCTTTGCCAGCATGTGCTGGCAGAACCCCAGAGGGTGTTTGTGACTCATCTACCCCCTCTGTGTGCCACTTTGGGTGCATGAAGCTCCGATGGCTCACCTCTTTGCGAGCCCCCTCTATCTCTCCCTGGTCTCCTAGCTACTTGGTGACTCAGGGCCTTATTCTAGTTCACTCTTTCTGACAATATCCTTCTTAGATGGACAAAACCATGTGCACTGTAGGTGGGGCAGATGTAACGTGCAGAGAGAATTAGATTTTGGTGGGGTTTTACTTCAAAGTGAGATCTATATTGCAGTGTAAAAATCAAGCAGCCAGTATTTTCCCTGCACAGAAACAAAATAACTCACCCGAATCTAACTTTCTCTGCACATGTTATATCTGCCCCACCAGCAGTTCACATGGTTTTGTCCAACTAAGAAGGATTTTGTCAGAAAGAGTGAACTAGAATAAGGCCCTCAAGCTGCTGTTTTGGTGTCACCCCCACAGATAGTGTCACCCAATAAGGCCCGCAGCTCCCTTATGATGCCATTGCACACTATAAGGTAAATCCTGTGTATAACCAGCCCCAGTGCCAGGGGTGGTTATTTTATTCATAGGATGTCATCTAAAACAGATTTGTCTGTTAATTTTCCTTGAACAAAATTCTAACCTTTATATGCACTGATGGCAGACAATGAGATTATACCCTAATTGTATGCAGAGCTGTAACTCTGGGAGGCAATGGAGTCATCTGCTGCCGGGCTCCTGCTCCCAAGGGGGGACCTCTCCTCCCCTGCTAGTTTGAATTGGTGAATTGAAAGCTGTCGATATCGGTTCTGTGGCTGACTCCCCTCCTAACATCTTTTTGCAAGTGTCACATTCTCTATTAGAACCCATGACCTGTCTTACTAGAATCAGACACCTTACTGATTTTGCTATTTGGGGGGCACCAATAGTTATCTTGCTTCCAGGCAACTGGATGGAACAAACTTATGCCACTGATTATATTGAAAATGTATGCACACGTACAGTATATAAATTTTACAACATATTATATCAATGTGAATTTAATACAAAATAAATGACTATGGAATAAAAGCTATATGGAAATGAAATGTACTGGCCTAATAAAAGGACTCCAATACATGTTTATATACAGTATCTGGGTTACAAACATTCCCTTGATTGCACAGCAGAGAAGCAGTTGAGCTGTCGCTTCTAGGGTGCACAGAGAGCTTATTGACGTCTAGCCCTGTGATGAATGCAAGAACTTTCCAAATGTGTGACTCAATAACTGTCTTGCTGTTATTGGATAAGAGACCAGCCAGTGGTAGAGTGATTTATGAACAACTCCTATCTTGTTACTTCACTCTATATACAGAAAAGATGGGTGTGTTCTTGTCATGTGCTGATTTTTCATGTGTCATAAAGACCTGCTGATGAACCCATGAGAACAACCTGCGACTGTTGTCATATTAAGAGCTGTGTCCTCTCAGCCCTGGCACACCAAGCAAAGTGCATATACAATCAGTGCAAGACAGATTAAGGTAAAGTGAAACTTTATATCTATGCAAAAATGTTCGCCACTTTCTTGTTAACTAACCCATTAAGTGATAACAAATATAATATCTGCTAAAGGTTGTGTAACGTTATTTTGATTTTCTTCATGTATCTTTCTAGAACTAAACTTAAATTCTTATAAATTTACAATAATCCAAATAAAGACTTGGAGCAGAAGGTGACATTGTTCTAGGCCTCTTATACACATACAGTGTACCCACAAGAGCATACTTGCCTACCTTTAGAGTGTCCGCTTAAGGAGAAGCCCGGGGAGGATACTCTCTTCCGCTTTTCTGGGGGTGGGGCTTGTCATCATTAAGCCCCACCCCCAGCCCTGTAAATGCTGTGATTCATGGATCTTCGAGGAGGGAGTAATACTAAATTTTGATATTTTTGAAATTTTAGTCCGCCCCCTCCCAAAAGAGGAACGCCGGTATTTGAACTGCAGAAGGAGGGGGTGCACTAAATGCGGGAGGCTTGCACACCCTTCTGGGGGCCCGGGAGGGGGACACGATTTTCTCCAACACAAACACACACAGGTGTAACTCTGGGAGGCAGTCAGGGCCGCCACTAGAAATGTTGGGTCTCGGGACTGACCTACAGTCCGGGCCCCCAGCGGCTCAGCCATATCCCCCACCCCTGCGCGCGCGCGCCTACCAACACCCCACCTCCCCCTACCCCTTCCCCATTACTAACCATCACCCACGTTGCGGCATTGCCCTCCGGGTCCCTCAGCTTCCACGGTCAGGTCCGGAGCGCACACTGCACAGCGCAGCCTGCAGAGCGCCTAGCCCCTCTGCGTCCTAGGCTCGGCGCTCTGCAGGCTGCACTGTGTATTGTGCGTGCCTGGCTGGGGGGCTGATGGCGACGGGAGAGGGAGGCGGTGTGCGGGTGCCATTGGCACCGCTGTGGGCAGCTGCCAGGGCCCCTCCAGAGGCCAGGGCCCGGTACAGCTGTACCCAGGGCACCCCCTGTTGGCGGCCCTGGAAGCAATGGAGTCACCTGCCAAGGGGGAACCTCTCCTCCCATGTATGTTTGAATCAGTAATATGCTCCAGATTTGTAACTATTAAATTAGAATAATACAAAGATATTCATAAGATCTTCTCTTTATTTTGGTATCATTCTAAATTAAAACTCTGGAGCATACTGGGGTATGCCAGGAGAGGCTCTGCCCCCACCCCACCACACATCACTGCTCTATGCAGGATTCGAGTACAGTATGTGTAGGCCCCTAACAAACAATTTGTCAATATAAAATACTAGTGATTTTATCTAGTGACTAAAGTGCGCAAGTGATCCCAGCACCACACATGTGTTGACCCCACCACTGTGCCCCACAGTGCCCGCTGCCACCCTCGTGACGTAGCTGTTGGCTGGTCTGGCTCTGCCTGCTGGTAGTACTGGAATGCATGAAGCCCTTTGTTTTCTATGAGCATGTGTGCCATCCCTGCCTCCGCCCAGGGGAGTGCCACCCAGTAAACGGCAGAGATAATACTCCTATAATATATATATCACCACAGTGATGATGATGATACAGCTATGCAGCCAACATATAAGTGGGGCAGTGGCGGTGCCGCCCATGTGGGTTCCAGGGAGCAGTGGCGGCAGCCAGTCAGCACTGGATGAGCGGCCCGGCCCCTCCGCTACTGCACGGGCACTCTGGAGAACGGCCAGCTGGTGGAGGCGGTGGCTCTGGGTTCCTCTTCTTATTGGCTGCCTGCGGCTGGGGACGGGACACGGTGGCCGTATCGGAGCTTTGATTGGCTGCAGCGGCTCCGGTTCCCCCTGATGCTGCAGATAGAGCGGTGTTAGAGGAAGAACAGTCGCCGCTGCATATTCGTGTGTGTCCCGGTGCTCACTGGCCGCCGCCGCCGCCACCTACACGTAAGTCTCCTATCCATGGTTATGCCTGTACTGCAGCGGGGTGACCTGGCCGGTGACCGGGGTCATGTCTGCGCGGGCAGGGTGCACAGGTACCGGTGCTGCGTACACGTGTATGACGGCTGCAGCGGGGAATGTGTACGATGATAATGCCCGGGGTGGGTGTGTCCGCCTGGCAGGGACTATGCTGCAGCCATACCCGCTATGGGCAGGGGGAGGGTGCGGTAGGAGGGAGGTACGTCATGATCATATGTGTGTGCATAATATATTTTATATACAGCGGCCAGCCGATTCATATTTATTCTCTGCCGGGGTCACCGACGTCACTTGCTGGATTGTAGTATCGCGACACAACAATGCTGTTCTAGAACCTTCCCGTGTGTCTGTAGTCTACGTCCGTGGCTACAGGCAATGCTCCTGTTTACCTTCTCATTACCTACTAAATGCACGCTCTCATTATATCCTGCTAGCATAACATACATCCTTCTGTTCTAATATTCTGCTGTACATAACATGCATTGATATAGATATATATCTATCTATCACACACCACATCACAGGTATCGTGGGGGCCTCCGTCACCGCATTGCAATGCTAGTCACATAGGTTAGTACATATGCAATGGTAGCGCAGCGAGGGGCAGCAATGTATTTTAATACATCCCACCCAGATAGAGAGTTGAGGCCCCCATACACTAGCCGATTTTGGTCAGATTTCAGTCGGATCTGGCCGAAATCGGACCAAAATCGGCTAGTTTTGATGTCCCCTCAGATCCGATGCGCGGTCCCGTGCGCATCGGATCTGCGTCGGGTGGTCGGACCTGCTGCACGTCCGACCACCCGACTTGGGACCTAGTGGGGCGGCGAGGCGGTAGAGGGAGCAGGGGGGGCTGGGGACGCTGCGGGGGACACAGGCGGCATAGAGCCGGGCAGGGGGAGCCGGCGGGAGCTGTCAGTATTGAATAAAAAAAAAAAAAGCCCATACAATGCATGGGCGGCCTGTGATTGGCTGAGCGCTCTCTCAACCAGTCAGCAATTGGCTGAGAGAGCGCTCAGCCAATCACAGGCTGCCCATTCATTGTATAGGCTTTTTTTTTCTAGCACTGACAGCTCCCGCCGGCTCCCCCTGCCCGGCTCTATGCCGCCTGTGTCCCCCGCAGCGTCCCCAGCCCCCCCTGCTCCCTCTACCACCTCGCCGCACAGACGCTGTCCCCCGCAGCGTCCCCAGCAGCGGAGGACACAGACGTGTCCCCCGCAGCGTCCCCTGCTCCCCGGGTTTTTTACATGTGATAAATCGAGACGATTTATCACATGTAAAAAATGGCACATCAAGTGCCAATCTAATCAAGCTCCCCCCGGGGAGCAGCCGGGGAAGCTCAGGGGGAAGTCGGGGGCGACTTGTCCTAAGGACAAGTCGCCCTAGTGTATGGGGGCCTATAGAGAGAGAGAAAGACAAAAAGGGTGTCAGGGGTGAGAGGGAGGGAGGGAGGGAGGGTTTCATGGAAAAAGAGGGAATGACAGAAAGAGAGAGAGAGAGAGAGATGGAGGGGGTGAGAGAGATGTGTATTCTACTTCACATGTGATGTTGCTATGGGCAACCAATCAGATCCTGACTACTATCTTCTCCAGAGGGTGCTAAATAAATCATACTTGCCGACTTTTGAGCTGCCCTCTCCCGGAGAGGGCAGCCAGCTCTGTTAGGCTGGGGGGCCATATCCAGGAGTGAAAAAGAGGCGGTTCGGGGGCGTGGTTACACAGATGCTGCCCTGTTGGGGGGCGTGCCTACAGCATTGAGTCATTTTAGCCCCGCACCCCGCCATGCAATGCCGGTATTTCAGGCATTGCATGGTGGGGCTAAAATGACGAAATCACAGCATTTTACCCACGGACCCCCCGCCGAGGGACACATCTCGGGAGCTGGGGGATATGCGGGAGGATTGCCACCCTTTCCGGGGGGCCAGGAGGGGGACCCGATTCCTGGGACCCTCCCTGCCATTCCGGTAGGGTAGGCAACCCTGAAATAAATAAAAGTAGATTCTGATTTGTTTCCCATAGAAACATCACATGTGAAGTAGAATATACATCTTAGTAAATTTTCCCCCTAGTGTCAGGGAGGAAGAGAGAAAGAGAGGCGAGCAAGGCAGAGCTCCATTAGGCATTATGCCAGGAAGAGCCTCCATTTTCGATTACGCTAAGCAGAACCCCCAATTACATGTTACGCCAGGCAGAAACCCATTACATTGTACACCTGACAGAGGCCCCGTTGCGCCACACAGAGCCCCATTACACCAGGCAGAGTCACTGTTGCACCAGGCAGTGCTCCTGTTTGAAGTTATGCCAGACAGAGCCCCTTTATACCAGGCAGAGCCAGTGTTATATGTCACGCCAGGTAATGCCCCATTACCCCAACACAGAGTTCCTGTTACACCATGCAGAGTCCCCATTATACCAGACAGAGCTTTCGTTACACCACACAGAGCCCCCGTTGGGCCAGACAGAGCCAGCGTTATACATTACACCAGGAACAGCTCCTATTGCACCACTTTATGACAGGAGGAGAGAGAAAGAAAGAGAGGGGGATCAGTTATTACTTGTGGTCAGTAGCAGCATAGGTCTCTGTTGGGGGCGGGCCCTTCCCAGCATTAAGCCCTGCCCCCTAAACACCTGCAAATCGCAGAACTCTGAGTCTGTCTGATTCCTCTATGCAGCTGCAGCCTTCCTGCACCCTCGGCAGAACAGACAGGAGGGAAGGGTAGGAGGCAGCGGCGGCGCCATACTTTGGGTGTCTGGTTGCAGAACAGATCTGCGTTATTTGGAGGCTGGCGGTGACTGAGTGCAGGGGAAGCAGCGGGCCCTTTAAGCAGCTTGGGCCCCATAGCAGCTGCACCCCGTGCACCCATGCTAGTTACGCCACTGTGCTATTCATCCACCATCTAATGATATTCCCAGTCTGTGCAAATGAGAGTAAGTCTGACCCTTCCACAACTATACAATGGAGATGGGCTGATCGAGGCTGGCACTGACGTCACATACTCTGCCTTAAAACGCCTGGGCATGCCTGCTTTTTTCGGACACTCCCTGAACTGTCAGGTTAATGTCAGTCAAAGAGCGGCTTCATGTCAGTCTGTCTGACACCCCCCCCCCCCATCATGTACCTGGTGGCAGAAGCTTTAAATTGCCGTGATTACAAACAGAAGAAAATAAAATCAGTTTGAACTCGGATGCACTCCTCATCCACTCAGTCTAAAAAATACTTAAACTGTGTAGTAACTTTATTAATAATATTAGTTAAATGTTGTGCAACTGTCTATCACAATTGGTCACTATAAATTTTATTAATTCTCTGACTTAGTGATCAGACTCCCTCAGGGATAAGTGAAGCAAAATATTAAAACAAGGAAATGAATTATAGAAAATAAATATTCAAGATTAAAATTAGGCTCTGCTCATCGCTGTATAATGACTGTATTATTAAACCTTTATGATAGGTGTATGTAGTCTTATACCAATGTGTTTTTATGTGTAGGTACCCACTAATTGTTTATTGTACCATTAGGTCCTTACATTACAGGCATAATTGGAACTGTTCTGCTGTTAGTATAATAGCCTGTGTGAAAACAGTCTGTTTCCCATGTAGCTGTAACAGTGTTTAAATTGTATCAAGCTCACAAAGTGATCACCTACAGGAGAATATTAAGGCAGCTTAGTAGCTAGGCGTCAGTTTAGAGGATATTTAGTTCCCTCTGGACGTCCTAGATAGGATAACATTGCCCAGTAATTTAGAGATGTGTGCACCCTCCGTTAGTAGGATAGTGCCACAATTGAAATCTCTCTGACACTCCTCTTAAGCTGGGTACACATATATATACAATTGTCGGGCCGTTCTTCCGTTCTGGGTCGGACAGCCATTCAATTGTATATGTGTGTACGCTGTCCCGTACGAGCGATAAACCGTCCATACTCGGTCGGTCGGTTCTTTGCTGTTTAATTTTCATCCGACAGGACGGCCCCATATCGGGACAAAAGTGCAGTGTGTACGCACTTGCGACTATACTGCCAAAGCTGGAACGCCCATGTGGGCATTCCATAGCTGCATCATCTCTCCTACAGCACAAGAAGCATTCACCTCTCCCCATGTATATTTAAAGAAATAATCATAATATACATGCACCCCATCTTTATAGCAGGTCGCCGTGTCTGTCCCTAGTCACCCTGCCGGCTGCTATAAAGACGTGGGAAAGCATCTTCAGTCAGCTGGCAATTATACCTTGATTGTATTACTGCAACTGTTTCACTTTGTATGTTTCATACGTTGCTCTTATAAGCATTAAATTGAGACAAAGTATCAAATTGCAGAATAGTGTTAAACTGCGTTAATTGCTGCAGTATGATATTGTAAGTACTGTATATAGTATTAGACTGGAGTGAGTTACAAATAATGAACTACACTAGTTGCTGCAGTGTAGTGTATATAATAAGCAGTGGATGCAGCATCTGGGGATCAAGTAGGTTAAATGTGAGCATAGCAGCTACAGTTGTGGTAATAAATCCACACCATGTTCAGTGGATGCAGCATCTGGGGATCAAGTAGGTTAAATGTGAGCGTAGCAGCTACAGTTAAAGTACAGTATAGATGCTAGTCACAATATAAAGGAGACGCATCACAGAGTCTATATGTGTTCCGTCTATGTGTTATCTATGGTCTTCTATCTGTTCCGTCTAGCATTTCAAAGGTGCTGAACATGAATTTCCCAGACATGGGGCACATTATGTTACACTGTGGCAGTGTAATGTGTAACATAATGTGCCCCATGTCTGGGAAATTCATGTTCAGAACAGAGCACCTTTGAAACATACGACATAGACGGAACACATACTCTGTGATGCGTCTATGACCTGCTGGCTGCTATAAAGATGCGGAAAGTGACTACCTAGTCACTTTGCCGTATCAGTCCCTAGTCAACCTGCCGGCTGATATAAAGATGCGGAAAGTGACTACCCAGTCACTTTGCCGTATCTGTCCCTAGTCAACCTGCTGGCTGACGCGTACCCCATCTTTATAGTGGTCCACCTATATATTTTGTCTAGGTTCTGTAATCACGCCCCTTTGTTTTGGTATGCCCTTAACCCAGCCCATTATGATAATTATGTATGTATATATATATATATATATATATATATATAATCTCGTGTCAAAAGCCCAAATCGGGAGAGTGTGTACGGTGGTACAATCTTTTTCTTGCAACTGTTTGGACGGGAGTACATCGGACGTCGCAAGTAAAATTGTACAGGTGTGTACGCGTGTGATCGGCTGTTGTTTGTGGATGGTCCGACGGGAGTACGGTCGGGCCGAACGATTGCAAGAAACAGGGCTTATATATATGTGTACCCAGCTTCAGGCTAATAAGCAGAACGTTCCTGTTAATTAATAGGTGCTCTGTTAGGGTGAGTTAATAATAAGAGATGATAGGAATATAGCACTGCCTCTTATTGTTTTTATCACACATAGTCACAAAGCTATGTTCTCAAACAGATATTTGTTTAGGTAGTCTGTTTTTCTGATCTGATGCTATACAGATATTAGGGTGTTTTATGCATATACTAAGCATCTGAATGAGATAGTGCTGGCCGCAAAATATGATTAGTGCATTACAACATATGGTGTTAGGATAGTGTATCTATTCCTTATATAGTGCACTTGGTAATTACTGGTGCACTGTCCTGTTCCCTGCATGAACCGGACACATTACAGGGAGTCTCTGTGCAAACACAACACAACAACAAGTATTAGCTATCGGGATGGACTGCACGCTGGTACCGGAGTCCTATGGTCGGAGCTCCGGTTACTGTAAGCACGTAGCCTAGGGATTCACTCCCTTACTTGCCGCGTGTGACAGCACGTGTATCCGCGCTGCTCACAGACAGCGTCTGAGCCTCAGATGCGTACACAGGGGCTAACGTCTGGAGAACACATAAAATTATATTACACACATGGGTCAATAATACAGCGATTTACAGAGCTACAATGCCGATGCGCATTTCGCTCTTAGGCTTTTTCAAGGCTAAATTGCCGTGATTCACAGCTTTTCGGCGGAAGGGGCGGTGCTTAATATGCAAATCACACGTATTTAGTCCCGCCCCCTCATCAGAGACCCGCATATTGCTGGTTTTGCATTACTGGGGGCAGGGACTGATGGTGTCTCAATCAGGCTCCGCCCCCAAAGGTGATGCTGACAGTCTCCTCTCCGGGGTTCTCTCGGAGAGGAGACTGTAAAAGTCAGCAACCCTGAAATAGACTTGTTGCTGCTCTGTTTGAAAACATCTCACTGGTGCCATAAATAACTCTATGATTATGAAAAAATACATTTATATTGAAAATTTTCTATATGTTATGGTGTAAAGCAGGCATGTCCAACCTGTGGCCATCCAGATGTTGTGAAACTACACATCCCAACATGCCTTGCCATAGTTTTGCTATTAGGGAATGCTAAAACTATGGCAAGGCATGCTGGGATGTGCAATTTCACAACAGCTGGAGGGCCGCAGGTTGGACATGCCTGGTGTAAAGGCTGAATGCAGCAGGGCCAGGTAAATTATAGAAAGTTATGTGCATTGCAAAAAAAAAATGTGTGTGTGTGTTTTTTCCACTTTCAGGTGCATTTGTTTATTGCTGCATGTTTGCGTAAGATGCAATGGAAGCAATAGCTTGCTCATTTACATGAAACAGGAAAAATGTACTGAACTCGTAAATTTACATTGGAAAAAGCTTTTTATGATTGTTGCATGAAGTTATGTTTAATAGGAGAAATACTTCACAAAGATCTAACTTTGTTTGCATTTTCTGTATTACAGTCAGCATTTGAGTTATGCGGGGTACACACCAGGACGACCCGCTCACGATGCACATCGTGAGCGGGTCGTCAGTGTCTCGTCCGACCCGCTCACGATGACGCGGGAGGGCACGACCCGCTCACGATGTGCACCGTGAGCGGGTCCGATCCGATGGCGACCCGCACCCGGTTCTATGGTCGTCATTGAGATCCTACCTGCAGCAGGTAGGATCTCAATAACGACCGACCGACCCGCGGGACCGCGCATCGGATCGGAATCGCTCCACACCAGGTCAGAAAAGGGCCCAATCAGCACACAATCTACATCCGATTGATCGGAATTGGATCTAGATTGTGCTGATCGGGCCCTAGTCGTCCTGGTGTGTACCTAGCATTACACAGTTGCTGTTGACTCATTCTTTATCACATCATCCCCCTTCAGATAGTTTCCAGTTACTTACATACGCACACGGCTAGTCTTGATTGCCAGCCACATTCCACAATCCTTTCATTTACTGTAGGTTGTGCTCAACCTGATTCCCTTCTTACTTTGAGGGATCCTTTTGCAGTGAACTAAATCCTGCTGAACTTGTCCCACAGCTCAGGCTTGTAGCTTACAGCTACAGCATTAGCCCCTTTCACATCGCACCTTATTACCGGGTTCATGCCAGTTTTTGCTGGTTCGACTCGGTAATTGGTGCATTGTGAAAGGGGTACCGGTTACAGCTAACCAGTAGCAACACGGCAATACAAACCTGGTAAAAAGAAGGGTTCTTATCAGTTCCTTGCTGTGTGTCGAGCGACCCGTTTTCCATTCACTCTATGGAGGAGGCAGTGATTGGAGCAGCGCCAGCTCTAAGCGCTGCCTCCTCCCCTGTCCCCGATGACGCCCTACCGCACCCCCACATGATGTCAGCGAACCGGCAATATTGCCGGTTCGCTGATGTGATCTGAACAGACCGCACATGCAGGGTCGCACCGGGACTGAACGTCCCAAAGACTCAGTGTGACCTTGTATTTGCAGTCTGAAAGCAGTATTTGCTTTTCCATGGCCAAAACACAATATACTATATCCTGAGTATTTTATATTTCTGCATCTCACAGCAACATCTAATGTTCCTGTAGGTGCACCTGTATTTGTCAGTTTATTTCATCTCAGATTAGTATATTTTCTATTTTTAAAAAATCAGACTCCAGTTGAATGGGAGCATCACAAGTATCTTCTCCCTTCTGAAGTCACTCGCTGTCAAGGCTGTGGAATCTTCTTGTACTTTACTTTCTGATTAGTTCCAGCCATTCACCAATCAGAGGAGTAATGGAATCAGCTCACTCATTTTGTAAATGGACAGCGCCATCCAGCAACCAATGTGCTACCGGGTTTGATGACACTGCCATATCCAGGATCCGTGCAGCTGCATGGCTACTTCTTGTGGCTGTAAAACAGGCATTCTGTAAAATGTTTTTTTTTCAGTGATCAGATATGTATGCAGCATGTATTAGCAGGCATTAGAAACATTCAACCACATTGGGATGTGGTTACCTTTTAGCCTGGATTCACTCTGGTGGGAGCAGGCTTCCCTGGCAGTGGCCTCCTATGTCTCTTTGTTAGATTGTGGGGGGAATTTAATATGATGAGAGAATCAGTAAGTGAGGAATTTGGTAAGAAAGCTCCAGTTTTTTAAAGCGGCAATCATTTACACTGCAAAACCAGGTTGATTTTGCCGTGTAAATGATTGCCGCTTTAAAAAAATATATGGAGATTTCTTACCAAATCTCTCACTTTCTGAATCTCTCATGCTGCTTTCCCACTGCAGACCCGTTTTAAGTACTGGTATTTTTAAACGGTATTAGCATTCCCACTGCAGCAGATTACCGTTTAAGTACCATTCCCATTGCAGGTAAAACTTTTTTAATCCCCTTGTGTCCCCTTGTACCTGTCCTGCCCCCCCTCCCCCCTTACCTGCCAGCTGGTACCCTCGCTCCCCCCCTGCCCTGGTACCTTGCTCCCCCGTACCCCCCTGCCCTGGTACCTTGCTCCGGGGCAGTGCAGTAGGCAGCGAGTCGGCAGGTCCCCCACTGATGCAAACAGCAGTTGCACTGGGGGCACTGGGGATCCAGGCAGGTCCATGCTCAGGAGGAGGAAGGTCCCTGCCATGAATGGGAAATAGCAGAGCCGCTCATTTAATACGTGCATATTTAAGTAGCGGCTCATTAGATATGCACATATTTAAGGAGCGGCTCCGCTATTTCCCATTTGCGGCAGGGACCCCCTTCCTTTGCTTTCTCCTCCCACACTACTTCCCCCTCCTCCAGGACAGGTACCAGGGGAGGGGGAAGTAGTGTGGGATGTTAAATACCGTTTCGGCAATTTACCGTTTTAGACCTGCAGTGGGAAAGCAGCATCATCCTATTACATTTCACCCTGTATGTTTTCCCTGGGTGTTCTCCACTATCTTCCTAAAAAGGTACTGGTAGATTAACTGGCTTCTGGTTTATATTGTAAGCTCTAGTCTACTGCATCACGGAGTGACATGAATTATCACAGGACGTCTCCTTTAAAAAGCAGGGTATCATGTTTTTGCTACATGAGTAAATGTTAATAATATGTATTTTTTCCACAACAAGTAATCTTTCCTTTTTCTGACTCTCGGATACATAATTCAAAATCATTGTCGTATTCTATAATTTGTTTCTCCTATTTCACAGTCCGTGTTGTCCACCTGAAGACACTGAAGTTATTGAACAGCAGGACTTTATTTTGCAATCCACGCCCTGTGTAGTCAAGGAATGTCAACAGCTATATTAGTTACATTTGTAAGGCATGGAGGTTCAGGAGTGAGGAGAGGAGCGCTGCTGACATCCCGGGTCCTACAAGATAACGCTCGTATTGTTTCAACCTGCCAGTGCTCCACAATCAGTCACAGGTCTTTTTCATCCCGCTTTGACCCTGATGGAAGTGGGCGGCCTGCCACATGGGACTCTTTTGGCATTTGGGACAATAGAATCGATGAGCCTATTCACCTTCCGCCCAGTATTAAGTACGGCAAGCTTATTCCACACATCAACCTGTCTAAGGTTGGATGTGCCACTCAGCTAGGAAACAGAAAGGAAAATGAAGACCGGTTCAACTTTGCCAAACTCACTGATGAGGTTTTGTATTTTGCGGTCTATGATGGACATGGAGGGCCCGCAGCAGCGGATTTCTGTGACCGCTTCATGGCTAAGTACATCCAGTAAGTCAGCATTTCTTGGTTGCAACTTGCATAGGATTGCCCGAAGTGCATTTCTTAACCTTTGGTTGCAATAGGAGGCAAGTTTTACAGGGAAAAGACTGATCGTTTTTTTGATCAAATACTGGTCAGCAATATGTAAAAACAGCAATATAGAATGTTAATGTAATATTTCTATTTTACTTTTCTATGTTCTGTATATTTCCCATGAAATTTAGAACACTCATGGCCAAACAATATCATGCGCACACACACAGAACATTGAGTAAACAATCAGATGGGTCGTTTAATGAATGCAAATCATAGAACACATCATTGCCACACCGTGTATCATGCCTATGTACAGGGGTATGGATCATTAGGTCACCAGCATTATGGTGGACAGGCATTTAGGTCGACATGACTTTAGATCGACAGGGTCATAATCTCGACATGGGTAAGGTTGAGAGGGTCATTAGGTCGACATGAGAAGGCAACATGGAAAAACATAAATACTAAAACGTAGCACTGCGTCCCCTCGCATGGCTCGCTGCGCTCGCCATGCTTTGGGCATGTTGCCTCGCTATGCCCTAGTGGATGGTAGGGCATGAAATACCTGTCGGCACATGTTGGCTCAAAAAACAGTAAAAAAAAAACATGTTGAACTAATGACCCTGTCGACCTTACCCATGTTGACCTAATGACCCTGTCGACCTAACCCATGTTGACTGTCCTGCATGTCAACCTTAAGTCATGTTGACCTAATGCTTGTTGACATCATGCTGGTGACCCAATGACCGTATCCCATGTACAGAACCAAATCGTGCATGGTAGGTCAGTCATCTTTCTGCCTGTTGAAGGGATCAGCGAGCTAGATGAATGACCATTGGGTGCACACATTGGATCGTCATCATGCCCACACACAGAAACTGTTTAAATGTTTGTTCACTCTGGTCAGAAACAGCCATATCGTCTAAAAAATTGTACAGTGTATGGGCAGCTTCACTTAATATCCTCAATGTATTTGCTTTGCTTAAATTTTGTTCTTTTGATTAGTTGTAATGTAAAATTGTCACCTACAGGGAGCTGCTTACACAGGAACAAGATATGGAAAAAGTGCTGACCAAAGCTTTTCTAGAAATTGATAAAGCATTTGCAGGACAAGCTCATCTATCTGTTGATGGTAGGTTCTGTATTTAATGTATCTGTCTTCAGTGGGCAAAGGATTTCCTTTGTTAGCTCAGCACAAGCCTTCACATGACTATAGAAATGAAAAGCAAATTAGTTAACTCTGTCTTACGTTAATAAGTTTGCAGGATATTGTGTGTTTATTACAAGCATTGTTTAGTTTCATAGACATACTGTATTACAGAATCCAAAAAATAGGAGTTGCACAAAAGGTCTGTTGGTTTTATATAATTCCCTTCCAAGGTACAACCAATTCTGGAACTAGCAAGGTTCCTGATCAGTTTACCTCTGTTTATACTCCTGTTTAACGGCATTCCATCAATACAGACTGCCCCAGTAACTCTTCAGTATCCAAACTAGCTCAGGGTATTCATTTCTCTTAAGTTGGAACTATATAATGGATCTGCTTTCAGGATGGTTTCTCCTATTGAAGAAGGGTACATTTTACATCCTCTATTGCATGCTAGAAAATAATAGAATATGATTGGTTTCTATGGGCAATCTTCTTAAAAGCTTTAGTAAATGTACCCCTTATAAACATATAGTTTAGAACCAAACGATGTAGTAGTTTCTACTTTTTTGTTTATACATAGTAAGTAAATAGATCACATCAAAATGAAGCATGGAATATAATAATGCCAATTCTCACCACTAAGATTACTATTTAACATGCAATGTAATATTAGGGAATGCTTCTTAATAATCTAACCTCTGGATTGTTCCATGCTTTACATAAACTGCCCACTGATACCCCTTTTGCTTTCACACCGCACCTCGATCTGGGTCCATACCTTTACCAACCCGGCAATAACCCGGGTCCATGGTGTGATGTGAAAGGGTTATGAGTAATCACAGCGTCAGTTTCTAGTAGACTGTCGGAAGCCGCTTTACAATTCAGGTTTTTTTGGGCTGAATATAAATTTCCCTTCTGCATACAGAATGATTCTGGTACATTGAGAGTTAATGAGATTATGCTTAGCCAACAAT
Source organism: Crinia signifera (assembly GCF_055691185.1). NCBI lineage: Eukaryota > Metazoa > Chordata > Amphibia > Anura > Myobatrachidae > Crinia > Crinia signifera. Next base: position 198,595,337 of record NC_139217.1, read on the forward strand.
ATTGTTTGTGTTGCAAATATTAGTAGGAATTTATTGTATGTAAATATAAAGCATTTAATTTCCTGATGTTTTTCTAAGTGAAATGACTAGGGTGTCTATTATCTTGGCTCTAAAATACAGTGGGCAAAAAAACATTCTGGCTTGTTGGATTTAATTTTGTGTTTTAATAAGTGATTTTTACTGACAATCTGTATGCCCTTTTTCCATTGGGTTGGTAGCCCGAGTAAGGCGCAAACTCACAAGAGAGTTTGCAGGATGTCTCTGTCCTTGCAGGTGATCACAGAATATTGACTCGTTATTATTTGCCCCGCCCCCAAATAAATAACAGAAGCAGAACAGATGATATAGCATTGTAACGCTTCAAACATGGCATAACCCATTGTATAGTATGCCTTGGTTATCTAGTCTTCATTTTAAAATGTACAAAATTGGATTATTCCTTTCTGTTTCTTATATGTAGGTATTTTATGACTATTTTCTAAAACAGAGCAATATCTTAAAATTACCTCTTCCTGTTACTGTGGCCTGTGTAACAACAATCTTCATGCGTTTACTCATTTAATATAAATCATAGCTTCAATTCTAGCGTCTGAGATCAATTCTCCATTGCAATGTTTGCCTACAAGCAATGTGTGTACAGATTACAGCCAGTTTCTTTAATTTCCATGTTATTCCTGCCAACTGTCACCTGATACTGAGACTATTAATACAAAATCTATATCACCCTGAATTATTCATCTGGCAAGTTAGAATGGTTACTAGATAGAACGCTGCTCCTGTGCCGTCAGCCAGGCAGCGGCTCTTATGTGAATGGGACCGGATTTCAGCCAACAGCTGTTCACTGTATTTTGGAGCCTCCACAATTGCAGACAAGTAAAATAACATGACATAGCCTTGACTCTCATAGGTAATTAATACCATGACCACTTGTCATAACTGAAATGTTTAGCTTGCAGCACCAAGGGGGAAAAAAAAAAAGCTGGTTTTCCCACATGACAAAGAAACTAGATTGTTCTGTTTTTTTTCTTCTAAATTTGAAAGCAATTCAAATAGCATTTGGCACACTTTTTTTTTTCCTTCCGTGTGTCATATTTCATAGAAGAGGTATACAATGTATTGCACTTAATCTGCTGCGACACTACACTTCCCAGCTTTCCCTACAACAGTTCTGCTGTTGAGAATCCTGGGATGTGTAGTTCCACAGCAGTAGGAGTGGCGTCTGTTGTATACCTGTTATACACCTAGAACACTGTAAAATCTCCACAAGCTCGGCCCTGTTTTTTGTTATTTTTTTTTTTATGTAGTCATGACTAAATCTTTATATTTATATGATATTCTGTTACTTGCAACTTTTTTTTTTTTACGTCTTGGTGTTGCAGGCTTGTTTTATGTCTGATAAACCCCCTGGGTGAATTTCCTATTTGCCTCTGTGTGCGTGTTATTTGTGACAGACTGCACGTGGTGAGCAGCTCTAGACACGGAGGCCCCGGACGTTATTATGCTGGGCTTCAGTGGAATGGGAGATCTCCTATATTTTGTCCCAGGTGAAGGAGTCCAGCGGTTCCTAGCCTGGACTACAGGAAGGTCCCAACATCCACTTTGTCACATTAGTTGAGATGAACATGAAGTAAAAAAAAAATGTCCAGTGAGTGATATCTTGATAGATCTCAGTTTTTCTTTTGTTTTGCTTTAAGTACTGTTGAAAGAAAGAAAATCACAAGCTATAATTTGTTTGTAGCTACAGTGTGTGTATATATAGCTATATTCCTCTGCATTTCAAAGTAGGCACACTTGTCACTCTTTACCACTGTCTCAATACAGCAAAACACCGCCTAGATTTTGGAACCATGTATAAGTGTGTTGATTATATATAAATATATTTCATAATTGGTGGTAAACTGAAGTTATACTCATTTTAAATTTTTTTGTTGGTTTACATTGTTTCCCTGTGCTTTACATGTAACCCTAATAACCATGGTCAGTTCTCAAGCACAGAATCTCAATTTCATTCATTAAATATTCACTGCCTTGAAAGCGTTCCAAAATCTAGGAATCCAACATAAGCGTTGTTACACTAGCCAGCTTCATTTTGTATTGTCTTCAACGAACACTTCATGATTTTATATTTAAAGCAGGTTTATTTTACCACTGAACACAAATGTAATCTCTCCTGAAGCTTGGTTATAAGCACATGGGGGCTTCTTAAATGGCAAATACTGATGTATAAAGCACTGCTTATAGTTGCTGTGTTTAGTATTGGTATTTGAATCCAGTTAAACCTGTTTTAGACTGGTTCCTTTTGCCCTTGTAGCCTTCATTAGATTCCTGATGTAAGAATGATGCAATATACTTCCTAGTTACAGCAAGGCCTTGGGCGCTAGCAGTGCACGCTACAAGATCAGCCTCCTGATATCTACATACCAGTACCCTGTGTACATGACAGTATCCAGACCCTGTCTAGGTTGGCACTCACTGGGTCGACACCCAGTGGTCCACAGTGAGTAGAGCCACACTTATGAATGGTCGACATGGTCTAAAGGTCGACACAAACTTTACGCTGACCATGGGACAGTTGACAGTTAAGAGATCGACATGAGTTTTTTAACTTTGTTGCCGACATATGCCGACAGGCGTTATTTCATGACATACCATCTACAAGGGCGTGGTGGGAGAATAAAATAGTGCCACACTTGTGTCGGCCTTTAAACCCTGTCAACTATTCATAGGTGTCGGCCTACTCACCATTGACCATTGGGTGTCGACCTAATATAAAATAACGGTACATGACTGCACCAGATCTGTTAGCATGGATGGACAGTGACTGCATACATGGTCAGATGTGGCCATTGTCTCACTGAAAAGGACAAATGATAGTAGCAGTATCTGTTGGCTCCCTTTCTTCTGCAGATTGGGATTTTCATTATCTTGTGCCCATACAGATGTGTTCCTCTTACCTCAGTATGTCATGCAGCAGGAGATGCCTAGTGAGAGTAAGCTGACAGGTCCTATGCAACTCCGTTAGCAATGGCCATCTTTTCTCGCCGAAAATGTCTTATTTACATAGCGATGCAAATAATACCCCTTTCACACGGAAAATTTAATTTAATACTTTTTCTGTGTGAAAGGGTCAATCCGGATCTTAAACTCTGGGGCTCCGACCGGATGGACCCTTTCACACAGGAGAAAATCCTGTGTAATAGAGCAAATCTCCAGGTTTAAATTTAAGAGCCGGAAATTTGCTCTCCTGTGTGAGGAGGGGTATGACAGTGGCAGTCAATTAAACCGGAGTTTCAGAACTGGGTAATTACCTCTAATTACCGGGTTATTTGGCCACTGCTGTCTGAAAGCAGTATAAGACATACGGGATACTGTTGATGGGTCGACCATGATGGTCGACATACTGGAAGGTCGACATGGGTCAAGGTTGACTTATCAAGGTCGATACATGCGTAATGTCAACATGGGTTAGGTAGACGGTCAAAAGGTTGACATGGGGTTTTTCACTGTTTTTGAGCCGACATGTGCCGACAGGCGGTATTTCATGCCCTACCATCCACTAGGGCGTGGTGGGAGAATAAAATAGTGTGCCGAAAGAGAGCGAGTGCAGCAAGCCAACGAGGGGACGCAGTGCACTTAAAACTGTGTCCATGTTGAGTCGACATTCGGGCCAAAACACAGTGAAAAACCCCATGTTGACCTAACCCATGTCGACCTAAGGAATGTGTCAACCTAGACACCTGTCAACCTTGTCCCATGTCGACCCAGACCCCTGTCGACCTTCCAGTCTGCCGACCTAATGACTGTCAACCAACATTTGGTCGACCCAATGATCCCATTCCATACAGATTCACAGACGCAGTCACACAGATCTACAAGTGTCATATCGAATTGATCAGCAGTCTCTCCTTGTGTGTCCTAGTCACAACTTGTTGCAACACAGATGCATTTTCAGCAAAAAAAAATCATGCTAGAAAATTCTCCCAGGACCTGCAAGAAGTGACTGTTTGGTGTGACTGCAGCAAAGATGTAGGAGGAGGAAACATCTGTACATGTAATATATAAGGTTATTTTGGACTTCGATGGGAAATGTATACTTTGGCATAAGCCAAGCGTTAAGTACCTCCTCCTCTTTCATCCAATTGTCTTAACTAGACAGGAGAGGGGGGGTTGTTAGTGACTCATTAGAGCGTGCATCGTTAACAATATTAAGCATACACCGTGAACAGTTTTATCCACTATTTTGCCCAGACGGGCCAAAATGAACAATATATTTTATAATATCGCTTTGTGTGCATGGAGCTTTGACACCTTGATGTGACTTGGACAAATAATTTAAGAACACTAGTCCAAACTCAAGGCTGTTTTTTTTTTTTGGGGGGGGGGGGGGGGGGGGGGGGGGGGGTGTCACTATGCCTTTCATGGTCTCACTGCTATTCCTCTCCCTATGTATTAATGCATTTTTTCTATAAGCGCAATTTTTCTAGTCATCCTGGTAATTACACCAACAACTCTCTGTAAATATCAGGGGTGCTGATAAACATGGCCTGCGATGTGTTCCCTATATTTGGACTTTTTAAAATCTCTAAAACTATTTTAGGCTTATTTCCAGCTTTTGTGTCTGTAGTAATACCTGCTTTAAAACATGATCATAGTGAGATTACACATCAAGCTATTACATGTGATCATTCGCTGTCTGTGACTCAATCAGTGCACAACATGGCTCATCACATGCACCTATCCTAATGTATTACTATGGAACATTGTATGCTGTTATTCTCTATAACGCATTAACATATTGCCTAGCATTGTGCATTCCGGGGATCACAAACTATACAAGGACATGACACTGTAAATCTGGCCCTGCACAAACAGATGTAAGAATGGCATTATATGGCGAGCACCCAGCCATTGTCGGTGCTGACGTGTTCTGCAGTAACTTTGATATTTGCAAACTTTAGTCACTGCTGTTTTATACTGAAAGCCATTTACAATTTTATTTCAGTAGTCCTGCAAGTGGCCATAAAGCAGTACGATAACCAGAGGCTTACCTAGATATTAGTTGGCCCCATAGCAAAAGTATGTAAGGCCCCCTATTTAGCAACTGATGGTGATAAATGTATGTACAACATATTAGTTAGACAGCAAGAAGGGCCCCCTTCAGCTCTGGGCCCCATAATAGCAGCTGCACCCCTTGCACCTGGTAGTTACGCCCTTGAAGATAACCTCACCATGTTTGTGATATGCAAAATACTGTATAGTTTGGGGAGCTGACTTTGTAACATTGGGCGTGCGATACTGCAATGGCCAGGCTTGTGTTTATTGGACATGTGTTGAGCCACGTTGCTGTTATCCGGTTACGTTCTGCATGCTGCTTATTTTTCCATTTCTACTGACACACAGAGATAGGTTAACATAAATTATTATCTGCATTGTTGTTTTTCCCTTCATGCTTTTATCGTGTTATTAACTTGGTTTACTTTTTCTATGGCATTTTAGCAACGCTCTTGAACTCTGGGACCACTGCAACAGTAGCTTTGTTGCGTGATGGCATTGAGCTAGTGGTGGCTAGTGCTGGTGACAGCCGGGCATTGTTGTGTCGGAAAGGAAAGCCTCTGAAGCTCACCATTGATCATACACCTGAACGCAAAGAAGAAAGGCAAAGGTACAGTATTGTCAACCTTTCTGTCTGTGTATTCAATTGGTAAATGTTTAGATATAACCGGACAGCCGTCAGGTTTCCAATGGAGAATTGATTTTGCCCCGTGTATTATACACTATTAGGTAAGGTGTGAGGTTAGGTGCTTGGCTTTAACAGGCAATTATTTTTATTCTAAGAGGGCAGTATACTTTTTTTATTTTTATTTTTTTAAGCAAGAGCAACATGTCTGTCTGTGTTTATAGTAATAAAGTTAAAAAGAAATAAGCAAACCTCAAGGAAGTGTAATCTTCAGTATGTGGTGTAACTGCAATGTGACTAGACTGGTAAATGTCCAGGTGAAGGGGACCCACCCCTAATTCAGTTACTAAATACTTTAGACTTAATACATGATTTGTTTCACAGCCGCTGCAGTACTCAGCGTCTCCTTCCTGTGTAACTCAGCCAATGGGAATCTGGGCTCAGGCTTATACAGGAAGGAGAACTGAAGCTTAATGCTGCATCCAGAGTTCAGCCATGTAAAATGCAGAACTGCCAATTCCAGGGGTCAGGCAGCCGTCACATATATTGCATGTAACATGAAAGTTATGGTTTATATTTTAAATGCCGCCCCTCCCATCCATTAAGAGGCCACACTTGAGTTTGCCAGGGCATCCATGTCTAGTGCCAATAACTTTACTGGCTGTGTAGGTTCTTGGAGACTTGTAGTTAGAATTTTTTTTTTTAATTAGAGCTATTCTCTCATTTTAGAGTGATTACTAAAACTGTAGTGTCTGCAGATTTAACCTGGGTACACACTAGATGATATTGGGTTTGCACTATGTCGCTGACTATCCTCTGTTTGTACATGCATGACAACTGATGCCAGGTCTTGTCGACAGCAATCTCGCTGGGTACACACGTCATCAAGCCTACACCCAGCTTTGCAGTGTTGTTTCAGTCTAAAGAGAACCATAAATCAGGTGTTGGTACTCTTGAACATAACCATATATTCTCATATCTAATTCCATATAAATGACTTCTTTCCTAGCAGAGGCACCACTGTCTTGACATTGGCATCTACATTTAAAGACCATTTTCCTGAAAATACCTAGTATACTTGTCCCTACATACAGCTTATACCAAGGCATGTTTTCTATATATATAACTTGCACAGATTACAGTGTACTGATCAATACATTGTGTGCGCTGCACGCGTTCTTGCTGTTCATCACATGGGGTCATTGCTATTTCTGTCATCTGTTCTCAGGATCAGGGAAAGTGGTGGCTTTGTTGCATGGAACAGCTTGGGGCAGCCCCATGTAAATGGCAGGCTTGCAATGACCAGAAGCATAGGAGACTTGGACCTGAAATCAATTGGAGTGATAGCAGAGCCTGAAACTAAGAGAGTTACGGTGAGACTTCTTCGGGGTTTTTTTTTCGTGTGTGTCTCATTTTCTCTAATACCGCTTTCAGACAGCAGTGTCTAATAACCCGGTAATTAGCAACAATTACCCCGCTTTTGAATCACCAGGTTATTCGGCCACAGCTGTCAGACCCCCCTTCACACAGGAGAGCAGATCTCCGGGTCTTAAGGCCCCCATACACTATACGATTTTGGGACGATTTCATCCGATTTCGGCACTTTGGTCCGATAACCGGATGAAATCGCCCCAAAATCGCAGGTGTGTGATATATGATCCGATCCGATGCGCGGTCCCGTGCGCATCGGACCGGATCAGGGAGGTCGGACGGTCAGCACATAAGATCATCCGACCTCCCTGTATGCTATGCATATGCCTGCCCACCTGTCAGGCATATGCATGCAGACACCGGGGGGGCGGGGGAGCACGGCGGGCAGACACTGACCTTGCCGGCATGCTGTGATAATAAATAGCAGCGGCAGTAGTGGGTGCGGGCGGCGGCAGTAGTGCGGGCGGCGGCTCACAAATGAGTTCCCGGCGGGTGCCAGTTGCGGCGAGTGATGCTGACCTGGCCGGCATGCTGTGATCACAAATAGCAGCGCTGCCGCTGCGGGATGGGTCGCACAGTGGCGGCTATTAGATTTTCTAAATACCTGTCAAATGACCGGCTGTTCTGTGATTGGCTGAGAGCTCTCTCAGCCAATCACAGAACGGCCGGTCATTTGACAGGTATTTTGAAAATCTAATAGCCGCCACTGTGCGTCCCGTCCCGCAGCGGCAGCGCTGCTATTTGTGATCACAGCATGCCGGCCAGGCACTACTGCCGCTGCTCCCCCCCACTACTGCCGCTGCCCGCCCCACTGCTCCTCACTGCCCTGCAGCTCCCCATTTGTTTTACATGTGATAAATCGCAAGCGATTTATCACATGTAAAAACTGGCTCATCAAGTGCCAAATTGTATGTGAGCTGCCGGGTGGCTCACAGGAGAATTGGGTCCGACTTGTCCTAAGGACAAGTCGGCCTAATGTATGGGGGCCTTTATATTTAGACCCAGAGATCTGCTCTATTCTCCTTTATGAAAGGGTCAACCTAGATCTTAAGGCCCCCATACATTAGCCCGACTTGTCCCTAGGACCCGATTTTACCCGGCAGCTCCCCGGGAGGGGAACACACGATTAGGCACTTGATGTGCAAAGTTTTGCATATGATAAATCGCCATGCGATTTATCATATGCAACGCCCGGGGAGCTGCAGTGGGAGATGCGGGCAGGGGGAGAGCCAGGCAGAGTCAGCGGCGGCAGATGCTGGGGACCTGCAGGGGTGGGGGGGGGGAGCCGGGCATGGTAAGCTGTCAAATAGGCAGCGGGCGCTGGAGAGCCGGGCAGGGGACACAGAGGCACCGCGCGGGGGTACGCCGGTGAACCGACGAGGGAGCTGGGCAGGAGGATCGGGAACAACTCAATCTGCAAGGGAGGAAAAATAAAAAACCATTACAAATGAATGGGCAGCCAGTGATTGGCTGAGAGCTCTCTCAGCCAATCAGCAATTGGTTGAGAGAGCTCTCAGCCAATCAGCAATTGGCTGAGAGAGCTCTCAGCCAATCACTGGCTGCCCATTCATTTGTATTGGTTTTTATCCTTGCAGCTGCAGAGTGAGTACCCGATCCTCCTGCCCAGCTCCCTTGTCGTGTTGCCTCTGTGTCCCCTGCCCGGCTCTCCAGCGCCCCCCGCGCTGCCTATTTGACAGCGTACCATGCCCGGCTCCCCCCCCCCCCCCCCCTGCAGGTCCCCAGCATCTGCCGCCGCTGACTCTGCCCGGCTCTCCGGCGTCCCCCGCTCGCTAATTGCAGTGTCCGCTGACCCTGCTGCCCGGAGGCTGCACATAAGATTTGGGAAATCTTTTGTGCAGCCGGTCCGACTGCCCGATTCCGATCCGATGCGCACGGGACCGCGCATCAGATCGGAGGGGATGTTTAAACGTGCGATTTGGGCCGATTTCATGGCTGAAATCGTGCTCAAATCGCATAGTGTATGGGGGCCTTTAAACTCCGGATCTCCGACCCTGGTCTTTTTGCAGGGTCAGAGACCCGGAGTTTAAGATCCGGATCGACCCTTTCACACAGAAAAAGGACCCGTATATTTAATGAAGTTCCAAGGTGGAACTGCATAACCAAGGAATTTCATTTTCTGTGTTAAAGGGGTATTACTGTCCCATGCTTAACTTTACATTAAACTTCACTGGATAAATTGACGTTGCATTTCTTGGTGAAGCATTTTTTACTCTTTTACCCTCCAGCCTAGTGAGTGTGATTTATTTTATTTATTTTTTCCCTCTGGGAGGTAATTATGACCTTGTCACTTTTTGAGAGTATGTTTATATAAGAGGTTTTCCAACCAGCGGTTTACAGTGATATACAATAAACATTCCTAGATTGATTTTTATTTGATTTGTCAAGGAGCAGCCTATAGATACAACACAGACTTGTGTGGACAAGTCGGACCTAATTTCCTTGGAAGCTCCCTTGGAGGGCTTTATACTATTTGCACTCAGTGGGGCAGATGTACTAAGCTTTAACAAGAGATAAATCCAGGGGAGATAAGGAGAGATAAACGTCCAGCCAATCACCTGCTAACTGCCATGTTACAGGCTGTGTTTGAAAACAGTCAATAAGGAGCTGATTGGCTGGACGTTTATCTCTCTTTATCACCCTTGTATTTATCTCTTGTTAAGGCTTAATACATCTGCCCCAATGTGCCATTTTTACATACCATTTATCACATGCAATAAATCATATGTAAAGGGACTACCAGGGGTGGGGGGAGCCTTGGTAAGAGATTTGAAAACTCCCATACAAATGAATGGCTGTCCACTGATTCAATTGTATAGAAGTTTTCAAATCTGGCCACTGCTACTGCAGCAGAGGATGCAGAGCGGGGAGAGCACCTCTGCTACCTGGTGCTTCCCCACTCTGCAGACTATATATGTGTGTGTGCCATCTTACTGACACCTAGTTCCTGATCGGATGCGATACAGCATGGGTGCTATAGAAGCAGTGTATGGGCACCTTTTTCATGTAGTGCCACGGAATCTGCTGCGCTATATAAGAAACTGTAAATAAATAAATGTGTACTATTAACTATAGTTATTACATAAATTATAAATGTCACCTAACTGAGTTCAAAGAGACCTTTTAATGTCTTGGGTAATCTTTTGTCTTTTGTCCATAGTTACATCATGCTGATGATGGCTTCTTGGTATTAACTACTGATGGCATTAACTTCATAGTAAACAGTCAGGAAATCTGTGACATCATTAACCAGTGCCATGACCCAGGCGAAGCTGCTCAGGTGCTTACCGAACAGGTAAGAGTGGCACAACTTATTTTGAATACAGTTCAATGTGCCCAGACATAAAATTAATTTGGTAACTGAATGTACAGGTGCTAAGTTATGGAGCGGCAGGGCTGTAGAGAACAACATATATTACTGTAATTAATAACATGCGAGGGGATGTGTACGAAAACACATCCCCTTGCATGCGGCCGAAAGGGGGGAGAATTCATTTGATGGCTGCCGACCAATCAAATGATTTCTCTCCCCTTCAGTAATAAGTCAGTCTGAACTGACTTTTATTTCTGCCACAGATCGGCAAAAAGGGGGGCGGGCACTGACGTCATGTGATGTCAGCCACCCGCCCTGAGCAGGCATTGGGCGTCTGCATTCCCAGGGGAACGCCCATCTTTTTCATGTGGAGGCCCATAAAACACTGGTTCCCCTGCTCCAGCCTCCTGTCTGACCCCATCTGGAGCGAATGGCCTGGCAAGTGTGAATCTCAGCGAATTCGGACCCAAACAAAAATCTTTTGTGAAATGGAAGGACCATGTCCAGTAATCCTCCATCTGCAAAATAAAATCATTTGTGCATGGTTTTCCAAAGACTCTCTGTAAACCTTTGCGCTGTGTAAGTAATCTGGTAGCACTTGCTATCAATAGTAGTGAAAATGTAATGGGAGGTACAATAACTCTGAATTTGTGGTTTTCAGGCACTCCAGTACGGCGCAGAGGATAACAGCACCGCCATCATTGTTCCCTTCGGAGCATGGGGGAAGCACAAGAGTTCTGAAGTCAGTTTCTCTTTCAGCCGCGGCTTTGCATCAAGCGGGCGATGGGCATGATGAAGCCCGGCCCCACATTTATTAATCTCAAGCACAAAAAACGTCCATCTTCATGCACAGTCCCTTTTTATCTACATTAAATTAACTAACTGCTCTCATTTTCTAGCCCAGTGAAAGCTATCTCTTCTGTACATTTTATATTGGAAGAAAGGACCTATAAACAATGGATTATTTGGTTACACCTGAATGTGTATGCTTAAATATACTATTTATTGTACATAATGTTGCTATTTTGGTGGATTGCTACACCTGTCGTTTTGTAGTCTAACCTTGTTTTACTCCTTGTTGTGTCCTCACATGGCTAATGTACATGAACAACTTAGCTGGGCACTTTATTGCTCATTTTGCACTGCAGTAGTGAACGCATTTTTCTGGCAATTTCTGTTACGGTAAGTGTTTTGTATTTATAAATGTGAGTCTTACTGCATAGCTTTTATCTTGTTTCATTGTGTACTTTTATGTATGAAGGTTATCTAAAAAAAATAATAATAATCAAAAAAACAAATGTGAATAGGAACAGGGCAGACATGTATTTATGCACCTTACACCCCCCCCCCCCCCCCATCCTCTATTGTCGGTTGAACATTGTTTGTGCATGGTAAGCATTTCCAGTTGTGTATAATTATGCCTATGGCTTGTAAGATATATAAAGAGTATCTGTAGCAATGCCACTAGACCAAACCGAATATCTATACCATGGGGTGTTACGTTAGACTACACCCAAGTTCATTTGTGAATATGAATTACTCGTTGTCTTTTTGTTCTTTATAGTTGTTCAAACTAAAGATGTAGCTGGTCAATCTGCCTATGCCAACATATGGTAATGGTATGCCAGCTACATACAGGGCTACTTGGTTACAGGGCAAGATCCTGGCTCTTCATGTTTGAGGAGCCTTTTAATTGTTAATGGGTGTGGGCACATTTCCCTGGTGAGAGAGTTGAATGGGTACTGGTGAGAAAGGTAGGTCTAATTCTTACCAAGTTCTATTGGAATACTCGGAACGCTGAGATCCTTTTACAGGGAGACATTTAATTGGGTACACCTGCTGCAAGACCATATTCTAGTTATGTTACATCCAGTTACAGCGGCACCATACATGCCTTTGTTGTACTGGTACCCCCTAAGATGTACAGTGTTCTGATATCACATGTATCCTAACCATTCAGATAACTTCTCTGTATACTAATAACTTCATTGCCAGTTTCCTGTTACGGCATGTAATGTACATAACACGTTTGTGTAAATATAGATTTTGTAATGAATAAATAAAGGAATATGGGATTTGTTTTAAGAGTTGTTTATTTTATTTTACATATTTATTTAATATGTAGGTGATTCAAATAAATGTGTGATTAATGACAGCACAGATTGCAAAAAATATATGAACAATCATTAATTTTGTATGAAGGTATAATAAACTAGCATTGCAAGCGACCACTTTTTTTTTTTTTCCGCAATAAAATCCTTTTGATATATTTTTGTAAACTATTCAATGTATTGAATCACAGGCACTTTAGTGCCCCCTCCAAACCCTCTACAGTAACTAATCACACACTTGTGCATAGGTATTTGCTTCTCGGCCCATGCAGTTAATCAGGCTATATTTACCAAAAGGGTGGGTTTGCATTATCATGCGAAATTTAGGGTTTTTCAACAGTAAACATTTAAAGTGTATTTGTGTCTCAAAATAAAAAAGTTCCTGATTATTGTAATAGACATCCGGATTCTATTCATGCAAAAAAAAAAGTGGTACAGAAAAAAAGAAATGGGGTACGTTGGATTCAGTATGAAATTCCGGTGGTCGGGATCCCGGCGTTCAAAATCCCGACCGCCGAAATCCCAACAAGGGGGGGACGTGGATCGCCCCCCCTTGCGGGCTCGCTGCGCTCGCCACGCAGCGGGTCCGGTGCCTCGCTACGCTCGGCACGCTAATTTATTCTCCCTCCAGGGGTGTCGTGGACACTCATGGAGGGAGAAAGTGTCAGGATTTCGGCGGTCGGGATTCTGAACGCCGGGATTCCCGACCGCCGGGATTGTAACTGCATCCCGGTACGTTGAGGATAAACACTGAAATAGAATGATCTAAATATGCATGACATTTTTTTTTTGCATGATCATACTATAGGAAAATAGCAAAACAATGAATTTAAATGAAAAATAGTTAGGTAGGAAGTAGGAGATGTAGGATTTTAGGGGGTAACTCCTGCCAAGTAGACTTTGATAAAGGAGAGGTGTTGGAGTATGGACAGTCAATGTTTTCAACTATGATTAAGTTTAGCTTTAATTTGTTTCATGGGAAGAAGTAGATTTATTATAGAACTGAACTATAGCAGCTTTAGAAGCAATAAGAATGGTGTGTGTCTTTAATGCTCCCAATGTAAATAAGATCAGACTTTTGGATTTTTGGACCAGGAAGTGTCTGACTTTTTCAGACCAACTGTCACGATCCAGATACTTAGAAACACTTTCTTATCATTCAAGTGTCTCTCTAAGCTTGCTCTGTGGTACACCGTGTGCGGTCTGCGGGCGAACTGGTGTTAGTCCAGCATGGCTCGCACCTATCCAACAGTGCTCATCAGAACACCTTGGTGCTGTCTCCTCCACAACAGGTACCTGCTCCTCACAGCCCTTCATCATGCTATTCATCACCACCATGTTTGCAGGCCACAGCCATGCTTCCAGCATGTCGGGATTTCCTCCATTCTCCGGACATGGGCAGGGCCATCTTGGATCAGGTAACATGACTCCACAGTCAATCCGATCAGCTGTGAGCAGCCACTATAAGGATGCTGGGAGAACAGTCCAAATCTGTCAGTGCAATGATGTCTCCAGAACTGCTCAAGAGAATCTCCTGCTTTCTACAGTATCTTGCAAATTTCCATCCTGCTGCACAGCCTGACTCCCTCCAGTGGTCACCACTGGTATCCTTCGGTTCCAGACAATTCCCAACATTGCTGCTGCTACTACTACCTTTTCAGGTTGTCTTCACTTGTCCTGATACCGTTGACACCATCAAACCCTATTGCCTTCCTGCATTTACTGCTTACTACATCTGCCTAGCTGCTAATCTCTACAGTACCATCTCATTCTACATGTCACCTCTTCATCAATATCCGTCATCATCGGTGAACCAACATCAGATACTGTTGTGATTGGTGTACCTTCCTCAAGTGCCTGAATTATTGATATCTAATCTGAGCAACCTTTACTTACCTGCAGTGTAACATTGATGGTCACCATCAGGCAACCCTAGCAACCAGTCTCCATCGGTTCCTATTGATTCCAGTCTCCATTGTATTTCAGCTCCATCCAATTAGAGGAACTATACCAGTTCCTGTCCGGCCTCAGTTACATTTCGGCTCCAGATGATTCCAAGAACTTATACTGATTCGATTATGGTTTCAGTATTTACTGATTCACAGATTCCATAATTATCTTCAACAAAGGACATTATATTTTACTCTTCTGGACTCCTTCTTCTCAGCCACACCTTCGGGGCACAATACACTCCTCCCTCCCTGAGGTCCATCCACACATGTGGGCATGGTTTTTCAAACCCCCAGCTTCCACTATGCTCCATCTGCAGTGCAAGTACAAGCCTCAGGCGTGACACCAACCAGAATGCATCTCTCCTTGCCATTACCTGGCTACAATTTGAGACTTTTTTTTTAATCAATTTGATACATATTGATGCTTCCAGACTACCACATTTCTGGATGACAGAGGGCTCTATATATATCATTCTATGCAGTAACAGGTTTTATGTTGCTTGTATGCATTTGTATATTGAAGTGTAGTATATCTGTTTCCCTCTACGCATTACTGGAGCACCTGAAAATGACAGATGCAGAGTTACTGTAGTACTATATCTCCCATTACAGATTGTGATATTCATGGACAGGGCCGTTTCTAGACAATTTTGCTTCCAGGGTGAAGAAGAAAAAATGCGCCCCCCCAGAAAATGTTAGCGAATAAATTGCGCGCGCTGAAGGCGCGCGCGCCGAAATGGGGGTGGGGCTTAACAAAACGGGCGTGGCTTAATGTTAAAAAGGGGTGTGGTCTAGCAGGAAAACAATCGCCTTACATCTCACTTTTGAAACCTGCATGACCAGACATTGGTTACTGCAGGAATTGTCATTGTCCTTCCGCACTTAAGTTGGCGGGCTGAAAATATAAAGGCCCACACAGTGACCTAGTACAACTCACAGATCAAGGCCAAACAATGACAGACTACTTAAATCATTATACACTGTTTATCCATTATGCCAATTACACATTACGCCACACACCATGATGACAATTACATATTACGCCGCACACCATGATGACAATTACATATTACGCCGCACACCATGATGACAATTACATATTACGCCGCACACCATGATGCCAATTACACATTTCGCCGCACAGCGTGATGACAAATACATATTACGCTGCACACCGTGATGACAATTACATATTACGCTGCACACCATGATGACAATTACATATTACGCTGCACACCGTGATGACAATTACATATTACGCTGCACACCGTGATGACAATTACATATTACGCTGCACACCGTGATGGCAATTACGCATTATACCGCACACCGTGATGCCCATTAGACCCCACACCGTGATGGCAATTACACAATACTCCCCACACACCGTAATGCCCATTACACATTATGCCCCACACGCCGCTGCCATACAACTGATGCCGATTACTAGTGCCAGATATGCCCCCACAGTGTCAGATATGCCACACATATATGCCTCCATAGTGCGAGGTATGCCCCCCAGCGCCAGATATGCTCCCACAGTGACACACATATATGCTCCCACAGTGACACACATATATACCCCCACAGTGCCACATATATGCCCCCACAGTGCCACACATATATGCCCCCACAGTGCCACATATATGCCCCCACAGTGCCACACATATGCCCCCACAGTGCCACATATATGCGCAGTGCCACACATATATGCCCCCACAGTGCCACATATATGCCCCCACAGTGCCACATATATGCCCCCACAGTGCCACACATATGCCCCCACAGTGCCACATATATGCGCAGTGACAAACATGCCGCCACAGTGCCAGACATATATGCCCCAACAGTGCCAGAGATATATGCCCCCCCAGTGCCACACATATATACCCCAACAGTGCTACATATGCCCCCACAGTGCCACATATATGCCAAGTGACAAACATGCCCCCACAGTGCCAGACATATATACCCCAACAGTGTCAGACATATATGCCCCCCAGTGCCAGATATGCCCCCACAGTGCCACACATATATACCCCAACAGTGCCACATATGCCCACAGTGCCACATATATGCCCCCACAGTGCCACATATATGCCCAGTGACAGACATGCCCCCACAGTACCAGACATATATGCGCCCCCAGTGCCAGACATATATGTCCCCCCAGTGCCAGAACATATTATCCCAGCAGCAGCACAACTCACCGTTGTTGTTGTTGCTGCTGCCGGGGAGAGCAGAGTTCAGGTCTCCAGGTCCCCCGCCGCCTCCATCGCCGCTGCTGCTCCCCAGGGGAGGAAAGGGGAGGGGAGCGCATCACGCAGCGCGTCTCTCCGCCGACAGACAATCATATCTCGCGGGCTGGCTCCTGATTGGCTGCCAGCCCGCGAGTTCTGTCAGTGAGTGACATAGTCAGGGGAAGGAGAGAGTGAGACGCGTGATGCGCTCCCCTCCGAACGATATCTGCTGTGGCAGGGGCGGGGCACGGCACGGTTAGAAGAGGAGGAAGGGGGGAGCTGCCAGGCGCCCCTGCTATTTAACAGAGGCGGACAAGCCGTGCAGCGCCCGGGGCAGCTGCACGGCTTGTCCGCCTCTAGAAACGGCCCTGTTCATGGAGAAGATCACTATGAGTGGAGTGAGAGAATCCCTTTACAAAAAAACAGTGCACATATGATACTGTATTTTGCAGAGTGAGCTCACCTGAGGCTTTCCATTCTGCAAAATATTTAAATGAATCATCTTGAAACTGGTGATTATCATACCCTGTCCTATACCTTCCCTGGGACCCATTGTAGCTGAAATGTGTGTAAAAGAGCTTTCAATTTAAAATAAAAATAAAACAAAAAGTGTCACACACACATATAACCTTCCTCCAACTTTACCAATTAGTTTAGACCAGTGGTAGCCAACCCTAGCCCTCGAGAGCTACCAACAGTTCACATTTTCCAGACAACCTAGCTGCTGCACAGCTGCATTCATTAATCACTGACACATTTTAAAAGATACACAGATGGAGCTAATTAGCTCACTTGTGATTCTGGGCCTTATTCTGATCGGTGCGGCCCGATCAGAATATGCGGCCACGACCGTGCAGGCGAATCCCCGCCTTCCATACGGATCGCCACCTCCGTCCGTACGCGGATATGTGGCGATCCGCATGAAAGTGGACGGGGATACGCCTCCTCCGTCTTGGGAGCAGCCCCTGCATTCGATGGTCGCCGAACATCGAATGCAGGGCCGCACGCTCCACTAGGTCCCGCCACCCAAGACCACACGGACACTTGTCCGTGTGAAATCATGTATGGGGGCGGGCAGCTGACATCCGGCGATGTCAGATGCCCGCCCCCTACACACGCGTCACGGCTTCATTACCATGCATACGCCCCGCGTTTGCATGGGAACGCCCATGAAACGCGGGGCGTATGCATAGGGTAATGAGGCTAAGTAGCCCCTCACGCCCCTCTACGCCCCCTGTGCGGCGTGTAAAGAATACGTGCGGCGAAATCGCCTGCACATGCGCAGAGTGACCTCTGCACATGCGCAGACGATAACCATCGGCGGGACGACCGCATGCGGCGAAATCCGCACCGACCAGAATAAGGCCCTCTGTGAGGAGACCTGCAAAACATGCACTGTTGGTAGCTCTCAAGGACTAGGGTTGGCTACCCCTGGTTTAAACCATAAATAGAGAGCATGGTTAAGTATTATTTATACCCCTTTTACAATGCAAACGCTGCTCTGGCCCAATGTATTGAACACTGTCTCAACTCCTGTCAGATCTTTCACACTGCCACCGTGTCTGCCGCCGCCGCCTTCTTCTGCCACATGCACAGCAGGAGCATTGTTTACTGTTTGTACATATGATGCGTGACTGCTATAAAGTAGGAGTGGTTTAGTGGTACTAGGCATAGCTTCACAGGGCAGTGGTGCAGATGATTGAATAGAGAGCAGGATTTATAGGATGGGGTGTGGCTATGCATCCCGAACACCTTTTCCACCATTCATGTGGTCCAGGCAGAGGATTTAGGCCTCTTGGGGCCCTAAGCAAGATACCCTCCTCCGTCCAACAATCCAAATCGCTACATTTTTGCTGATGATTGCAGGCGGCATTGATAGACTACCTTAACGCATGCGCCATCAACTGACATGCTCTAGGTCTTTTTGGAAGTAGTCTAGAGTTAATACCTGTGTCACCCCTAAAGTAAACTGACTAACCACATACATGGGATGACACCATTTTGTTTGTCCAAACTATTTTTATCCTATCAAAGAACATCAAAGGGACTTTGGGAGTGTGAACAGATCTGTGTGATGTCATTGCATTTAGCGGTAGTCACGCAATGCTCCTCTGGGAACATTTTGGACAGCCAGGATATTTTTATGGAGCCCTTTGGGTCCTGCAGGGCCATAAGCAGACACCTTGGTTGCCTTGTAAAAAAATTGCCTCTGGTTCCAGGAGATGTGAGCTGCCCCGAGACTGGTGCTAGTTGCTGCACATATTATAGTGCTGCACCCACTACATCCCATTATGACACCACTGATACCCAATTAGCAGATTTTTAGCATGACCCGGGTCACACCATTTACACTGATGCCTACCCAGGTTGGACCCACAATTGTCTCTGGTAGCAATCTGGCTTGTGGACCCAGGATGCACAACATGGTTCTAGGCTTTCACACTGAGCCAGGACCCAGGTCGTGCTGGCTTGCCATGCTCAGGGTAAAAGCAGTATTAATGGATTTAAAGTGGTAGAAGATGAACTGCTAATTACAGGTTTACACTTCTGCACAGTTCACCTCTCCACACACTCCTAAGGGATTATTTACTAAACAGCATTAGTTGATGTATGCAGGGTGGAGTATAGAAGCAGAGCGGGCCCAATTTGATGTCCTTGCCAATATTTTGTCTGCCTCTAGCATCACTGGCTATTTAGCCTTTGACCAATCATCACTGTCAAGAATAGCACCCTTTATCCAACAGCACGTCTTACAGCAGCAGAAACACCTATAACCATGTGCAGACCCAGAGGGGCACCAAGGTACGTGCCCCTCTTTCATACTTGGGTATTTTTAACTGTAATTGCTGCTGGCTGACTCACCACCAGTGTCTGTTAAAGGGCCCTGAGCCGGCTGCAATGAGTCAAACTGACTATTCCTGTATAACCGCCAGCTGTGGCCATAACAAACCCCTTCCAGCCCTCTGCCATGGAAGCAATATGAAACTAATAAACAAAGTCCGGCACTCAGTGGTAGACAAAAAGTATTACGTGGTCAATTGCCCTCTTAAATCAAATACAAGAATAAAACTGCTCTACAGGATTCTCATGCCTTTGGACCGTCCTCCATCCAGATCCCACTCTGCTGCTTCTGGTAACATCCTGGAAGGGACGTGACACTGGACCGGCTGACTGAACAGCTGCAGGGGATATAAATATGAAAATTCTATACAAGCGTCAAACTATAAATATGCCAAGTGCAGAGGATCAACCTAACAATACAAGGTTGAATATAAAACATTTGTGTTGAACATAAAATACATAAAAATATCTAATATCAATGTCACACATAAGATCACAGCTATACTGGATTTTATCCAGCAGATGGTGCTGAAAGTGACAGAACGCACTGGAAACTCAGATATTAGTAGTGTAATATTTAATGTGTGACTCCAAAAGAGTTACTGAAATATTTCATATATTATATATACAGTATGGTGCGATGACTGGACATTAGCCATATTACTATTTATATTATTTATTTTAGAGGTGACATTTCTATATAACTATATGTGGCAACATTTGTCCCCTAAAAAAATGACTCCGTGTTATGGGTTTGGGTGTAAACCCAAAGCCGTATCCGCTGCTTAAGACAGCCACGACGAGTCCTACTCTGTCTCTGATGTCTAATCACAAAGATGGCTGGCACCTGCAGGGCTAGATGTTTACCTTTAATAGCCATGCTTGGAGGGGCGAATTAAGTCCGCCCCAAATCCAGTGCCACCAGGTCTTAGGTGGGACAAAGTACCAGACATCTTTAAGAAAGAGACAAAAGGTGAAGTAACTTGGGAACCTAAACAGAACAGTGCCCATCTATTTTTGGGAGAGTAAAAACTATGAGACTGCAATCCATACAGTACTTGCCTACTTTTGAAAACTAGTTTCAGGGAGATTAGAGTTGGTATTAGAATTTCCCACTGCACCCCGTTGAAGGGGAGTGTCATGCGCCACCCAAAAGGCGTGTCTAGCTCTGTATATGGACCAGAGTCAGATTACATGGGGGGCACAGGGGGGGCTCCTACCTTAGGAGGCCCTTTGCCGCCCCTTTTATGTGATAATAAATGTGATGCCTATGCAATAACGACCAAATAAAATTTAACCATACTTACATAGTTTTGAGAACATTTTTCATGGACATTGTCAAGGAGGTACCAAAAGTTGGGGGGCCCTCAGACAGGCACTGGAAGGTGGCATCTAGAAGCGCAGGTGTGCATACTAAATCTGAGAGGTATGTCATAAAATGACTTATATCCAAATGTAGATGAGCTCCAAAGCAGATAGTAAGATCTACTGTACAGGAACCTAATTTTATATGCATGTAGCCATAGGGATCATTGTGCCTTATAATAAACAGTGCAGGGAAAGGGTATTGATGATTCTATTTGAATGTATATTTCTCATATTCCTTTATTTTTTGACTCCCCCCAAAAATGTAACCACTGTGTATTGTGGGTTTGGTGAAATCAGGGAGATTGCTAGACTAATAAGGGAGAGATTTCTACTATTTCAGGGAGTCTCCTGCAGAATGCAGTAGGGTAGGCAGCTATGCTGCAATCATACACTTTTACCAGCAGCCCATGGCTTCCTACTTTCTTACTTGCAATGTTATTCGGGAGCATCTCTGTGCTTATTAGCTAGCAGTGGCACCAGTTGGAATCTAACGGTGGCTAGATGCCTTGATGTAAAGTTGATGCATAAACGACATAAGGGAGTGATGCATTTGTATAAAAGAAAACCAGTTTTAATAAAGATACTGTAATACAGGAGATGAATAGTGGCACAAAGGTAATACTGAAGATATGCGATAACCAAAGTCAATGATATATAAAAGTTATTGTAAAGTTCGTAGTGGGTAGAGCACGAGGTTGATATCTGAAGATGGCTTGAAGTGTAGATTGGATAATAAACGTAAACTTGAATAATCGAACTGAAGAATATACTTGGAAAGATGATTGGATTGATGATTGAAGAATTGAATGAAAGATTGGATGATTGGATGATTGGGCGATTGGATGATTGGACGATTGGATGATTGGACTTTTGGATGATTGGACGGTTGGACGATTGGAAGTTGGAATCCAGAAGGAATAATAGCAGGCCTGAATAGTTGTGACCAGGAGGGTTGCAGGTGAAGTGACCGTCAGGTGAGGAAAAGGGTGATCGCCTTTGGGGGGCTAACCTTGTCCGGACCGTAGAGGCGGCAGCAGGGTCCTGCAGGTGGATGGTCAAGTACAGCAGGCAAGCAGAAGGATTCCTCTTGGAGATACCTGGCAGGCAGCAGCGCTGTCAGCAGGAGGGAGTCAGATGTCTAGGGAAGGACATCATTGTACTGACTGACTCCTAGACCTAGTCAGTCAGTATTTATCAGGAGGGCTGCACTGCAATTAGTTGGAGCTGATTGGCAGTGCAGTCCCATTGGAGAAACCAGATGGCCGACGCCTAGGGGCGGCGACAGTTCCCAGCCTGCCGGAAGCATGTGGCTGTGTGTCCAGCAAGGCCCAAACAGAGGCACAGAGCATCATGGAGCCTCAGGCCCCACACCGAGCAGTACCCGCATGTCACCAGCGCATGTCACCAGCGCGCACGTCATCACTGTCACCAGCAGGTGACAGCACGACAGTACACAGCCCAGCAACCTGGGGACTGCCAGCGGAGGTAAGCACCAGAGCATGTACTGCCCTATTAGGGACCCCAGGGGTAACCATAGTATGGGAGGCATGGGTAGCAGCCATGGTGGTCGTGACAGCACCCCCTCCTTTACGAGTGGCCCCCAAGACACTCCTTAGGCTTAGCTGGATATTTCCTGTGGAAATTTTTTACAAGATTGGGTGTGTGTACCTCTGTGGCATTGGTCCATGATCTCTCCCCCTGGCCATAGCCTTTCCAATCAATCAGGTACTGGAGTCTCTTGTACCTTATACGAGAGTCTAGGATGCGAGCCACTTCATATTCCACGCCCCTGTGAGTAAAGACTTTAGGAGATTTGGGGAGACTTGCATGGTATTTGTTTAGAATCAATGGTTTGAGTAAAGAGACATGAAAAGAGTTGGGAACCATTAAATAATGCGGTAATTTTAATTTGTAGGCAACCGGGTTGATGATCTGCAGAACTGGGAAAGGACCGATGAACCGCGGTGCAAACTTCATTGAAGGATCCCGAAGGCGAAGATTCCGTGTGGACAGCCATACTTTATCACCTACTTTTAAATCTGGTACTGCTCTTCTTCTGTCGGCAAATTTTTTATACCTTTGAGAGGCGCTGACCAAGGATTTCCTGACCTTTCTCCAATGATGACGCAGTTGTTGGAGGGTCAAAGTTACCGCTGGCACAGATGTTGCAGGGAGCCGCTGGAAATCAGGAACCTTCGGATGGAAGCCATAGTTAATAAAGAAGGGAGTAGAAGATGCAGACGAGTGATACTGATTATTGTGGCCAAACTCGGCCCAAGGCAACACCTCAACCCCATCATCTTGAGAAGAGGACACATGTAAACGCAGGAATGTTTCTACGTCCTGATTGACTCTTTCTGTTTGGCCATTAGATTGTGGATGATAGGCTGTACTAGAGTTAAGTCGAATCTTGAGGACTTTACACAATGCTCTCCAGAATTTAGCCACAAACTAAACCCCTCGATCGGACACAATCTCTTCGGGTAGTCCATGGACTCTGAAGATCTCTTTAATAAACAAATCAGCAAGTTTGGGAGCTGAAGGTAACCCCTTCAGAGGTATGAAATGCGCCATTTTTGAGAAACGATCGATAACCACCCATATGATACTATAACCATCTGAGGATGGCAGATCTGTAATAAAGTCCATCAACAAATGAGTCCACGGTCCCCGTGGGATCGAGAGTGGTCTCAATGGACCTATTTACGCTAGATTAGATGACTTATGTTGGGCACAATGAGGACAGGATGCAATATACTCTTGCACATCCTTTTATAGAGCAGGCCACCAATATTTTCGGGACAATAATTCATAAGTCTTTTGAACCCCTGGGTGCCCGAAGAATTTTGAATCATGGGCCTACCGCAAGACTTGACTCCTTGAATTAGGTCTGACAAACGTTTTACCTGGAGGCACCGATACTTGCACTGTGGTAGCAGCAAAGGCACTTGGATCCAGAATTGGACTCCCTTCAAAGGATCTGGACTCCTCCTCTGTTTCCCATGACCTAGAAAGCGCATCTGCTTTGCAGTTCTTTACTCCTGGAGAAAAAGACAACTTAGAATTAAATCTGGCAAAGAATAATGCCCATCTGGCCTGCCGGGGATTAAGACATTGTGCATTTTTCAAATAAAGCAAATTTTTATGATCAGTGACAACATTAATGACATGGACTGCCCCCTCCAATAAATAACGCCACTCTTCTAGTGCCATTTTGATGGCCAATAATTCCTGATCCCCTATGGCATAATTTTGCTCAGCCGATGAGAATCTTTTAGAGAAAAACCCACAAGGATGTAACTGTCCATCACTTTTTGCCTTAGAGAGCACAGCTCCTACACCGATGGAAGAGGCGTCAACCTCCAATGTAAAAGGTATCGTGACATCTGGTTGGACCAGCACTGGTGCTGTGATGAATATTCTTTTGAGAGTGATAAAGGCTTTGGAAGCTTCAGGATTACAGTTGGAGGGTTTGGCACCTTTACGAGTGAGCGCAGTGATGGGGGCAACAATTGTAGAAAAATCCTTAATACATTTTTCTGTAGTAGTTCGCAAATCCGAGGAACCTTTGGACCCCTCGGAGAGTATGAGGTTGAGGCCATAACTGGATTGCTTCTACTTTGGCTGGGTCCATTTCTAGACCAGAACCTGACCCGATATATCCCAGGAAGAGTATGGAAGGCACCTCGAAAATACATTTCTCCAATTTGCAGAAGAGAAGATTTGGTACTTATGTAGTATCTGGGCTGCCGATTTTGTGATTGTATGCCTTACCTTAAGGCATACAATCAGATGCGATGCAATGCGATTCGATGCGATTTTGCATAGGATTCAATGTTAAGAAGGTCCTGTTCATTTCCCCACTATCCAAGTGGGCATAGAGTTGATTTTATATAGCGTGGCGAGCGCAGCGAGCCACCGAGCCCGAAGCGTGGCGAGCGAACGCATATTTCTTAAAAAGTATTCTGTGTCCCCTCGCGGGGCTCGCTACGCTCGCCACGCTTCGGGCTCAGTGGCTCGCTACGCTCGCCACAGGTTTATATCCAACTCCATGCCCACTTGGATAGTGGGGAAAGGAAAAGAACCCCTTTTTCCCATTGAATTCTATGTTAAAATGGACTCAGACCATTTTAACATTGAATCCTATGGAAAAATCTTGACCATCGCATCGCATACGATTTGGTCGCATGCGATGCGATCCGATCCGATTTCTAAATCGGACGCCCAGATACTACATAAGTACCGAAGATTTTTTCTAAGGCGTGACAGTACCTCTCTGACGAGTTCTTGATGCTCTTGACGACTGCTGGAAAATATAAGAATATCGTCGAGATAAACCACAACATGTTTGTACAGAAGATCTCTGAATAACTCATTCATATAGGATTGAAAAACTGCGGGAGCATTACTCAACCCAAAAGGCATGACGAGATACTCATAATGTCCATCTCTAGTATTAAAGGCAGTTTTCCATTCATCCCCATCTCGGATGCGAATAAGATTATAAGCTCTGCGTAGATCTAGCTTGGTAAATATACTGGCTCCCTTAATACGATCGAACAACTCTGTGATAAGTGGCAGTGGGTAACGATTTTTGATGGTGATTTCATTCAGGCCACGATAATCAATACAAGGCCGCCCGTAACCCTCCATCCTTTTTCTTAACGAAGAAAAACCCAGCCCCAGCAGGAGAGGATGAAGGACGAATGAACCCTTTGGCAAGATTTTCTTTTATGTACTTTGACATTGCCTGAGTCTCTGGCAAGGACAAGGGGTACGTACAGTCTCGTGGAGTATTTTTACCTGGTAGTAGGTCGATGGGACAATCCCATGAACGATGAGGAGGTAATTGGTCGGTTGCCTTTTTGCAGAATACGTCAGAGAAGTCTCTATGGCCCTTATTCTGATCGGTGCGGATATATCCGCGTGCGTTCGGGCCGCCGATGTTTTGTGTCTGCGCATGTGCAGAGGCGTCTCTGCGCATGTGCGAGCGGGGCGTACGGCCAAATCCCGCATGATCTGTGAACACTCCGAACAGGGGGTGGAGAGGGGCGTGAAGGGCTATTTGGGCTCATTACCATATGCATACGCCCCGCGTTTCATGGGAGTTCCCATGAAAACGCTGGGCGTACGTATGGTAATGCGGCCGTGACGCACGTGTAGGGGGCGGACATATGACATCGCCGGATGTCAGCTGCCCGCCCAGATCCCTGCTTTTGCACGGAAAAATGCCCGTGTGGTCTGAGGTTGCGGGTGCTGGTGGAGCACTCGGTCCTGCATTCGATGGTCTGCGACCATCGAATGATGGGGGAGGTTCCCTTAGATGGAGGAGGCGTATTCCGTAAAAAATACACGTGCGGTCCGTTCGGCCAGCTTCTTACCGCATACGGACGGAGTTGGCGATCCGTATGGAAGGCGGGGTTTCG
Source organism: Crinia signifera (assembly GCF_055691185.1). NCBI lineage: Eukaryota > Metazoa > Chordata > Amphibia > Anura > Myobatrachidae > Crinia > Crinia signifera. The sequence goes on from NC_139217.1 coordinate 198,621,714, forward strand.
CACGCACGGTCCTGGCCGCATAATCGGCTCTGGCCGCACCGATCAGAATAAGGGCCATTATGAGGTAGGTAACCCTTCTGGGATTTGGAGGGTAACTTGTCGGGATGGTGTCAATGTTTTGAGGCAAGACTTGGTGCAGGCAGCACCCCACTGCAAGACCTGGGATATAAGGCCCAGTCGATACAAGGGTTATGGGCACGTAACCAGGGGAGGCCCAAAACAATTGGGTATGTTGACTTGGGAATGACGAAAAACTGTATTTTTTTTACATGCAACAGACCGATCTGTAGAATCAAAGGCCGGGTTTGTAAAGTAACAGTCTCACCTAATATATGACTCCCATCCACAGCTGTTAGATATACTGGACGCTGAAGGGGAACAGTTGGTAATTGCCAACGTTTGACGACATCAGCTGTGATGAAACTTTCCGCCGCTCCTGAGTCCAGGAGTGCTGGTAAATGTCGGAGCTGTTGTTTGTAGGGATACTTGAAAAATACAGTCTTTAGTATTTGGAGAGGTGGTAACAACCCCTAACCTGCCCTCTCTCTTACAGGTTAGGTTCTGGCGTTTCCCGGTCTCTTGGGACAAGAATCCACGAAATGCTGTGGATCAGCACAATAAAGACATAGGTGTTCATCATGCCGACGTCTTCGTTCGGCTAAGGACAATTTGAAACGGTTAACCTGCATAGGTTCTTCCGTCGGCAGTGGCGGAGTTTTGGGTATAGGCAGATGCAGACTGGAAGATGCTCGGCTTCTCTCTCGATGTCTCTCTCTGAGCCTTAGGTCGATCTTAGTGCACAAGGAGATTAGATCCTCCAACTTGGAGGGCAGGTCTCTAGCCGCTAGTTCGTCTTTAATTTTGTCGGCGAGGCCGTTCAGGAAGGCTGCGAAGAAAGCCTCCTCATTCCATGCCAACTCAGCTGCCAGGATTTTAAACTGGATAAGGTATTGACCCACTGTCCTGGAACCTTGACGTAGGTGCAATATCTCAGTGGCAGCAGAGCTAATTCGACCTGGCTCATCGAAGATAATTTTGAAAGTACTGATGAATCGAGCATAGTCTGACAGCAAGGGGTCTGCTTTTTCCCATAGAGGAGATGCCCAGTTGAGGGCTGAGCCGGTAAGTAGCGATATTACACAGGCAACTTTGCTCCAGTCTGTAGGGAAATACCAAGACTGGAGTTCAAAATGAAATTCGCATTGATTTATAAAACCCCTACAGTTCTTGCAGTTGCCATCGAATTTGGTTGGGGTAGGTAACTGGAGATGAGCTGTGACTCCTGTCGTCGAAACTGTGGGTCTAGGCATTTGCGCCGATGTAGGAGTTGACCCTTGATTCAAAGTGGTTTGTATGTTGTCAAGTCTTTTAGACAGGTCCTGGAGGGCATGAAAGACCTGCTCCTGGGCAGCTTCCTGGTGATCCAGGCGGCCCGCAAGTTGTTGAACAGAAGCAGTTCCTTTCTCCTGACCTGATGCTGGATCCATGGAGTCAGTACAAACTGTCACGCTAGCAGTGGCACCAGCTGGATTGTAACGGAGGCTAGGTGCCTTGATGTAAGGTTTTTGCATAAACGACAGAAGGGAGTGATGCAATTGGATAAAAGAAAACCAGTTTTAATAAAGATACTGTAATACAGGAGATGAATAGTGGCACAAAGGTAATACTGAAGATATGCGATAACCAAAGTCAATGATATATAAAAGTTATTGTAAAGTTCGTAGTGGGTGGAGCACGAGGTTGATATCTGAAGATGGCTTGAAGTGTAGATTGGATAATAAACGTAAACTTTAATAATCGAACTGAAGAATATACTTGGAAAGATGATTGGATTGATGATTGAAGAATTGAATGAAAGATTGGATGATTGGACGATTGGACGGTTGGATGATTGGATTTTGGAATCCGGAAGGAATAATAGCAGGCCTGAATAGCTGTGACCAGGAGGGTTGCAGGTGAAGTGACCATCAGGTGAGGAAAAGGGTGATCCCCTTTGGGGGGCTAACCTTGTCCGGACCGTAGAGGCGGCAGCAGGGTCCTGCAGGTGGATGGTCGAGTACAGCAGGCAAGAAGAAGGATTCCTCTTGGAGATACCTGGCAGGCAGCAGCGCTGTCAGCAGGAGGGAGCCAGATGTCTAGGGAAGGACATCATTGTACTGACTGACTCCTAGACCTAGTCAGTCAGTATTTATCAGGAGGGCTGCACTGCAATTGGTTGGAGCTGATTGGCAGTGCAGTCCCATTGGAGAAACCAGATGGCCGCCGCCTAGGGGCGGCGACAGTTCCCAGCCTGCAGGAAGTATGTGCAGCACACTCCAGGCTGTGTGTCCAGCAAGGCCCAAACAGAGGCACAGAGCATCATGGAGCCTCAGGCCCCACGCGCATGTCATCACTGTCACCAGCAGGTGACAGCGCGACAGTACACAGCCCAGCAACCTGGGGACTGCCAGCGGAGGTAAGCACCAGAGCATGTACTGCCCTATTAGGGACCCCAGGGGTAACCATAGTATGGGAGGCATGGGTAGCAGCCATGGTGGTCGTGACATTAGCGAAGTGACTGCGATATGCAAGTCAGCCAATTTATGCATAATCAAACATATATTAATTAATGTAAATTACCCCCCCCCCCCCCCCCCGCGCCCCTTCCCCAAAGGTTCCTGTTCCTATTAGGACATCCAGTTAGGTGTATAAATTATTCCTTAGAAATCATACAGTGTCCAGTATAAGTTTAATTGCCACACTAACTTTGTAGAGGTCCTGGTATTAGAGATTTACCATAGATGTTTATATCACTTAAGGTGCCCATACACGGTGTGTTCTTGCCATTCGAATCACATTGCAAAGTACAAAGAGTATGTGCAGTCTTTACTTTTTGTACTAGATCGCATCGCACCTAGTTCTAAATGCACGCTGTTGGAGCGTATCGCATGCGTTTTGAACTAGATGCGATGCAATCTAATACAAAATGCAAGGAGCGCATCACACCATGGGGGAGATTCCGGTTGGTTTGCAAAAGCAAACCAGCCTGAGTTATTTTACTTCTGAGCAGAGTAAATACTGGCTGCTTTATTCTTACACTGCCATTTAGACCCCACCCAAATGTAACTATCTCTGCACATGTTACATCTGCCCCACCCAGTGCATTATGTTTTGTCCATTAAAGAAGGAGTTTGTTTTTGCAAACAAACCCGAATCATCCCCCAAGTGTGGGCACCTTTAGAGTAGATGGCTGGAATCTCCTAGATGAATACTGAATTTCAGTAGTCCACAGTCTTTATGGAGATGATATTTAGAGGTCTGGTTTTGGGTTTTGGGTGTACATCAACCGTGTTTCGCTGTGTCCCCCACAGCTGTGTTAAAGGTCAAATGTTGGCTTATCCTACCTTAAATGTTATACTATACTCAACGAGTCTGAGCCAATGTTAACATACTGGAAAATGAGGTTGTCAAAAATAAATTCAGACACTTCTGGAACCTACACTCAGGAACAGAGCAAGGCCCTTAAGTAGTGGGGCTAATTGGGGAACTCCCTAGTTGGTAAATCTAGATAAATATGTAGGATTGTCATAATATTCCTTCAATCGGGGACAGCAATGTGGCTGTCCCCGATTAAAGGAATATAGGAATATTATGACAATCCTACAAAATCCTGCTTTTATGAGCTGTAGGATCTATGTAAAAGGTTTTTAAATTAAAGTGATATTATGGCAAGATAATTTATAGGTAGACTCATAACATTAACCAGGTCTTAATGAATGTTTTTTGATGTATCAAACCAAAGTTAACACAGGCACAGAATATAAGAATAACATGGATATATCTCTATGTAGTAGCCTTTATTTATTATTTAGTAACAGTTTCTTATATAGCGCACACGGTACTTGTTTAGTTTCACAGCGGCCGATATATTGGATGTGATATCGGCCAATATATCGTCCGATGCGTTCCGATGCAATTTTTTACCTGTTCATAACACCACTATCCACTACGCATGGAGTTGATTTTATATAGTGGGGCGAGCGCAGTTATCTGCGTCCCCTCGCGGGGCTCGTCATGCTTCGGGCTCGCTGCGCTCGCCACACTATATAAAATCATCTCCATGCGTAGTGGATAGTGGGGTTATGAACAGGTAAAAATTTACATCGGATCGCATCGGCCGATATCGCATCCGATACATCGGCCGCCGTGAAACTAAACAAGTACCCCGCCCACATATTCCACAGCGCTTTACGGAGAATATTTGAACATTCACATCAGTCCCTGCCCCAGTGGAGCTTACAATCTATATTCCCTGCCACATGTACACACACATACACATTCTAGGGTTAATTTTGTTGGAAGCCAATTAACCTACAAATATACTTTTTTGGATTGTGGGAGGAAACCGGAGTACCCGGAGTAAACCCACGCAAGTACGGGGAGAAATATACAAACTCTGCACAGTTAGGGCCATGATGGGAACTGAACCCATGACCTCAGCACTGTGACCCGTCCGTGTTGCCCCATGAGGCATAATGGCAAGTCTTTATATAACAGTCAATGTGCTATTCCCAGTGGACTAATTAAAGTACTCGCAAATACATATACCAAAGTACATCACTTATACTTCAAATAAAATATACATGTATAGATGAATTCAAATCCAATAATGCGTGTCAATTTAATGGTCTGGAGGCTGATTTTTTTTATGTTTACTTTTTATTGGGAAAACTTTGACGTATTAGTTCAAAGGGGTGATTCAGGTTGGTTTGCAAAAGCAAACTCCTTCTTTAATGGACACAACCATGTGCACTGCAGGTGGGGCAGATGTAACATGTGCAGAGAGAGTTACATTTGGGTGGGGTATTTTCAAACTAAAATCTAAATTGCAGTGTAAGAAAAAAGCAGTATTTACTCTGCACAGAAACAAATATGTATTTTTTATACCATTTCCGTTTGTATTTCAATACCCACACCAGCCCCTCGTGTTGAGGTCACGTCTTAGAATTTCCAGTGTCAACAACACCTGCATTAAGTACAACAAATATATCTTACTCATAGACAGCCTTCATTTTGTGATAGGCAGACTTGGTGGCACCCCCCCACATCCCAGGGCCCTAGGCAGCTGCTTAATGATAGTACCTGTGTTTTTTTTTGTTTCTCATGTCCCAACAACACTACCTCATTGCAACCACAGTATGAGGGAGGAAGGGAAGTTGTTTGACGTTAATTCCTCACATAACCATGCTTATAATTTCATGGAATTTGTGGAATGCAATTTCTAAAACAAATGTCTGCAGGGTACGTTTTTCATTGGCTGGTGCAGAAAGATTAGAATGATACCTAAATAAGAAGGGATTACAACTCAGTATTTTCAGCTACTGTTTTTTTACAATATCCATACACAATATAAAAGTTATAATGTGCATTTGTCTCAGAGCAAACGTATTAATAAATATTGAGCTAAACAAACAAACAAACAAACAAACAAACAATAAAACAGAATTTTACATTGACTGTATTACCTTATCTACAAATAAAATTGGCTGCTTAGGTTCTAGAAGTATAGTTACTAAACAAACAGGATTTAAGCTTCTGCATACCCTAAGCTTACAAACTCCTCATGTGTGCTGATCCTGCTTAAGTTTTGTGAGTTCTTTCCCTGCCTTTACATTACTTGTACTGGAACAGATTTATTCAAGTGTTTGGTGTTTTGCAATTGCTATAAGGAAGGGCTCGAACCTCTGGCATCATCTAGTGAGGTAGGTGATTATCCCAGCAACTTGCGGATTCAATATTGGGTCTCAAAAGACACATGTGGAGATGGTCTGTCTTATGGGTGTGTTATGGGAGTCACAGGCATGTCACTGATAGTGGTACACTGGGGAAGAGCTTTGTAGTGGCAAGGTTTGGTTTAATAGGTCCCAATATCTAGATCAACCCTAAAACGTTGACTTTTACAAGGTCGGCATGGATAAAAGCTCAGCACAAGTAAAAGGTTGAATTAATGTGCAGTGTCCCCCTTGCTTCGGACATATGACTGTTCCCAGTTGTAGGCTACATGGATGGTAAAGTATGAAAAAGTAAAAACAACTAAAGAAAAACAAGTTGTAAAAAACTCGCCCAGTGACATGTCGCCCTTTTGACCATATTGACCTAATGCATGTGGGCCAATAGTGGTTGACCTAAAGTTAGGATATCATAGTGGCATTAGCATAAAGTTACAGTGTGGCAAAAGACTCTGATCTGGAGCCAACTCAGAACCAGGTTCTATTTTTTTTATCTGATGTGCTAAGCCAGGAATACACCAAATGCACAATCTCCATATTATTTGGTACATCACAAGTAAAATGACCACTACAAGCTACTGTGTTGTAGAGTTACAATAAGTAATTCTGCATGCTGACTTCTGTTACATGTTTCTCAAGAGATCTTTAACTCAGCACCACACTTGTTTTCTCAGAGAGTTTGCCTGGCTCCGCACATCTAAAACCTAGTTTATATGGGCATTTGTGGACGCATGGAACACAAAGGAATTTATCATTAATTACATATTTATTGTGATCTGGATGCAATTGTACTGCACCATGGCCCTTATTCTGATTGACGCGTACTTTACCGCATACTTTCGGATCGCGTCTTTACGGCGTCTGCGCATGCGTGGAGAACGCAACGCGCATGTGCCACGCCTTGACTCCGTACCTGTTCGGGCAAATCCCGTACAAAACTGGTCACCGCAATCATTCGGGAAATATGGGCGTATTATGGGCGTCATGCGGAATGACACATGGGCGTAGTTTCAAAGTGGGCAAAACGGGGCGGAAACATGGGCGGACACGGGGGAGTACACTGATGTTGGGGGGCGTGCATTCGGATACCACTCCGAATGCACGCGAACAAAAAGGGAAGAAATGTGCGGTGTCCAAAAGGCCACTATTGCTTTGCGGACACCACTCGTTCCTGCGGGAGGCGAACGGACCGCCTAATGACTACAAGCATTAACACCTGAACCCAATAAAATCGACTCCTTTACTCATTACTCACTAATAGGACGCTTGTCAGTGCTTTAATTGAAACCATTGCTGCTTCAAGGAAACCTTACTAATCACCCACATATGCTGTACTTCGGACACACTTTAAACCTGCTAACAATGGACATGACTGAATATTAATACTAGCAATACACATGTGTATGCGACATGTACTAATTAAACCACACAATTGTTGTAAAGTAAAGAAATTTATTTATATACATTTCACAGTCAATGCCACTGTGATGCAATGACAAAAAAATGAAGATACCAAAAAATACAAACCATGGCAGGAATGTCCCAAAATAAATTATAATACAAAACAAATATAATTGCACACAGATGGACTCCAGCACCTCCTATGTGCCACTGCACATGCAGCCAGTGGGAAATGAGGAGGCTGCTGGCCCTTCTACAGCAGGCCAACCTGCACCTGACCATTCTACAGCAGGGCAACCTACACCTGGCCCTTCTGCAGCAGGCCAACCTGCAGCTGGCTCATATGCACCATCAGCAGAATCATTTTGAACACAACCGGGGACTTAGCAACATCACATCAAGTGCAGCTGACAGTAATGGCAGGCAAAAGAGGGCAACAGGGGAACCAAAAAGGACATTTGAAGCAAGGGCTCATCTGGTTACCCTCAGCACGTGATTGGACACAAGAAGCTGACACACACAGTACAATGGAAGATTTGGGATGAGATAACGGTGGAGATTAATGCAGCCACAAGTTCATTTTCGACCACGTTTGGCCTTGGTAGGCTCCTTGGCCTGTGCAGCAGCTCTTCGGGCACGGCCAGATGCTGGGGCAGGTGGAGCAGATGCTGGTGAGGGGTTGGCTGGTCTACCCCTCCTGCCAGCAGGGAGTGTTGCTGGTGGTAATGCACCAGAAACGGATGACATTAGGACCCTGTTGCTGGTAACTAGCTCCACCATAAGCTCATTATGGTGGAGGAGGAGATCATTTTGGCGGGTGGCTTGCTCGGCCAGCACCTGAGCACTTGCAGCCATGGCCTGATGCGCCTCAGCCATGGCCTGCAGGCTCCCAGCGATGGCCTGCTGGGTGCTGACCAAGCTCGCCATGATCTCCTCGGTCCTATGCATCCGTTCTGATGCCAACTCTCCCTGCTGGTTTATGTCCCCAAGCATCTGGGCCAACCTGGCCAAATCGGCTTGGGCCGATGGCTGCTGCTGCACAGGCCTACCACTGGGGCCAGGTGGCACGGACTCCTCCACCTCCTGAGCAGAGTCGTCACCAAGCAGTGGGGTGTCTGTGGAAAATGATAAACACAATTAGGACACATTCTAAGATAATTACTTGCACAAGTTTATGGCATGACAAATATTTACCTTCAATAAAAGACGCAAACACTTCAGCTGGGGCCTCGCTATCCATCGTGCTCACCCCCCTGACCTCCTCAAGTGATACACAGCTCTCGGCCATCAACTCCAGGGGGGTGAACTCTAGCCCTGATGGCATGGGCCCGGCCCCAGATGTCTGGCTGTGTTCCCACCGCTTGGTCATCTTCCTCTTCAGGTTGGTTTTGAAGTCCTGCCACCTGCAATGTAAGTTGACATATTAATACATGTCACTCCAGATGTTTGCTGTTGCTGCCATTGCTCTGTGCTACATATTACGACATGTGCTTAATGTCCAAAAGATAACATTACATGCAACTATGATATCAACCGTTACAATACACATTCACAATCACCCTACTCTAACTCTCAACCAAATAACATGTCAATAATGTCTGTGTATGGTAACAACCTCACCGGCCATTTGCAAAATCCATCTAAGCATGAATTCAATCATTACTTGTCTATTACTGGGCACATGTATCACAAAACAACTTGCCTCTTCTTGACATGGTCGGCCTCACGAACTTGTGGCGCAACTTCATTAATCTCTGCCGTTATCTCTTCCCAAATCTTCCATCTGCGTGTGTGTGTCAGCCTCTCTGATGGACACTCAATCAAATCACGTGCTCGGGGAACCAGGATGGCAAGCTCCTGTGCTTCATATGCCTTATTTCTTGTAGTTGGTTCCTCTGTTGCCCTCTTTCTCCCCTTGCCACGTCCATGGCCACGCCCCCTGGCACGTGTCGCTGCACTTGAAGTGCTGGCCATGGTACTATCTTGTGAAGTCCCCGGTTGTGTTCCAAAAGATTCTTCTGATGGTGCATATGAGACAGCTGCAGGTTGCCCTGCTGCAGAAGGGCCAGGTGCAGGTTGCCCTGCTGTAGAATGGTCAGGTGCAGGTTGCCCTGCTGTAGAAGGGCCAGCAGCCTCCTCATTTCCCACTGGCCGCATGTGCAGTGGCACATAGGTGGTGCTGGAGTCCACCTGGTCAAATAGTTGCTGCAGCTCCTGGTCCACCTCTGGTTGTGATCCAGACATGTTAGCAACAACATTGTCACATTCTAATACACCTTTATATACTGTTTGTGTATCCTGTTTGGCGGACATCAGCGGCAGCTGCGTTCCGTGCACGAGCGTACGTCGCTGTTTTTTCGCGCCGCATACGGTGGTGGAAATTCCATTGTGTAAAACCTGGCGAAACTTCTACATGAAATACTGGTCACCAATTCTAACATTGCATAGAATCTTCTGATACACCTGTGACTATCGCACAATACACATGCTATTTGCTAGCATGACATGACATTTGGTTCATGACTACTGTGGTATTGTGGCGTTTGATTGCAAGCTAAAAGTAGCCCAATCCCTTAGAAATTCCAGGCCACAAGTCATGCAATACTCATCACTACTGTTATAGACCACACATGTGACAGGCCTATAAATAGTGAGTTGCTGCTAGAATCATTTGTCTCCAGATCTGGACTTGTCAGGGTCTAAGGTAAGCTCTTCCATGGTCCTTGTAGATATGATATCCATTAACAATGTAAGTGTATGAATGTATGCACCATTGCCTCACTGACTACAGATTGTTGGGCCAGCAAAGTCTTTGTAGCATTATTGCAACATGTCACATGTTCACTATTTCACTCACAGGTCTTAAACCTGTGTGTGTTCATCTATTGCAGGACAACATGTCCCAGCAATAGCTGGAATGTCTCATAGTACATGATGTCGGCAACAAATGCAGACACCTTTGATACTCAAGTAGTGTTTAGTAGTTCGATGTTGTAAGCATCTGTGTGTTTAGGACGGTGTGTATTGAGTTCATATTATTGTTACATCATTATAGAGTCAAATGGATCTTCGGGATTTTACAGGGCGGCCATCTATTGTACGTATTGAAGCCTACAAATCTATTTGTAGTGGGATATGGCCATTATGTGCATAGGTGCATCAGTATTTATGTTCATTTCTTTATAGGTTGCTGAAGCAATGATGCGGGACATGGAAAGGAGGCTAAGGGCACTTGCGGCTCTCCCCACTCGTCGCCCAAGGAGGCCAGGACGTGCTAGAATCTATCGCACACGGGTGACTCTGTTTGCTATGCCCGATGATGAGGTACTTACTAGGTACCGGTTACCGCCACATGTAATTCTGGATCTGCTCTCGTTAATTGAGAGTGATCTGGAACCTCTACACGGGATCACGACAGCAATTCCGCCTCACACACAGCTGCTGGCGGTGTTGCATTTCTGCGCCTTAGGATCATTCCAACAAGTAGTGGCAGTACTTGCTGGAATATCTCAGCCGGCCTTCTGCCGAATCCTGAGGCGTGTGACGTCGGCCATGTTCAGGCGCAAGGGGCACTTCATGGCCATGACATTTGCCACCGAGACCCTGCGCAGAAGCCAGCAGGCCTTCCATCAAATTGCTGGCTTCCCTAATGTGATAGGGGCTGTGGATGGCACCCATGTACCATTTGTGCCTCCATCTCGAAGTGAGAAGATATATAGGAACCGCAAATTGTTCCACTCACTGAACGTGATGGTGGTATGTGGCCCATCCATGGAGATTCTCGCCTTCAACTCGAAGTTTCCCGGAAGTGCCCATGACTCTCATGTCATCCGACAAACCGGGATATGGCAAAGACTACAAGAGCTGGAAGGCCGTGATGCGTGGGTTCTGGGTGACTCCGGTTACCCATGTACGCCCTGGCTACTTACGCCGTACAGCTACCCAGCACCGGGCCCACAGGAGGCATTCAATCGGGCGCATGTTGCCACCAGGCAAGTGGTGGAGCGCTCAATTGGCCTTTTAAAGGGTCGATTTAGAGTGCTCCACCGCACTGGTGGTGACTTACAGTATGCGCCTCAAATGGTGTCGAGGATCGTGGGCCTGTGTATATTTTTCCACAACATTGCTGTGCGGCGTGAGATACCCTTTGATGAGTGGGAGGTACCATCTGAGCCGCAAGATCCGCCCATGCGCCCATCCCGCGCCCCTGAATGCCGGAGGGGATACCAGCTGCGGGACTCTGTGGCGCAAAGATACTTCAGGTACATTTTATCTAGTGGACCAGAACACACCAATTGTTGTAAAAATCACCCCTTCAAATAAGTACAGTGTGGTAGTTGTCAGTGTTACAAAACGACAATTAGCCAGCCTGCCCTCCTAATGGCAAAGAAATAGTAGATATTTATCATATGTGCTTAGTTTTGGGGGAAGTACAATATAGGTGCTCATTATTATACCTTGTACAAGGGATCTTATGTGTTTGTTATATCTTCATTATTGTAGTTGATACTATCCCTGATGACTGGTGAGTACATTGATTTATTCTCTAATGTGTTGGGGATTTTTTCCTGTGTTGATGTATGATTTGTTTGCAGATATATATATATATATATATATGATATTTCAATTTATTAACATGTTTAAACATTTCAAGGAGCAGGCAGGCAGGCAGCCAGGCAGGCAGCCAGGCAGGCAGCCAGGCAGGCAGCCAGGCAGGCAGCGCTGGTGTATAATGCTGGACTCAGGATACCTGCAAGTATGTGTATGTGTCTTTTAAACATAAATGTACGCATACACATAGATGCATAGAGTAAGTAATGCTAAGTACAGCTATGCGTTGCTAAGCTATAGCACGCGTTGCTTGGCGGAGCGAGGCCTTATTGGATTTGCTAAGTGCATACACACTGTGTTTTATATATATATCAGATTTGCTCATTCCCATACATCAGCACTACTGTTTTTAAGGCATGCGAATTTGTCACCATTTGTGTTGGCGCAGAGACGCTGTTCATGTAAAGATGAACAATAAAGTTATTAACACAAATAACTGTGATAAACCAATGACACCACCTGATTGGTTGATTGATGCCATTGTTAACATGGCGGAGACACGCAGGGCAGAGCCATTTTCGCCTGCGGAGCTGAGGGCTCTGGTCTCCGTCATGGAGACAAGGCTGGGCCGTGCGGGGCCCTTTATCACAAATGGGCAGAAGCGGCGGGCATATGCTGCGGCAGGGCGCCGGATTTACGCCCGCACCCGGGTGCGGAGGAGCATCGGCCAGCTCGAGAGGCGGTGGTCGGACCTCCGCAGGCGCCAGCCCCAGCTTCTCCAGCAAATTAGGGGCGAGATAGCTGATTGTGAGTATTTTAGCTATGAAATTTCGCACTTACATCATACCATCTATAAACAATAAAATGTGTCTCATGATAAGTGGGTGTCCATGGGTTTACAAGTCCATAGACTGTTATGTGTGCTTCTTCCTGGTTAACATGCAGTCATGTGGCTTTTATATGTAATGACATAGCATTCATGATTCAGATGCATACAATGTGCCAGATCTAATATGTGTTCAACATTGATAAATGCCTGGGTTGTAATGATTGAACAAATTACTAACAATCACATAATAACTTAAATGTCACATTTTGGAGTCCATTAACAGTAAGGAGCTACTTTCAAGCATCGTTTGCCAACATTATCACCCTTCCATGTATGTCTTGTTATGGATTACTACATGTGCCCCAATGACCCGACATTGACCATGATTTTGTTTTCTACCACACAGCACGAGCCCGAGCACGACAGGCACGGGAGCAGGCCGAGGCAGCCCTGGCGGAGGAGCAGGCGCAAGAGCGTGATGAGGAGGTGGCGGCGAGGGTGGAGGAGGAGCAAGTGGAGGAGGAGGATGAAATGGTGGAGGAGGTGGAGGAGATGGTGGAGGAGATGGTGGAGGAGGTGGAGGAGATGGTGGAGGAGGTGGTGGAGGAGGAGGAGGTGCCTGAGGAGGTGGTGGAAGAGGAGTTGGTGGCAGAGGAGGAGGTGGAGGAGGTGTTGGTGGCGGAGGAGGAGGTGGAGGAGGTGGTGGTGGTGGAGGAGGTGGTGGAGGAGGTGGTGGTGGTGGAGGAGGTGGTTGTGGCGGAGGAGGTGGAGGAGGTGATGGTGACGGAGGAGCTGGCGGAGGAGGGGGCTGAGGAGGCCACGGTTGCCCCAGAGGTGTCCGAATCCGAGGGGGAGGAGGCGTGTGAGGCCCCGGAGTCCCATCAGATCGGTATGTTTACATAATGCATCATTCATGAAGTAGTTGGACTGGTATTTGTTATGTAGCACTGGTGATTACAAATTTTGGTACAATACTATTAATACAGACCCCAAAGTGGGTAGCTACAGATACTGGGACGGGTTAGATGGGGTGTCCAAGGCATCCCTTTCATCCAGGACACCTCTGAATTACACAGGTTTGTGGGATGGCTTGGAGCTCCATTTTGACTGCCACATAACCGTTGCAGTTAAACAGGATCCTGGAGTAAAGGGATGAGTGGATCATTTGTGGATTAAATTCACCTGCTGCAAGCCTCGATTCTGACCCATCATATAGTGGAATCTATATTGTTGTTGAATGTTATTTATAAACTATAGGATGTATGCTATAAATGGAGTATGGGCCGGCCTACCTTGGAATGGAGTCACAAGTTGCCAGTGTCCCAGGAGCCTCCTCTACCTAAACACCCCCTGTAGTTCAGATTGTTTTTTTGGCCTCACAGAATTGTAGGTTGGTTTAGACTGAATTATGATTTTGAGGATGTGTACTGTGCATTCCTGACATTTGCATAACTCCCATGCCACGAACCATCACTGAACTTAGACTGAGGAGATTGTGACAAGTTCTTATTGACGGAGGCCATGACATGCTTGTCATTGGTTAGTCATGGGTGGGTTGTAAATGAGAAGAAACACTATGACTGTTATGTCTTCTGCAGAGTAAAGGGTAGAGGGAAAAAAACACAGTATGTAGTAAATAAGTTTGCATGTATGTATATATGTGTGTGTCATATCTATTTATCTATGTGTGTCTCTATCTCTGTACATATATATATATATATATATATATATATATACACATGTCACCTAGCATTTCTGCAATTTATGTAGCAGTATGTGAAATGTATGCATGAATATCATGACTAATTTTTGCCCCTTTGACATGCCCACAGATGACACAACACCGGCAGATGAGGGGGTTCGTGGGGCCCTCCTGCGTGCGGAACACCATTTACGATTATTAATCGCGGATCTGCAGGACCTGCGCGATTTACTTCTTTAATTTTTTTTTTTTTTTTTGATATTTAATTGTTAATTGTTCCTCGTAATAAATAATTTATGCAAGTTCAAAGTTGTTGGTTTTCTTTGCACATTAAACAGTATATGTGTAGATTGTTTATAATCTTTTACACAGGGTCTAATACAAACCATTGCACTTCAATTGCTGTAAGGGTTAATGTGTGCAATGCATGTGTTAGGCATGCTTGTAAGGATATATTGGCATCTAATTGATTCCAATTCCAAATAAGCATTTTTTTATGAGGATAGGTAATTGAATAAGTGGGTCATGTGATGTATTGCAGAATATACATAATAGTGGGTTGTTTGGCGTAAATACTCCGCTTACGGGCGGTAGCACCGCTTGGCTCCCGTTCGGATGCGGTATTCCCGTGCATACTCTGTAATACTCTGTAATACCGTGCAGAATCGGAGTGTTTCCCCCGCACACGCATGGTTTATATGTCGTCCGTAAACACGCCCTGTTCTTAAAGAGTGAGTCCGTCCGAATGCAGAGGACACGTGGGCGTTTCTACGGACGATGGCCGCACGCGGCAGAACACCGTGGCGTGCGGACCGCTCCGTAAGAATGCGGGAATATCCGCACCGATCAGAATAAGGGCCCATGTGCTGTCTTAACTGACTGGTACCCGAAAGGATGTACCAGTGATGTGCTGTAAGCATTGCAGGGGCAACTGAACTTCCAAGGTCCTGCTAAATGTGCATACATGGTGGACATTGACAGGGAGGGTACCCGGGGAACCATCTGTCAACTAAGATTGTGATGTGTAGCCCATAGGCTACAGTGGGATACCCCCATCATCAGATGGCATTAGCTGTGAGGCCAATGTCCAGAATGAATCTAACAGCACGGCATAGAAACCTATTCGGGTTGCGCATACCTCCCAACTGATTTTTTTTGTGCCTGTCCCACCGGTATATGGTCATTAGGTCGACACTATTAAGGTCGCCATACATTGGAACAACCACTGAATATCAACAGGCCGACACATGATAAAGGTCGACAGGGTCACTAGGTCGACACAAGAATTAGGTTGACATTGGGAAGGTCGTCAGTCAAAAGATTGACATGGGCTTTCAGGGTATTTTTGAGCCAACATGTGCCGATCGGGGTGGTATTTAATGCCGTACCATCCAACCATTCCTGATGACGGTTTGAAATAAAACCGAAACGTTGAAGCACTAAACTGTGACTGTTGTTACTGATTACGTTAAGTCCGTGAGTGCCGCTCTTACAACTACTTTTTTTTTTTAATAACTGTAATTTTTATTTGGACATTGTATATTGTAAATACACATGAGAATATATCAATAATATGGTGTAACAGTTCTTGTAGTGTTAACATGTGCTATAATTGTAATAGTTAACTTGACACATAATCTATAAATTGAGGACATGCGTTCTCTAATATAATAGAAATCCACGTAGAGATCAAATGTGGATATCTCTTGGTGAAAAGGTTGATGATTGTCCGATATCCATCTTTTGAATAAAGAAAAAGAAATAACAATATAACATAACATAACATATGATTATACAAACATATGTAAGATCTATACACCCACAAAGAAAAAGAAGTATTTTGTAGGGTGCACTGAGAGTCAGATATTTATTATTTACCATAAAAAGTAACTTTTATTTATTAACTTAAAAAAAGTCTCTCAGTTCAGTGGAGACCATATAACCTTGTCTCAGAGTGAAATATTAAAATATAGAAAGAGTGATAAAGAATGGAAAGAAATGTGTACAAATTTTAAAATCAAAGGAAAAGGATGAACATGTGTACGTCAGATTATTATTCAATTCTTGGCTACAATTGCCTTTTTCTTGTAACCGTTATCTGTTATTATTATTGTGTTGCAATTGTGCAAACAGATAAGTTGTCCATGTAGTTACTAGGATTTTATTAATAGTACAGAGGCATTGTGCTGTTTGTCAATATTCCTCTTGTGAACCACGCTATTCTGTCCAGGGATATGATAGTGTTCACTAATCGGTAATGATTTTATATCTCTGCACTGAATCGGTATAGGGAGGACCTTTCGGGCTTCATTTAAAGCGAGGGGTATCTTTAGTATAAGTGTTCTCGAGTCTGCATATCTCTGTATCTGTGTTTGAGCGGATTGACCGCCAGAACAGGTGCAGTTAAATATTGAGAGTTTATTATTGATACCTCTCCTTACATATAGAAAATTAGTTCTTGTCCAGCAGCCCGTATGTACAAAGTCTCTGTTACCCAAAAATAAGCGAAATTCTCGCTGGGATCAGAGTGGCTACGTTGTTATATGACAACATGAGACTGGGGTGGTTTGTACTAGTGCCCCATTTGGTGCTCCCCACCTCTTCTAAATGCCCGATAATAAGCGGTTTCACCGCCGGGAAGTGCAGTGATCAGTATATTAGGCGTATTATTTTATTCGCCCAGTGTGAACATCCAATTCATATAGGATTTAAACGTGCCTCAAGTCGGTGCACTTTTAAGAGTTTTAATTCTCAGTCACACATCATTGCCACTGAACAGTGAATATTCTCCATAGGTACATAACAAATAGAAGTCTCCCTTGTTGTTGTGTCTGTATATGTTGTAACTTTGTTTCAGTGCTTATTTATATTATAAAGCGCACACACAACACTCTTTTATTGTATTATTTATAAATGTCCCTTTAGGATCTCAGGATCTGTGTGTGTATACACACTATTCCCTTTCCCAATCCTGGACTAAAGGGGTTGTTACAATCTCAGTACCTATTGTGGGATCGCGCTATGCGCGACTCCTGATTAAAGCAGTGTTCGCTTACAATTACACATAATATATGCTCAATAGTTTCAATTTGATGCCCTCAGTGTTGACACCAAAGGACTACTTTCTTGACCAGGGCTTGTAGGGTTCAGGTATTTTGCGGTCGCATATGCATCAGCGTTACCGCTTTATCAGTACCCGCCCCGGGTAGCACAGTGTGTGTGCTCCCAGCGCTGTCCGTCAAGATTAATTACGGGCAGCGTTAAGCTTTATTCCCGATATAAGCTGCGGTCGCATAAGGTATAGCGCCGCTAAAGAGACAGGCAGGTCCCGGGTAGCGCTATGTCAGCGCTCCCGGCGTTCACTGTCTGCTCGTGCCACTATTAATAACTGGGCACAGAAAGTGTTTGATCCTAACAATAGGCTGAGCACTGCTTTAATCTTACGTGGTACACATCCTAAATCCTACATACAACAATTACAATTGCTAACTACACATGTTCACCCTATCCTAACTACCAACGACCGTTTCACTAAAGCTTCCTCAAGGTATCAACCCGTCTATTCTCCTGGACGGGTTTAAATCCCCCGCCTTCCTTTCTCATTGGATGGATGTCACTTGTTCATTCTCATGTGGATCCTCCCCCCCATCGGGTACCTATACATGGAATGAGTGTTTTTTGCTTTTTGCTGAATTATGATATCCTATATCAGCTAAATTTAATTGTATATTAATTATCTTTTGCATTTTTATGAAAGCTTATTATTGCTATTGACGTGGTATGATTTGTTCGGTCATGTTTTATTTTATTTGAGCTCCTGCTTGTGCTGACCATAGAGCTCTGTATAGTTTTTTTATTGATATGATATTATTATGTCTGAGGTTACCGATGTTGGTATTTTGATATTGTGATTTTTGGTGCTTGATAAACATTTATCTATACTGCCATATGGTTTTATCCCTTTTATATTCTGCATTTCCTGAATTTAACTTGATCTTATAACATAGGGGGCCATTGTTGTAGATCTAAACATCGTCCATATTTCTTCTATATACAGGTGTGCTTGCTAGATATGTCTTATAGGTGAAATTGTGTGTGAAATTATGTCAGAAATCATTTCCTAACATAAGTAAAATGAAATAAGGGATAAATTGTTGTGCAAATCTCTTTAAGAGATAAAAAGTGATCTTACTTGTTTTTAATAAATAAGAACTTCTAGAAGAAAGAAATGTGGCTCATATTAAGGAAAAAAAGGGAGAAAAAATGGAAAGATTAATTTTAAAATGAGAATACTCAATAATATTATTCTATGTAGATCCTCATCTGAAGTGAAGTGTAATAAACAGCAATAAATACGTGATAAAGAAAAACGTGATCAAACCCTAAATTGATGTGGATATTCCAGTGTGGAATAGTTGTTTAATAATGGTAATACTCTTAAAAATAATAAATTATTGTGTTCTATTGTGATAAACCTGAAAAATCGTTGATATTGAAATTAATTGAACTCTTATAGATTATTATTACATTTTATTTTTTATTTTGCATTTTGTATCATGAGTTATTTAATGTTTTTTATTATTTTTTATAATCTTTATTATTTTTATTTTTATTGAATTTTTCAATGTTTTGCAACAACTGGGCCCCGGGCTGTCTTTCATTCAGGTGTTCTTCGTGGCTGTATGTATAGTGTGGCTTTCACTTTTCGTTTTGTATTGGTATGAGTTTCACTCATGGCATTCAATGGTGATGTGAATATCTTCCTAGCTTCTGCTCATTGAGTCCCAAATCCCTACATACTCAATATGCTGGAAGTACGATTACCATGGAGGTACGTTGTACCTTTTTCATATATAAAGCCCAATAGGGAAGAGTATAGGTAAGGGAGCCGAAGATGAAAAAACAGGGGTATGGGAAGAGCTGTAAGCTTAGGTTACTGTAAGAGGAAGGGATTTTGATAAGAGGGCAGGGGGTACAGTATCTGCAAGATTTCTCCATTATATGGAGTTGGAATATAGGGTCTAGAGGAAACAGGTAAATTGATTGTTCTCATTAAGACCCCATGGTTCAACACTGTTCATTCTAAAAATCCATTTAGATTCTTTTTTGTGTAGTTCTTTCATCACATCTCCTCCTCTTATTCCCAAATTAAGTTTTTCTATGCCAAACGCTTGGAGTTTCTCTGGTCTCCCGCCATGACATTTCAAGAAATGTCTTGCTACGCTGGTTAATTGTTTAAAGTTCTCCCGGTCACGTTCTGCATTTTTGATATTTCTGATGTGCTCCATCACCCTTATCCTCAGCTGTCTGCTTGTTAGGCCAACATACCTAAGGCCACAAGGGCATAAGAGGCAATAGACGACTCCTGTGGTTTTGCAATTGATGAAGTCAAGGATTTTGTATGTTTTCTCATACCTATCCTTGATTTCCTTTGTTTGTGCTATATATTTGCATGTGCTGCAATCGCCACATTTGTATGTTCCTGTATATTTCTTCTGTTTGTGTTTGTTCCTATCAAAATGGCTATGCACTAGGGTGTCCCTCAAGTTAGGGGATTTTCTCCAACTTGTTTGGATACGGTCTCCTAGAATTCTGGCAAGTTCATGATCCGTGGTGAGTATTCCCCAATGTCTCTGGAGTATCTCCTGTATCTGCCGCCATTCATTACAGAAGGTGCCCACATAGCGTACCTGCTCATCCCTATTTTTTGTTTTTGTTTTTGGCATTATTAGGGATTCGCGGTTGCTTGTGCTAGCTGTCTTATAGCCCTTTTTGATGATTTTATGGCTATAGCCCCTTACTTGTAGTCTCTCTGTCAGTTCTTTTGCCCTAAGCTCGAATTGTCCCTTGTCCGAGCAATTCCTTCTTGTGCGCAGGAATTCCCCTTTGGGGATACCCCGGATGGTTGCGGGTAAATGAGAGCTCTGGGCATGGAGAATACTATTGCTTGCCGTCTTCTTCCTGTACATGTCTGAGGTGATGTTCCCCCTCGCGTCAACCTCTATCGTCAGGTCCAGGAAGGTCACTCTCTCCTGGCTCATCTCCATAGTCAGTTTTAAATTGTATGGGTTGGTATTAAGTGTCATGATGAATTCTCTGAAGAGGTCAGGATCCCCCTCCCAGATGATAAGCACGTCATCTATGTACCTGAACCAGCTGTTGACATGACATGTATATTTGTCGTTGTCTGGTGCAAATACCACTTCCTTCTCCCACCACCCGAGGTACAGATTGGC
Organism: Crinia signifera; assembly: GCF_055691185.1. Classification (NCBI taxonomy): domain Eukaryota; kingdom Metazoa; phylum Chordata; class Amphibia; order Anura; family Myobatrachidae; genus Crinia; species Crinia signifera. Next base: position 198,642,201 of record NC_139217.1, read on the forward strand.
GTACGTTGGCGCACACGTACTGCCCATAGCTGTACCCCGGGTCTGGAGGAAGAAGTTTCCGTCAAAAACGAAATAGTTTTTAGTCAAGACAAATCGTAGAAGAGAAATCAGGCAATCGTCAAAATTACTTCGTTTTCGGGTGTTCAAGAAATAATTCACGGCCTTAATGCCATATTCGTGGCTGATGCTGGTATATAGTGACTCTATATCGCACGTGCATAGCCATGTGTCCGGGGTGGCGGTGAGGTTCTCAATTTTTTTGAGAACATCCATCGTGTCCCTTGTGTAGGACGGAAGTTCCACGACGAAGTTTCTCAGGTGTTTGTCCACAAACACACTCGCATTCTCCGTTAGCCCCCCAATTCCCGACACAATGGGTCTTCCAGGTGGTTTGGTCTGGTTTTTATGTACCTTTGGAAGAGCATAAAAGGTGGGTACCTTGGGGTTGTCTACCCATAGAAAGTCTCTCTCTCTCTTAGTGATAGTGCCTTCTTTCAGGAAGTTTCCCACTAGTTCCTGGTATTGTCCCAGGAAATTCTCTGTGGGATTAGATGTCAATGGCTGATAACAGTTGCGATCTTTTAATTGTCTAAAGATTTCTTCCAAATATAGTTCTGTGCTCCACAGAACTATATTCCCCCCTTTATCAGAAGGTTTAATTTCAAGGTTGTCCCATTCTTTTATTTCTTGTAGGGCTTGATGTTCCTCTTTAGACAAGTTATGATGTTGAATTTTGTTATCTCCCATGAAGAGTTTATCCAAGTCGCGAGAGACTAGGTCTAGGTAGACTTTTGCTTGCGGGCATATCTGATAACTGGGGAGAAATGTCGATTTTCTTTTTAAGGAGGTGTCTCTTGTTTGTGTGCTATCATTACCTGCATCATCATGACTATTTTCTTCAAGCAGTTCTTCTAGCATTCTCAGTGCTTCCTCCTCTTGGGGATCATTTATGGGGGAGGTGTCTAAGGGCTCAGTGAGGGTCTTATTACAGTAGAATTTTTTCAGAAGTATCTTTCTGACGAATAAGTTCAGGTCCTTTTCCACCGTGAACCTCTCCATCTTTTTAACCGGGGAAAAGGACAATCCTTTGGACAAGACACTAATGTGATGCTCATTCAAAACTCTATCTGTAAGGTTTATAATTTGTAAAGAGTCTTGTGTGGCATCTTGTGATATCATTACCGGTTGTTCGGGTAAAACCGTTTGTGTGGGTTGTTGCCCCAGTCCCCTCTTTCTCTCTTTTTTCTTCTTACTGTTGCGCCCCCGTCTTGTTCTCTTGGGGTGCTGGTATAGCTGGTGTTGCCTGCCCCTAAAAAATGACGGTTAGACTGTCCTCTCCCTTTATTCTCATGATCACTCTGGGAGCTCGCAGAGGAGTCTCCTTCAGACGTTTCTGTCTCTGAAACTGAGTATTGCTGATTGTGCCTTCTTTGTGTCCTGTACTGTTTCTTGACATTCCATTTAAAGATGGTGTGGTTCTTATAGTCGTTCATATCCCTTTGGAATTTTTGTTGTTTCCTCTCGATCAGATTTTTTTCAAAATTTTCCACTTCATTTTTATGTTTAAGATATGTTTTCTGGAAAACTTCAAGACCTTCAAATTCTTTGAGTTTATCTCCTACTTTGTTAATCTCCTCTGTCAGGAGTGACATCTTTTTCTCATCATGTTTTATAAGAATTTTAATAAGGTCTGAAGAGCATTTGAGAAGTGCTTCTTCCCACTCCTGCTTCAAGTTCTCTTCCAGCTCAAAGGCCGGAAACACTCTCGGTCTCAGACCTCTTGGTGTCAGGTTGTTGACCTGATAGCTATCGAACATCATTTTGTTCCAATGAACCTTAGTCTGTTTCATCAGCAGATCTTTAAGTATCATAAGGTCACCTGACCATTTTTGTTCATTGCCGCCAATAGAATCCCTCATGAGTCCCCCGAAAGGGTTTACAGGAGTGCTTCTCCATTTCTCCTGTCTACTCGTGAGGTCTTGATTGAGACTGAACAGTGACATTCTCAGAGTTAGTTGGGTTGTCAAATGATAAATATTTATGAAAATGTTAAGGGTACTTTCCCTGTTAAATGTTTATAGTACTGTGCTCGGAAAAAGAAATCTGGTAGGACACCAGTTTTAATTTGGAAGACACAAGAAAAGGAATTCCCGCACCAGTATTTGTAGTTTTAATTTTTTGTTATTTTTCAGACCAGGTCTGAAAAATAACAAAAAATTAAAACTACAAATACTGGTGCGGGAATTCCTTTTCTTGTGTCTTCCATATGTAAGATCTAATATGGGTGTTTAGATTAAGTATAATTCTAGTATACTATAATATTCCAAAAGAGCAGAGGGAAAGCAAAGAGAACAGATGACAATGTATAAAGTGATATAAACAAGCAGTTGACACATAAGGGGGGGGGGGGGGATGTAAGGATAAAGAAAGAAAGAAATGTGGTTGCTAGAGAGAGAGAGAGGTGAATGGGAATCAGGTTGACAAGATTTAAGCATTAGTGTTATGGGAAAGCTAAATTAAAATGTGTGAAATATATGGAGTCCCAATAGAAATATTTAGGAGTGAGAGGATATGAATTATATGAACAGATGTAAGAGAGAAAAATTGTTATCATGTATAAATAAGACCAGCAGTTGTCTTGTAAATCTTAAGGGAACTTTAAATTGAGTGTAAACTGCTGGAAACGAATCCTATCAAAGTTATTATACAGTCTAGATATCAAAAGGCATATTTAAAATGGGAAGGATATGTCAAGTAGGAGTGAGAAGTATAAGTCGCAGGTATGTAAGTATCACCTCATGTTACCGCTTCCAAGAGATATACAAGAGGTAGCAAAATTAGTACAGTGGGGGTGAGATGAGTTGCCATAGACTGAAGATTACTGTTTCAAAAGGGAACAAAATTAAGTGTGATCTATAGCACTGGTTCTCAAACTCGGTCCTCAGGACCCAACACGGTGCATGTTTTCCAGGTCTCCGATCACAAGTGATATAATTAGCTCCACCTGTGGATCTTTTAAAATGTGTCAATGAGTAATGAGTGCACCTGTGCACATGCCGGGTGACCTGGGAAATGTGAACTGTGTGGGTTCCTGAGGACCGAGTTTGAGAACCCCTGATCTATAGGATGATGCGTGGAATGTACTCTCTCTCTCTCTCTCTCTCTCTCTCTCTCTCTCTCTCTCTCTCTCTCTCTCTCTCTCTCTCTCTCTATATATATCAACCAATGGCTTTTGGTGCATCTCATATGGAGCGGTCACTGATAGCAACCCCATGGGGCAATGTATCATCTGTGCTGGGAAAAGCCAGTAGGGTAGTAGCCAAGGGCAGATTAGGAAGGTCAATATCAGTGCATGTAGCGGATGATGCTTCATAATTTACCTACTCAATGATGGGTGTAGAATCACAAGGAGCAGAGACCTCAATGAGGGTCACGTCATTAGGATTGTTAGTTTCAAGGTCATCCTGTTACAGTGAGGTTGCTCCCTTATAGTTAGGTTCATCGTTTGAAGGGACCTGTATTCAATCAAGAAGAGACAGTATATGGCTGATTCCAGTGGCGGCTCCTGCCTTTAGACTTAAGGGGGGCTGCAGTTTCCTGGTTACTGCTCGTTGCAAACAGTGATGAATTATTTGCAGGTTATTAGTTTGATTTACTCTGCACCAGTGTTTGTATGCATTTACTGTAAATAAATGATGTACTCATATGCACACAAACACAGGTACAGAGCAAAATACACACTTTTAATAACTTTAATATTATCTAAAGTGCACAAAATGATACTCTTAATAAAGATCTACACACACAAATATTATTAAAATAAAATGCATACCTTCCTTTCAGCTGCATCACACTGAGTGACTCACTGAAGTCTGGGCATGCTCACTGCAGAGAATTGCTTCTGGGCTGCACAGAGAGCAGCCCATAGAAGCACTGTAGCTCTGGCGATTTGCACAGAATGGCTTCCTGCTGGAAAGCTATTGCTGTCATCGCTAGGTTAGGGTTAGGGTCAGCTCTGTGTATGATGAGCAGTAGCAGCTTCCAATAAGAATCTACTACATGCTGAACTCCTCCCCACAGGGTTGGGCTGTTGCTGTGTCTGACTCTGCTGCTTCATGGAGGCTGGTGAGAGGAGGTTACCAGCGTGTCAGAGACACAGACAGCCAGTCTGTCTGTCTGTCACAGTACAATATCTATCAAGAAGGGGTTTCCCCCATTAAGTCTAATGGCATTTCAGTTCAAATAACACAAGCAAAGCGCTGTAGTTACTAGTAAACTTATATGGTATAACATTAAAATACCATAATGGGATATGCAGGCATAGGGAGAAGGGCAAGGAGTATGGAAGCTGCTGTGATGTAGTCCCCTTAATCAATGCATTAGTGGCAAACTGAGGGCAGATTCACTCCCAGTCGCCACATGATGTTGGCCAGATCCGGCGCCTCTCCAAATTTGCTTCACAGACAGTTGAAGCAGGCGACAGATGACCAGGCCGCCTCCGAGCGCACTGGTATTTCCGAAGATAATAAAGGGCAGCAGTTTTCCACAACTACCTCCAGATGATTGTTACCTCCTCACCAATGTCTTCAGTTGGTTATGAGCAGTCAGCGGGTAACAGTCTCCAGCAGCGCCTCCCGCAAGCAGAGCCTCACTAAACAGAGCAGGCCTCCAGCAGAGAGGTCTCTGGCGGCACAATACCGGGGTACAGCAAACAGTTTTAATGAGTCCTGGGTATCTTCACCCCGAAGCTTCAGAACAATAAGGAGGGGAGGAGGGTGTGTTGCAGGTGAAGGAGAATGTTTAAGAAGTCGGCAGCAGTGGAGTCTCCTTTGTCTCACGTAGGTTAGACCTCATAGCGTGTAGGTCGGACTCCGGTGGATTTACAGCTCCTATATTCTCAATAAGCAGCTTGTTGAAAGGATCAAGCTATCCTCCATCGAAAGAGGGTAGTCTCTCTTTTCTTTCAGAAGGGATTGAAAGGAGGATGCAGGAGGAGATTAGATGAGGAAGATGGAGAGTGTATTAAAATGCGGCCATCGCGATGCTCCACCCACCGGAAGTCCCTCTTACTACTACTTATATACTACTTTTGAGAAGGCAACTGGCTGAACAATCAGCTATATACCTGGAGTGTCAAGCACTTGCTACTATCTACCATCCACTAGGACGTGGAAGGAGACTAGAATCTGAAGCATGGCAAGCACACACAGTGCACTATTTCTGTGTCTATGTCTACATCCAAATGTCACTTCATTGGATGTCAATTTGTCACATTTTATCCTCACTAGCATTTGAGGTAATACCAAGTGCACTGTTAGTAATAAGTTTACTAAAGATCTAAAAATAAAAAGAGGTGGTTGCCCATAGCAACCAATCAGATTCTGTCTATCATTTTTCTAGGATCCAGTAGAGAATTGAAAGACAGCATCTGATTGGTGGCTATGGGCAACATCACCACTTTACATTTTTTTTTTGTCCAAAGCTACATGTGAACATGAGTTCTAACTGTGACTTTACTTATAAAACTATTGTTAGGGCTACTTATAGAGCTCAGGCAAAACTTATCTTCTTACAGCTGAGGTGCGCCTCCGATGTAGCACCTATAAATAAACTTAATTAAGAGTAAACACACAGAGACAGACTTGGGAGTTAAAAAGGTCTGCTATTTATTTATAAGAAACAAAGAATTGTATGGTGTCAAATAAATTCTAGTCACTAGTAACTAATCAGTACTGCGCCCAACAATGCAAAACCCAACCACAACAATTGCATGAAAGGTAATGTGCACATGAGTCCCTAAAACCAATACTAGGGTATTCAGCTCTACTGCCGCCCATACACGTCCCGATACGGGCGTGCATTCCGTGCTTACCTAGCAAGCATCACATCACCTTGCATTGCCTGTGCATGCACTGTGATGCAATGTGATGAAAACTAAGTACAAAAAGTATGTGCAAGCACATACTTTTTGTACTGTGCGATGAGGTGCCACGGGAGCGCGCACCTCAAAGCAAACATCAGACAGCCCACATCGCAGCGTGTATGGGCTGCTTTACTCCCACCATAACTATGTTGCACCCAACAACCAGCTGCAACTGGGCTGATGATTAGCCATGCTTTCCCGATGCAGCAAGACTTCTTCAGCTACAAAACTACACCACCACCATAACTTGGTAAGAGGTAAAAGAGAAAAATAAAAACCTACTTTCTTTTTCAAGCTAAACTGTGCCTTTATAGTCAGGTAAAAATAACAATTCCTGAAGACCTCACTGTATTTTCCTGTGGCTAATGGATTTGACCAGTGGTAATGAAATAGCCCCGAAAAGTCAGGGTGAGGGTGTATCAGCACACAGACAATACCTGCAGTCAGGTCAACATGCACAAGGTCGATGATGATGTTGACACAAGTTTTTCATTTTTTTTGTGTCAATGTTGACACCCAAGCACGTTGTCCCTCAAATAGTGACCTTCACACGGTTTGCTTTGCTCATAATATTTCAGGCCCAATCAGAGTCCACGTGGATGGTAAAGTATGAAAAAGTACAAAAATTTGAAAAACTCATGACAACCGTTTTCATGTGTTGACCATTACCATGTCAACTTTTTGTCAATGTTGAGCTTTTGTCAATGTCTACCTTTAATGTTAACCATTGTCAGCCATTCAAATATCCGCTGGCATTAACCTCCGCTTAACGGGGATTTTGTTTTACCTACCTTAGGCATGTACTGTAGAAGCCATATGCTAAGAGCCCCAATGTCAACCTAAATATATATATAAAGGTACATAAATGTGTAAATTAGAAATGCAAGTGTAATACTTATTATTTATAGCCAACCATGTGGCCAGCTGGTGATCATCATACTGTCATGATGGGGTATGGATCATTAGGTCACTAGCAAGTAGGTCGACAAGCATTAGGTCGATATGAATTAAGGTTGACAGGGTCATTAGATCGACATGGGTAAGGTTGAGAGGGTCATTAGGTCGACGTGGGTAAGGTCGACAGTGAAAAAGTCAACATGCTTTTTTTTCACCCAAATGTCGACACAGTCAACATAAACACTCAAACGTAGCACCGCTACACTCGGCGCTCTATTTTATTCTCCCACCATGCCCTAGTGGGTGGTAGTGCTTGAAATACCGCCTGTCGGCACATGTTCAAAAAACAGTAAAAACAGCCGTGGCGACCTTTTGACTGTCGACCTTCCCCATGTCGACCTAATAACCCTATTGACTTATGTTGACCTAAAGTCATGTCGACCTACCTGCATGTTGCAATAGTGGTGTCGCCCTAATGCTTGTTGACCTACTTGGTGGTGACCCAATGACCGGATCCCGTCATGATGAGCCTATTTTTTTTTTTTGAATTGTGTAATTTTTATTTCAAAGAATGGAATTGGAGCACAAGCATACAGTACAGAAAGTGATGTAATAACAGCTGTACATATCAATAACAATAAACAGAGCTAAATTCTCTTCATCAGTGTTTGAGTCAAATTCGTTCAGTAAGACCTGACATCAGATAGGCGAGTTGTAGAGCTGCATACCTCGTGCTGTGCATATGAAAATGTATACAGTAAACTTTTTTTTCCATTTTTTGTAAACTTTAAACTATGTGAAAACACTTTATAACCCCCCCACCTCTAAGAAAGAAACTAAATAAATAAAAAAAAAAAAAAAGGGAACTTAAGGTACCTATTGTTCATACGTAAGCAGAGCCAGATCGTGTAATAAGAGGAAGGCAGCGAGCGAATTACTTCTCAATAATTGTAGCCACAGGTAGCAGGTGACTCAAGGACCGTTTAGATTTTGCTGAATGTCAATGGCCGAGGCAAATCTAGAGGAGGTCCATCTACTCCACTTATTCAGGTAAGGAGTGAGCGAGCCTCTGGATCTATAGGTGAATCTTTCATTACCCGAAACCTCGTTCACCAGGGCTCTCCAATTGTAAATGTTTGGGTATGTGACATCGAACCATTTCCCAGCGATAAGGACCTTGGCCAGAGATGTCAAACACAGAACATATTTATATATTGAGGGCGACATGGTTTCTTCAAAGTCAAGGGCAAACATACAATACTTGAGTTCATTGGCCGGGACGGAGGGCTCAGTAATAGCTATATCAGACCAGACCGCGTCCCAAAATGCTCGGATCTGTGGGCAAGACCACAGCATATGCCAAAAATCAGCATCAGGTGAGGCGCATCTAGGGCATGTGTCATCCAGTCTAAGCCCCGCCCTATACATGGACACAGCAGGGGAGTGGTAGGCTCTGTGTAGTATATAGAAAGAAACCTGCTGGTACTTCATACACAGGGATGTTTTTTTGACAGAGATCAAAATCTGCAGCCATTGTTCTCCATCCAAGGACCCTATATTAGGCTCCCACATGATGGGCCTATTTTTACATGGAGGCCTGGAGCTGCAGCTCCATGTCCCATTGTTGATATGGCCCTGCTGGCAGCAGTAGACATTTAGCAATAAAGGATGCCTGGGGAAGGGGACACCATGGGACCTTGCAGGAGTTATGACCCCTACACACGTAGCGACTCACTCAGCATGATCACTAAGCATACATCAATGTGCCAGCAATGTGTGCTGAGAGATCTGTCAGGGCCGGACCGATTAATAACGAATTTGCATCACTCTGTACCCCACACACAGCGATATTCCGGCATTTTCGGGTATGGGTAAACACCAGACCCGGACAAGACCACAGAATGCTGAACCGGACATCAGACTCTGCATTCTGGAGCTTGTAGTGTCAGGTCTGAGGTGGGGTGGGGTGGACAAGACACCCCTCTGACAGGACACTACAAGCTCCAGAATGCAGAGTTTTATGTCAGGTCCGGTGTTCCGGGGTCTTATCCGGGTCCAGTTTTTACTTAGTCCCGGCATTTTCTGAGCGATTTATACCCCTTTCACACTTGCAAAAATATCCCTGGTTTTTGCACATGAACGCACATCAACCTGGGATTTAGCTCAGTGTGAAAGGGTCTTATCACTGCATCCCGTGTTCAGCATTCAGGGATTTCTACCCAGGTCCTGATCTGGGTAGATTCCGGAATCGACACGGGATGCGGCGAGTGTGAACGGTTATTCCGGGTCAGCGTGACCCAGATCCCGTTCACTGCAGTGAAAATGTGCCGCTGGGAGGTGCTGACATCTCCCAGCGCCACCCCGGCCAAGCCTCCAGATGACACCACCTGCCCGACTTCATTCCGGGTTGGGTGTCCAGTGTGAAAGCACTTGCAAGCCGGGTCGCACCCGGAAATTAGAACCCGGCTTGCGACCCGATTGCAAGTGTGAAAGGGGTTTTAGTGAAATTATGTAAAATTGCTCAGAAAATGCCTGAATATCGCTCCATGCAGTAGCGCACACAGGGGGGGTTTCTGAGTACCCAGAACCCCCCCCCCCCCAGGAGTCTAAGGGATCTAGGCTTAAAGCTGAGGGTCCCCTCTTTCCATGGGTACAAGAATTTTAAAAATCGGCCCTTGGGAACCGGAGATATCTGACTTCAAAGCAGTGGTCCCCATCCAAGCCTCTTAATTGCTCTTCCCAGTCAGATACAGTGTATTTCAGGTTCTGTGTGGCTAAAGGTGCCCACAGACGCTACAATTATCGAATGCGTTTTGTACTTTTTAAGCACAAATTGCATCTTATGTACAATTATTGGATGGTGTTTATGTTCCCTGGAGCCCGATATTGTATGTCTAAAAAAGTACGTGCTGCACGTACTTTTTAGACTACATCTGAAATTTAACATTACAAACATGGGTTCATCTCATAGCAAGCTGGAAGAAAAATTGTATAGAACCATTGTACAGTCAAAAACGCATAGCACAGTACAATTGTAGCGTCTGTGGGCACCTTTAGAGTTTTTCTGAGGGTAAGTTTCAAAAGCTGTGACTCTCCCCCTTTGATGGACACTAGCAGCTTGTCTCTACTGTTCCCAGAACCAGAGATATCAGCCTTCCAGCAGCTGGTTACTGCTCCAGCTCCACACACCTGGTATGTAGTTTTATATACTCGTTGGCAGATTGCTCTGCCTCCTGACTTTTGATCCCCTAGTCCCCAATACCATTTGGTAGGTGGGATCCTCTGGTTTTTGTTTTTGTTAAAATCTAAGAAATCTATTTCTGGGAACTGGAGATATCTGCAGTCAAGCAAGCTGTCCTCCCACCGGAAAATGATGAATAATAAGCCCACTCCACTATACACCCCTCCTCTGCGTATTAAACATCCTCTACCACCCTGGAAGTTATGTATCAGGGCCCCTTCATTCAGCCCAATGCCCCCTTCTCCCACCCCATCTCCCACCATCTGTGCAGTAAAGGGGTAATTAGTGAAAATTACTGATCCAGGCCCTAGATGCTGAGCGGTTGATATAATACCCCCTACCACCCGGGGGACATCAAAGCTTCCCCCACCCCTACCGCTGGAGGATCGGTAGGGGCCACAATACATTGCTATGCCCAGGGGTCTACACTGCTGTTGACGCCCCTGTATGTATATATATATATATATATTTTTTTTTTCATTATTATTATTATTTATATACATTTGGTCTATCTATAATACTTTAACTGCATACCCTCCAACATCTGTGCGGCAGAAATCGGTACACATTCGGGAAGGGGGTGTGGCCACGGGTTAAAGTGGGCGTGTTAACGGGTAAAAGTGGGCGTGGTCACCCCCCTTTCCGAATGTGCATATTTTTTTTATTTTTTTTAAAGCCAGCCAGTCCTAGAGCCAAACAAAAGCTGCAGCCTTCATGTATACCACATCGTGTAGTTTACACAGCCTGCTACTGCCGCCTACCTTATCTTTCCCCAGTCCAGCACAGCCTCAGTCCCCGCCCCGGCGATGTGCGGTAGCGGAAGGGATGAGTGCTCGTCTCTCGGCTCACAGCAAGAGGGAGCAGGGCTGGCATATCCTCACTGTTATAGCAGCGCCTGTCATTCGCGGCACCTCCGCACGTGTGTGTGGACTCAGAACCCCCGGCAGGCGGCAGGGCCACAGCCATGTTAGCAGGGGGGAGGCGGGCACGCTGAGACTGCTGAGTCCCCCCGCAGGGCACCTCGGGAGACGTAGTCTCCCCCCTCACGACTCACACTGCAGGAACTAGAGCAGCCAGCGTTGAACAAGCACTTGGAACTACAACTCCCAGAGAAGGAAGAGCCGGCTTTAAAAAATTGGTACATTCGGTACAGTTCGATTTAGCCGGTACAGACCATTAAAAAACGGTACTGTACCGGCTAAATCGGTACAGTTGGAGGGTATGTAACTGACCCGGCATATACTGGGTCACCTAAGTGTCCATCTCCGTGCTTTGCTCCGCCACTGCCATGTGTAGGCCCAAATACAGCAGGTTTCTGGTAATATGTAATAAATGAAACCTGTACAGTCAACACGTGCATCGTTCATTTTAGTAGAAGGTGTCACAAAATGATACAGTATCAAACATAAAAACGTGTGTTCTCCCTTCTTCCAGCAGTTACACCCTCCAGCCGAGCCATGTAATAGGTGGAGTGGGCTGATACTGACATCTGAAACGCACGCACAGGAGTAGTACTGGATGTCATTATAAATACATCCTTGAAACACTTAACCCTTCCATAGGATGTCTCTAGCAAGCTTTATTTTACTACTTGTCACAGTCCTTAGTTATCGGCATAGCATAGCAGTAGCACACCACCTTATCCTGTATGCAGCAGTTATAGCCCTATAGGTCACAGTAACTTCTGGCTGGCGCGCACAGCTACAAGGAGTGGGCTGGTGCTGCAGCTGTGTGCACTGTGCAGGGCCGTGCAGGGTTAATAGCTGAGCGTGCGGTGATCTGCATCCTGCCCGCTGTAGCACTCCGGAGCCCCTGCGTGTGATTCCTCTTTCCAGCAACATGGCTGCTGCCGGCTGCAGTTAGGTAATGTGTATTTGCATTTCCAGTTTCTGTGTATTATTTAATGACTGACCTGTTGTATTAAGAAAGTGTTTGTGTTACTTCTGCAAACGTGTGACTTATTCTATTGTTTTATTACACAATGCTGGCAGCGGCTATGGATGGTGATAACATGGCTCGCAGCTGCTGATTTCTATAAAAGGACTAGATTTGCACATTCCTTCAGCTTGCACCACAGATGAGGGTTCATGTTATCATTGGTCCCATTACCTTACTGCAGTGCACAATGCAAGGAGGGTACTGCAAGCAGGCTGGTCTCTTGCCATACATACTGTATGCTTCTGGCTACAAACCTAAATTAGAACAAAAGCTTCACACACTTTGCAAAAGTATACAACTATCCTGAAAGCTACATGGCTCAGATGCTGCTGGTACAGGAGGTTCTGTAGTGACTGCAGTCACAAAATAATGTATACAAATTTAAGCGGGATGGACTTTTGCTGAATTAAAGTGTGATTTGGGTCCTACAAATAGGAGGTTGTGTATACAATTAGTTATTACTGGAAAAGTGGAAACTTCTTTGGAATAGATATTCAAGGGTTAGGGTTTTCTATGGAATTATATTTTGAAAGCGTAACCCAGGTTCCATTACATGCGTATCCATATGTCATCGGGTGCTGCTTTAGTAGTAGATACTGTGTAGACAAAAGTGAATGGACACCCCTGAGCAAGTGAAATGGTGTGCTCCTGCAGCAGACACGTGTTCATGAAGCTATAAAACAGATAGGCGCTAGATCACTTACTAAGGAAAGGAGCTAACCAAGTTTTAAAACGGGGATCATCTTAAGGTGCTCATTCAAAGATATGAGTGTTTTAAGATTTGCGGATTTTAGGAAGGTCCCTGAATCCACTGTGTCTTTTGTCATTAATGCACCGAATAAAAGCAGTCATTGCAAGAATGCACCTCATCCTGGATGACCCAAAACTTGCTACCCAGGGACTGGAAAGTTCTAACCAGGGGATGCGTAAGAACAGCATTACACACAAGTTTAATATAGACACTAGTGGGCTGGTTGCGACAGAACACTTCATAAGGAGGTCTACGCACTGCAATATTGTGGGTGAGCAGCTGTTTATAAACATCTAATCACATAGAAGAATACAGTATAGATTATGGACCAAAATGGCGCACTGCTGCCTGTGAAATACAAAAGGTCCATACACACTGGGCAATTATGCCCAGCGTGAATGGACAGCGATCATTGCTGGGGGGGAAAGCCCCTCAGTGCATACACTCTGAGCAGGGGGAGGAAGGCTTTGCATAGCGCTATGCAAAGCCGTCCTAAAGGCCTCCAACAGATGAGTGGCTTTCCTGGCAATGGTGAGGGAACGCCCTGGATCACCGGGCCATACACACTGGGCGGCTTTAAGCTGAAAGACGCTCAAACTTGCTGTTTTTAATGGCTTTCAGCTCAAAATCGCCCAGTGTGTATGGGCCTAAACTGTTCTTAACCCCTTCCTGACACAGCATGTTTTTGCCTTCCTGACAGAGCCCTTTTTTTCAAATCTGACATGTATCACTTAAGTGGGGATAACTTTTTTTTGCTTTTACTTATCCCAGTGATTTTAAGACTGTTTTCTCGTGACACATTGTACTTCAAATTAGTGGTAAATTTGGGTCGATACAGTCTGTGTTTTTTTGTGAAAAATACCAAAATGTAAAAAAAAAAATGGAAAATTTAGCAATTTGCAAAATGTTAAATTTTCTGCTTGTGAGACAAATAATCATACCACTCAAAATAGTTAATAACTAACATGGACCATATGTCTACTTTATGTTTCCATCATTATTTCAGCTTCCTTTTAATTTTTTTGGACACTAGGAGGCTTACAATATGAATAGCAAATTTTCAAGAAAATTTCAAACACTGATTTTTTTAGGGACCAGTTCAGTTCTGATGTGACTTTGAGGGACTTGTATGTGAGACACCCCCATAAATGATGCCATTTCAAAAACTGCACCCCTCACAGTATTCAAAACAGCATTTTGGAAGTTTGTTAACCCTTTGGGTGTTTCACAGGAATTAAAACAAAGTGTAGGTGAAATTTCAAAATTTAATTTTTTTTGCAGATTTGCAATTTTAATACATTTTTCTAAGGAACACAGTAGATTTTACTAGAGAAATGTGACTAAAAATTGATTCCCCCAATTCTTTTGTTTTCATAAATATCCTATATGTGGCCCTAGTGTGCACGTTGACCAAACCACAGGCTTCATAATAGAAGGATCACCTACTTGATTTTGGAGCCTCCTTTTTATGAGATTATTTTTTAGGCACCATGTAGGTTTCTAGGCACCATAAGATGCTAAAAGTTAGGAACCCCCCCACAAGTGACCCCATTTTGCAAACTACACCTCTCAGGGAATTCATCTAGGGGTATAGTGTACATTTCAAACCCCCAGGGGTTTCACCAATTGTGGTACAACTGGGCAGTGAAAATGAAAAATTAATTTTTTTACACAAAAATGCAGTTCTGGCTCCAAATTTTTCATTTTCACAAGGAATGAAGGAGACAAAGCACCCCAAAATCTGTGCCCCAATTTCTCCCGAGTACGGCAATGCCTCACATGTGACCAAAAAATACCATTTGGGTGCATGGCAGGACTCAGAAGGGAAGGAGTGATTTTTGGATTTTGCAGCTCAGATTCTGGTGGAATGTTGGTGGGTGCTATGTTGCATTAGCAAGACCCCCGAAGCACCAATACAGTGGAACCCCCCCACAAGTGACCCCATTTTGCAAACTACACCCCTCTGGGAATTTATCTAGGGGTATAATGTACTATTCAAACCCCCAGGGGTTTCACCAATTGTGGTACAACTGGGCAGTGAAAATGAAAAATTAAATTTTTTACACAAAAATGCAGTTCTGGCTCAAAATTTTTCATTTTCATAAGGTATGAAGGAGAAAAAGCACCCCAAAATCTGTGCCCCAATTTCTCCCGAGTATGGCAATGCCTCACATGTGACCAAACAATACCATTTGGGTGCATGGCAGGACTCAGAAGGGAAGGAGTGATATTTGGATTTTGCAGCACAGATTCTGGTGGAATTTTGGTGGGTGCTATGTCGCATTAGCAAGACCCCCAAAGCACCAATACAGTGGAACCCCCCCCCACAAGTGACCCCATTTTGCAAACTACACCACTCAGGGACTTCATCTAGGGGTATAGTGTACATTTCAAACCCCCAGGGGTTTCACCAATTTTGATACAACTGGGCTGTGCAAATGAAAAATTAAATTTTTTGACACAAAAATGCAGTTCTGGCTCAAAATTTTTCATTTTCATAAGGTATGAAGGAGAAAAAGCACCCCAAAATCTGTGCCCCAATTTCTCCCGAGTATGGCAATGCCTCACATGTGACCAAAAATACCAGTTGGGTGCATGGCAGGACTCAGAAGGGAAGGAGTGATTTTTGGATTTTGCAGCTCAGATTCTGGTGGAATTTTGGTGGGTGCTATGTCGCATTAGCAAGACCCCCGAAGCACCAATACAGTGGAAGCCCCCCACAAGTGACCCCATTTTGCAAACTACACCCCTCTGGGAATTCATCTAGGGGTATAATGTACATTTCAAACCCCCAGGGGTTTCACCAATTGTGGTACAACTGGGCAGTGAAAATGAAAAATTAAATTTTTTACACAAAAATGCAGTTCTGGCTCAAAATTTTTCATTTTCACAAGGAATGAAGGAGACAAAGCACCCCAAAATCTGTGCCCCAATTTCTCCCGAGTACGGCAATGCCTCATGTGTGACCAAAAAATGGCAGGACTCAGAAGGGAAGGAGTGATATTTGGATTTTGCAGCACAGATTCTGGTGGAATGTTGGTGGGTGCTATGTCGCATTAGCAAGACCCACAAAGCACCAATACAGTGGAACCCCCCCACAAGTGACCCCATTTTGCAAACTACACCCCTCAGGGAATTCATCTAGGGGTATAGTGTACATTTCAAACCCCCAGGGGTTTCACCAATTTTGATACAACTGGGCAGTGAAAATGAAAAATTACATTTTTTTACACAAAAATGCAGTTCTGGCTCAAAATTTTTCATTTTCACAAGGTATGAAGGAGAAAAAGCACCCCAAAATCTGTGCCCCAATTTCTCCAGAGTACGGCAATGCCTCACATGTGACCAAAAAATACCAGTTGGGTGCATGGCAGGACTCAGAAGGGAAGGAGTGATTTTTGGATTTTGCGGCTCAGATTCTGGTGGAATGAATGGTGGGTGCTATGTGGCATTAGCAAGACCCCCGAAGCACGGTGAAATTATGAACCTAATAATCCATAGATGTGTGGTATATTTTAAAACACTCCTTTATACATAGGCCGGGTTTGTCGGGGCAAGTGTCACACTGGAAAATAGTTTGCTTTCTTATTCCCTTTTTATAGCAAACTTTGCACCTTTTTTGTGTCCTGCCCTTTTTTCCAGTGGAGGGGATTTCATCAGGAAAATGCTGCCCTGGTACAATACGGGGGCCAGTACTAGAAGTACTGGGGCCCTCTGCCTGCTGGTTCCCAAATATTAGGCCCTTTATGACTTCCTCTTGAAAGTGCATAAATGTCCCCCTCTGGCTGGTAGAACGGAATAGCACGTAAGCGTTATACAGTGCCATCTGGATGATATACACGGCCAGCTTCTTGTACCAGATTTTTGTTTTCCGCAGGGCACTGTACGGCTTCAGTACCTGATCTGAAAGATCCACTCCGCCCATGTACCTATTGTAATCCAGGATACAATTAGGTTTTGAGGTGTGGGTACAGGGACGGAGGTGGTACTGTCTCCGTGAATTGTTGTCAGTATAAGGACATCCCTCTTGTCCTTATATTTGACCAACAACATATTTTCGGTGCATATTCCCCTGCTTTCACCCCTTCTCATTACTTGGGCAATGTGCGTTTTTGGGAGGCCTCTTTGGTTCTTGCGCACAGCACCGCAAGCTGCTGTACCTCTTGAACCAAGGGCCTTAAACAGGGGGATGCTGGTGTAAAAGTTATCCACATAGAGGTGATAACCTTTATCCAGGAAGGGGTGCACTAAATCCCAGACAATTTTTCCACTAACACCTACGAGGGAGGGGGGGCATTCTGGCGGTTCAATTCTTGAATCCTTCCCTTCATATACCCTAAACCTGTGAGTGTACCCTGAGGTGCTTTCACACAGCTTATACATTTTTATGCCATACCTTGCCCTCTTACAGGGAAGGTACTGGCGGAATTTAACCCTTCCTTTAAAATGTATAAGGGACTCGTCTATGCAAATGAATTTATCTGGGATGTACATCTCTTCAAATTTGGCACTGAAGTTATCAATGACCGGCCTGACTTTGAATAGCCGGTCAAAGGTGGGATCATCTCTGGGTGGGCACTGTGCATTATCGTTGTAATGCAAAAATTTAAGGATTAACTCAAAACGAGTCCGGGTCATGGCCATACGGTAAAGTGGGGTGCTGTACAGAACATCTGTACTCCAATATTGCCTAATTTCTGGCTTTTTTACTATGCCCATATGAAACACCAGACCCCAAAACGTCATCATCTCTACTGCATCTACAGGGGTCCACCTAGCAAATGATGACGTGGGGTTTTGAGCAATAAACTGGTGGGCATATAAATTAGTTTGGTCCACCATTAAATTTATAAAATCATCAGAGAAAAATAATTTGAAAAAGTCAATTTCTCTGAGACCTGTGGAATCAAATTGGATTCCTGGGATGGCCAAAAACTCAGGAACCTGGGGCTCAAAATTGTCTGGTGGTGGGGTCCATACGAGATCAATTATTGGGGGGGGGTCTCAGCTGCTCTACGGGGGCGTCTTTGAGGGGGTCCCTCATCACTAGAGGAGGAAGAGGAGCTTAAAATGAATCCTTCAAATTCCCCGCTTGCCTCACTGGCTGTGTCAGAGTCAGAGGCAAGCATGGCATATGCCTCCTCCGCTGAATACATTCTTCTGGATGACTGGGATGACATTTGGGATGACATTTTTATTTTTGTGTTTCTGGTAGTGAAATGTTTCAACACGTGTATAGTGTAGGGGGGGTACAAACTTTATTTCAATGTAGTGTGTATGTAGTGCAGAAAAAAAAAAAAAAAAGGTCCTGCGCCAAAAATTGAGCACAGATGTTGGTCAGTAACGTCCGTCACTGAACAGCGCTCAAAGGCAACAGGAATTTGATCAAAAAAATTTGATCAAAAAAAATTAAAAAAAGACCCCACAGCACCCTCAAAAAAAAAAAAAAAGGTGATCAGTGATGCGACACTGATTACCAGTGAGGGGCAGCAGGTGCACAACCTTTGGTGCAACTGACAGTGCAACTGGCAGGTATATATAAAAAAAAACCTCTGCACCCCCAAAAAGTTGCTGATCACCTCAGATATAGTGATCAGCACAAAAGGGGGGGGCAGCAGACACAAAATATAGCACTCTCTATCACTCTCTGTCACTATCTCTCTCTATCTCTCTCTATCTCTCTCTATCTCTCTCTATCTATCACTCTATGACACTGCAGCAGCAGCACTGACAGTTATATATATAAAAAATAACCCCTGCACCCCCAAAAAGTTGCTGGGGGTGCACAAAAGGGGGGCAGCAGACACAAAATATAGCACTCTCTATCACTCTCTGTCACTATCTCTCTCTATCTATCACTCTATGACACTGCAGCAGCAGCACTGACAGTTATATATATATAAAAAATAACCCCTGCACCCCCAAAAAGTTGCTGGGGGTGCACAAAAGGGGGGCAGCAGACACAAAATATAGCACTTTCTATCACTATCTCTCACTATCTATCACTCTATGACACTGCAGCAGCAGCACCACTGACAGGTATATATATAAAAAAAAACCTGCGCCCCCAAAAAGTTGCTGATCAGTTAATTTATACTGATCAGCACAAAAGGGGGGGGCAGCAGTCAGTTGCACACGCAGTACAGCTGTATATATATAAAAAATATATAGCACAATCTGTCACTATCTCTCTCTATCTCTCTCTATCTCTCTCTATCTCTCTATCTATAACTCTATCACACTGCAGCAGCACAAAATATAGCACTCTCTGTCACTAGCCCTCTCTATCTCTCTCTCTCTATCTCTCTATCTATAACTCGAACACACTGCAGCAGCACAACACAGCACAGCACAACACAGGAAGTCACAAGAAGTAACAAGATCCAGGAACGCTACAAGCAGTGATCAGGTAAGTGTTTGCAAGGATCAGGTCAGTATATCGCGGCAGATAGGCACGGTGACCGCACTGCACGCAATTCCAGACCGGAATGGCGTCTGCAGTGCAGTCACCGTTAGTTTAAATCACCCTCCATGGCTGTGATTGGTTCGTCGGTCCGACGAACCAATCACGGCCTTTGGGGGCGGGTGGGGTGACACCAGTGTCACCCTTACACCCCGTGGTGATTGGTGCTGTACTTTACAGCACCAATCACCACCGATCCCTGTGTCACCGGCGAACGTTATTCGCCGGTGACACAGAAAACGCTGTAATTGGCTGTTCACACTGAACAGCCAATCACAGCGATCGCCGACGGGGGGGCGGCATCGCAGCCCCCCCTGGGCATGCAGGGACATGTCTGCTGTCAGGGACAGCAGACATGTTTAAACTGTCACCGCGTCTATAGACGCGGTGACAGTTTAAAGCCATGACGTACATTTACGCCATGTGTCGGGAAGTACATCCCGGCCATGACGTAAATGTACGTCAAATGTCGGGAAGGGGTTAAAATGTCGCCACATTTTTAAACATCTTTTAACACAAACGAAATCTTAACAGTATACAATAAAACATATATGTACGATGAAGGAATGTCATACGTTTCTTATTAATAAGTTCCAGTTGTCTCTTAGCAATGGTGCCCATACACATATGCAATCCGACATCGCAATGCTATGTCCCATTGCATCTAATCACATCTTTTGGCGCACAAGTGCTTTTTTTTACAGCACCCGAAGAGGACTGTCAGTGTTGTAGTGAATTGCTTTTCAGCAGGGCTGGCGGGCAGCGGTAGTCAGCGGCAGGCAACAGAATTTGAAAAAAACATTTCAAAACACTGGGTGGCCCTCCCTCTGTGTTCATCTGCAGAGGCTGCCCGGCATGAGTACAATTGACGGCTAGTTGTTCTCCGCCTTTCCGTGAACAATGGGGGGGGGGGATCCGATGTAACGCTACATGAGCGCTGAGCAATAACTTAGGGGTAACAATTGAGGGTCCTCACAATGAAGTTTCCCTGACGCATTTCACCCCTAAAGTGACACTTTTTTTCTGTCACTTTAAGGAAAATGACAGACCATTTCAATAGATTCCAAACAAGGGAATAGTAATGTTACTGTGAATTTAAGTTATAGACTTATGTTAAAGGTGTTTTTTTTGGGGGGGTTACAAAATTTCATGGTGTCTTGTGTTAATTATGTATGCAGTACTATAAGTAATTGAATGTCCACTTCATGATTTTTTTTTTCTTCACTATAAAAAAAGAGTACCATGCTGATATTTTTGTGTGGTAGTTAATGCATACCTTTGTATTAAGTATCTAAAGCAAAATTAGGATGTCTATTGTCATGTGTATGTGTTTTTATATATTTTATTTTTTTAACCTAGCAATTTTAATTCTGTTTGAAAAAGGGCGTCTTTGCGTTATGCACGGCAAAGTCGTTTGATTTATATTTTTGGACTCTGGAGGAAAAAGTACCCTAGGGGTCTAAATGTGGTGATTCCTTAATAAAAAAAAACCATGATATTTCAAATAAACTGGATAAAGAAGCCACGATAAGTAAATAATGGGTACTTGTTTCCTAGCACGGCCACACCGATTAAGATCGGGGTGGTCGTGCTGAAAAAAATCGGGTTCGATCGCATCGCATGCGATTTGGTCGCATGCGATGCGATCGACGCAACCGACCGATTTTTGACCCGATTTTTTTCATTGAATCCAATGTAAATTGGGTCCCTGGGACCCAATTTTACATTGTATTCAATGAAAAAAATTCCCAACCCCCCCAAATTGAAGCGCGTAAACAGCAGCCCACGATAGACGCATACCCGAAGCGTGGCGAGCGCAGCGAGCCCGCGAGGGGCGGCGGTACGCGTCCTCCGACCTTTTCATGCCCTACTATCCACTAGGGCGTGGAGTGAGAATAGAATAGTGTGGCGAGCGGACGCGGATACCTTCACAGGTAAACGCGTCCCTTCGCGGGCTTCACAGGTGTCCGCGTCGCCACGGACACCTGTGAAGCCCGCAAGGGGACGCGTATAACTGTGAAGGTATCCGCGTCCCCTCGCGGGGCTCGCTGCGCTCGCCACGCTTCGGGCTCGGTGGCTCGCTGCGCTCGCCACACTATTCTATTCTCACTCCACGCCCTAGTGGATAGTAGGGCATGAAAAGGTCAGAGGACGCGTACCGCCGCCCCTCGCGGGCTCGCTGCGCTCGCCACGCTTCGGGTTGGCGTCTATCGTGGGGCGACGACGGGGACATCTATAATGTGAAATGGGTCATATGGACCCATTTCAAATTTTTTGACATTTTTACACCATTTCAATGTTAACATTTTTTTTAACATTGAATCCTATGCAAAAATCGGGGGCATCGCGTCGGGACCAATGTTAATGGTCCCGACCGACGCGATGCCCCCGATATTTTACCTTTCCCGACAAGATTTCAATGTTAAAATATTTTTTAACATTGAAGTCTATGGAAATATCGGGGGCATCGCGTCGGTCGCGTCGGGACCAATGTTAATGGTCCCGACCGACGCGATGCCCCCGATATTTTATCCTAGCCGGCAAAATGGACCTGATTTCAAAAGAAATCGGGTCCATCGTGGGTAATCGTGTCCCTTAAGTAAGGGACACGATTACTCACGATTGTGGCCGTGCTAGGAAACAAGTACCAAATAATGTAATACAATTAAATTCGATATTTAATAAACAAATTGCCGCAGTCGTTGTTTTTACATCCTCTTGACTATAAAAAAAGTTAGGAAAAATGGGGCAGATGTATTAAGCCTTAACAAGAGATAAACTCAAGGGTGATCAGGAGAGTCCAGCCAATCAGCTCCTTACTGACTTTTTTCAAACACAGCCTGTAACATGGCAGTTGGCAGGTGATTGGCTGGACATTTATCTCTCGTTATCCCCCTTGCATTTATCTCTTGTTAAGGCTTAATACATCTGCCCCAATCTGAGATGGGTGATGAACATCCCTGGTTGAACTGACAAGGTGCCAGCTACTGGACTCTGCAGGGAAACCCCATATCCTGTTATAGTGCTCTAAAAGCCCTCCGACCTGGACTAGTCACCTGTCTGAGGTGTCTATTAGAGCTCAAGGCAACCACTACCCCCCTTCTGCAATGATGGATGCCTCCATTACCCCTTGTTTTCTCTGTTTTATTGGCTGCTTCATGACTCAGATCCAGACCTTGGCTCTTTATTCAGATCTGTTCGCAGTACAAATTTGTTCTCAAAATGGGCAAAACCAAGTGCACTGCAGGTGGAGCAGATGTAACATGTATAGAGAGAGTTATGTGGGGTACACACCACGACGACCCGCTCACGATGCACATTGTGAGCGGGTCGTCAGTGTTTCTGCAGACCCGCTCATGATGATGCGGGGGGGCACGACCCGCTCACGATGTGCACCGTGAGCGGGTCCGATCCGATGGCGACCCGCACCCGGCTGTATGGTTGTTATTCAGATCCTACCTGCAGCAGGTAGGATCTGAATAACGACCGTCCGACCCGCGGGACCGCCATCGGATCGGTATCGGTCCACACCAGGACAGAAAAGGGCCCAATCAGCACACAATCTACATCCAATTGGTCGGAATTGGATCTAGATTGAGGGGATCGGGCCCTAGTCGTCCTGGTGTGTACCAGGCATAAGAGTTGTGTGAATTATTTTGTTTCTGTGCAGGGTAAATACTGGCTGCATTATTTTTGCATTACAATTTAGATTTCAGTTTCAACACACCCCACCCAAATTTAACTCTCTCAGCACATGTCACATCTGCCCCACCTGCAGTGCACATTGTTTTGCCCATTTTGAGAACAAATTTGTACTGTGATCAGATCTGACCCTGGGGATGGCCATCAGCACCCTCCATCAATGGCTACCATCAGCACGGACGGTGTAACCTTGGTTTGAGGCCTGGGGAGAAGTGTAGGTTGGCAGAGCCGGGGCCAGTGCAGGGCTTCCAATGGACGGGTGAGTCTGTCATGTTGGCTATAAAGTGAGGCAGGTCATAGTCATCTCTGCACCCTGTATGTGTGTCACATGCATACAGTGTGCTGGCATTTGAGAGGCTCAGCTGTCAGTCGGCAGCCCTGCAACACTTTTGGCTCTTACACACAGTGCAGCACTGTAGAAGTGATCTGCTACCATCAATGGCAGGAGACCATTTGTATCTCCGTTATCGATTGTAAAATTATTTGCCATTGGCTGGAGACCATCACTGGTTTTAAAACATTGATGATGACCCCCAGCCTGCCTATCAGAGGTGATGCTGAGCTGTTTCTACCTTGCCTCTCGTATTGTCCTGTATTGCCACAAATGCTGACATTTTTGTGAGTTTTGAATAAAAAAATAAGAATAATACAAGAAGATATTAATGTTATGAATAAACCCTTATTCATCAATCTAACCCTTATTGTCAAAACTCTGCAGTATGACAGACCCTGCATGTCCCTGCAAGCCTCACACATGTCTGTAACACAGATGATGACATGTATTATTGCATCATCACACTACTGCTGCTCTGCATTACTTAAGTAGCGTGGCTTTATGATATAATTTGTGTCATACCCATGCCTGCCGTGCCACAGATAAACTATGTAGGGGCAGTTTCCTGCTCTGGAGAGAATGCTAGTCTCCTGGATGTTCTAGGAGAGTACACAACTGTACTTTTACAGCATGTCATGTGCATTCAGCCGGCTAAAGACAAACTGAAAAATTGCATAAGAATTATAGTGGATGGAAAACAAATGTCATCACCAGGGAGCAGGGACAGGTTGTTAGGGGAACCAGGTGGTTCAGGAGTGCATTAATGCACTTTCTGGGATAAGCCTCGGAGCACTGCACTGCCTGACCCTGTACTGGTAAGAATGATGTGGCTTTCTGTTGTGGAAGACTGATATTGTATGACTTTCTCACAGGCAGAACGGTGTCCTCCCTTTTGCTCTATTAAGCATATCCATTTGACTCTTTGCTGATTTGTCTATGCTCACTGTAATGTGCTAACAGTGCTTACTATGCACAGGACATGCGGCCATCCCCTAAAGTTAGAGGAAAGGAGATTCCATACTCAATGAAGGATTCCTCAGTCAGGGCAGTTAAAATTTGGAATTTTCTGCCAGAAAGGTTGTGATGAGTGATTCAATTAATATGTTTAAAAAAAGGGTAAAGGTGCCCATACACACTGCGAGAATCGCACCCAATATGGGCTGGATCGCATCGCATTCGAGGGCAGTACAAAAAGTATATGCAGCCCATACGTTTTATACTGTGCTATGAGATGCCTGCGGGAGCGCGCATCGCACAGTTCAAACGCACCGTGTATGGGCACCTTTAGACACATTTTTAGCTAAATAATTGTCTGGGGCACGAGGCAAGGTATGCGTTAAAGGACAATATAGTATCATTTTAAAAGATAGGTTGAATTTAATGGAAGAATGTCTTTTTTATTTATTTTTTAAACCTTCCTAACGTAACTACTGTATGTAATGTGTTAATCATATTTAGCTTTTGCTCACTGGTTGTCACACATTGTCCTGTATGTTGAGCTTTTGAAGATTCTGAGCTGTGTGGAGCTATGTATGCAATAAGCCTTTGTAGCAATTTATTAGGAAGAGTTTCCAAACCTATAGCTACAACTATAGAAACGTATATCCCTTTTCCACTAAGCTAAGTATCCCGGGTTTTTGCACAGGAGTGCACAAGGACTTTAGGCAGGTGGAAACACTGCCAGTTGAAATGACCCAGGTTGTGAGACCAGGCTAGCGACCAGGGTTGAACAGCGGTTCAACCCGGGTCACTCTGCAGTGTAAATCGGTAACCGACCCGGGTCCCATGCGCTGCAATACAAAAGCCGGCGCTGGGAGAGCTCTCATCTCCAAGCGCTGCCCTGGTCCTACCTCCCGATATCGTCATCCCCCTGGCATTATGCTGGCTGGGGACTCTGATGGAAAAGTGTTCACAAGTCGGGTCGCACCTGGGTTGGAGGCTGGTACAAAATCCCGGGTGTGACCCGACTTGTAGATGGAACAGAGGTGTAATACGAACAATGGTGCTTCCATTTAGGTAGCGTAGCTGTGCCGGTCAGTAGATTAACTGCACAAAGATTCCAAACTAAAATGATAACCTTTTAAAGTATTAGAAAAGAAACATTTGTAAGATTAGATTAGATCTCATTGCTATGGCTAGTGAAGGCAGGAGCACTGAGGAGAGGGTAGTTCTGACTGAGGGCTCTATTTAGATCTGATGGCTGAGCTGCGAGTTCTCTGCGTTTCTCAGGTAAATGCCGCTCCGCCGAACGTACTCCCTCTGCCCAGGTGCGAATGCAGTTGCAGGCATGAGTGGAAAACCATTCACAATCACTCACCATCTAATGGTTTTCCCCTCTGTTTGCAGCACCGAGTAGGTCAGGACTTACTCAGCGCTGCGATGGCTGTGGAGAGATAGAGGCAGCTGATGACGTCGTAGGCCCTCCTTCCCAATGGCTGTGGAACGCAAGTGTTTTCTGGGGAACTCCCAGAAAATGCACGGTTACCCCCCCCCCCCCCCCCCCACACACACACACACACACAAACGGCTGCAGAGTGTCAATCATCCGGCGAGCAGCCAGCGATTTTCACTTTGTACAGATGGCTCGTGCACAGCATACCAGTGCCAATGTTCGACAATCGCCTACGCTGTGAGTTCGCAGCCGTATGATCGATTCTGAATCATGCCCTGAGAGAGTGCAGTGATCACATAGCAACATTCAATTCCATCCTAGATCTGCAGCCATACCATGTATTTTTCAGATAAGTAAACCTCTGGTATAATGGTTAGTGCTAATGATGGCGAATAGCCAACTTGTTGCCTACTATTACTTCCCCCTCATGTAGCGTATGTGATTGTATGTTAATTGCTGAAACACAATTGTGTGGCTGCTTCTCTATCTGTTTAGTTGGAGGTTTTTATTTTATTGTGAATTGCGAAATTGAAATGAAATCATTGTTGAAGCAGACTGGATATCAGACTACCTTTTTTATGTATGTTCTGCTGCTGTCAAACCAACATCACGCTGGTCAGTTTTATTCTTCCCCTTTTTTATGTGCTCATTAATTCATTTTGCTTTTAGTTTTGCCTGTACAATTAATGTGCAGTTGAAAATCTGCTAAGCTTATTCACACATTGCATTCTCTTACAGCATCTACTCCTGATTTTGGCCCTTTGTATCCAACATCCTGTATCTTGTCTTACGTGAATTGACAGCCACTATGTAAGTAATTTATGATTTTGTAACTCTTCAATAATGTTTCCATGTGTGAAATGGAAGTTCTAACTGGTTCTTTCCAGTGTTTAGCCAAATTTACTTATGCATACACCGTGAATACATCCGTAATAAGCTTGAGGACCTGGCATAATTTAGATAAGCCAAAAATACGCTTCTGCATTAAGTTTTATATAAATAAAGTTTCTCCTCTTCCTTTGTACAGGTTGAGTATCCCTTATCCAAAATGCTCGGGACCAGAAGAATTTTGGATAACTGATTATCACGTATTTTGGAGAATGTTTATATTTCAATTATCTTGCATTTATGTTGTATAAACACATGAAATACACACAAATACATTTTTATTTGTGCATGAAACAAGGTTTTAAAACATGAAACAAAGTTTGTGCACAATCTCCGACACTGACCTTTAATGCCAAGCAATCATTTTCTTGCACATATTTTGGGCCAGTTACATATAATGTCCCCAGTAGGTTTTTAACAAAAAAGGACATTCTGGAAACTATGGTTTTCAGAATAATAACAGATGTTTGGATAAAGAATACTCCACCTGTATCAGACAATTTTTATAATTTAGAAAAATGATTTTTTTTTGTATGCCATCTCTCGCATTTACAGATAGCCTCTCGCTATAATTGGTAGTCCTGACATGCAGTAAACTCTGGTCATATGCAAGCTGCTTGTTTTGTTGGTTCCTTGCACTTATTTCTAGGTATTTACTTCTCCAAAGCAGTCCGCATCATTTATGAAGAATGTATTTCTTTCCTACTCGTTCCACATCGAAGGGAAATTGAATTGTAAGGCGCTCCTCCCCTAACAATTCAGTGAAAAGCTATTTAGTTCATTAAGGGCGGGATGTATTAAAATACATCGCCGCCCTTCGCCGCCCCCCCCCCCCCCCCCCGCCGCGATGCCAGCGCATATGTACTAACATATACGGCTGGCATCGCGGTACGGTGACAGAGGCCCCCCGCAATACCTGTACTCTGGTGTGCGGGGGGTCATCTCCCTGCCGCCTGATTCTCCCCTCATGCCGGGGACAGCTAAGCATGCTGTCCCCGGCGCCTCCTCCTCCCCCCTGCAGCCGGAAGGATGTCCGGCTGCTTCACTAGGGGGAGGAGGGCTTTACCTTCCGGGGTCCAGGAGGACCCTTCAGGAAGGTAAGCCAGAGGGGGGGTCGGCGAGGCGGCGGGTTTGCGTCGGAGGCGGCGGGCGGCGAAAAGAAGCCCATAGGCTTCTATAGGGTATCGCCACCCAAAGGTGGCGATACCCTTCAATGCGGTATCGATTTGGTACATTGGAAAATGCGGTAAAACCGGGGTTTTACCGCATTTTCCGTTTGATACATCTCGCCCTAAATTAGAAGGAATTTTTTAGCTTAGATGTCTGTATTGCGTTTTATAGTTCTTAACTGTGTTCATGCATGAGAGAGCTGAGCATATTTAACCAAGTTCCTCTTGGGACCCCAAACTCATCTAAAATCTCCTCTTTGGACCCTAAATTTAGCTGCAATGTCAATATTTGAATCTATTCTATTTTCACTTAAGACAGGTATACACTACATGATGTGTGTACCCGGCAATATTGTCCACAGTGGGGGCATATACACTTGCCGATACTAGCGGGGGACCATGGCCCTTGTTAATGAGGACCTCCCTCATCTGAACTTTTCAAGTTGTCAACGGTATGTACACACTAGACAAGATAGTGAACGATATTGCTCAAAAGGGCCCAGTATTTTATCCTTTGCTCTGAAAATCATTATTTTACGCCATATTAAGCAGGAGATGTAATGGTGAGGCCTACATACTAGTTTATTACAATTAATATTCCACATTGGTTTAAGAGCTGGTACACGTTCATTAGGTCGACAGCACTAAGGTCAATAAGAATAAAAGAAAGGAAGTAGATCATAGCAACTGGTGTAATAAATATGATACTGTATAGTGTATATAAATATTATGTGTTTTAGTATATAGTACTAAACTTATCCAATTAAATGAAAAAGTATAATGCAATATAAATGCAATGCCTTCACAGATCACACAGTGGCCCTTATTCAGATCTGATTGCAGTACAAATTTGTTCGGAAAATGGGCAAAACCATGTGCACTGCAGGTGGGGCAGATGTAACATGTGCAGAGAGAGTTAAATTTGGGTGGGGTGTGTTGAAACTGAAATCTAAATTGCAGTGTAAAAATAATGCAGCCAGTATTTACAGAAACAAAATAACTCACGCAAATCTAACTTTCTCTGCACATGTTACATCTGCCCCACCTGCAGTGCACATGGTTTTGACCATTTTCCAAACAAATTTGTACTGCGATCAGATCGGAATAAAGGTCAGTGCGTGCTCATGTATAAAAGGTTTATTTCTAATAGTCTAACCGGACACAATACATCCTAAGTAGCATGATGAAATTAATGAAACCAAGGAATAAATAAAATACAATAATGTATGTTCTCTAGAGAAAATACATAAGCCTAGCACATTACAGTATACTCAGGTAGTATTCTAAACAAGTTATCAGTTTAAAAGCTAATTTCCACTCTCTTAGTTGAATGTAAATGCCGGCGTCCCAGCTGACAGGGAGGGAATAAGCTGGAGGAAAATGGTGTAAAAAATTCCTTAATAGGACTGGTACTGGTATTGAGAGTATACTCACAGCACTTGCGGGTCATATCTATCTCCCAGGCACGGTGCATTAAGTAGTCTCCTAAAATGTAGTACAGTATGTGAGGACGGATAATGTGTCTGGAAGCCCAGAGCAGCACTGCTTGTAATGCAGGTGTCGGAGCACAGGCTGTCATACCTGTGCCCGGGAGGTGGCTACCTGTAGGGTAGTGGAGTCCTGCTGGCAGCTTCTGCACAGGGAGCGTGTTACTGGGGTCTCCAATGCGCTAGCCGTCAGATGGTCGACACTGCAGGTTCAAGGGTTTTACTGCAGGGCGTTCAGCATCTCCAGGGGATATAATCTGCTGGAATCCTTAGTGCGCCAATAGCTTGATGGGAGATTGACCAATTGCCGGTCAGATGTGAGTATCCGTTTTGTCCTCAAAGAGGGACTTTTTTAAGACTAAAAGCCGTGATGTCGGTCACCCTCTTTTAAGGTCTTTATTAATTGGAGAACAATGACCAGCTGTTGTCGGCCTATTAACTGAATGTCAACATGCATTGGGTCGACATGTCCGAAGTACAACATGGGGTTAGATCGACACATGCTTTAGGTCGACATGGGTTAGGTTGAAAGTCCAAAGGTCAATATGGGGTTTTCACTGTTTTTTTATTTTTTTATTGAGCCGACACGTACAGACAGGCGGTATTTCATGCCCTACTATCCACTAGGGTGTGGTGGGAGAATAAGATAGTGTGCTGAGTGCAGCGAGGGACCATGCCCGAAGCATAGCAAGCCATGCGAGGGGACGCAGTGCAGATACTGCGTCCATATCGATATTCGGGTCAAAACTGTGAAAACCCCATGTTGACCTTTTGACTGTCAACCTTCCCCATGTCGACCAAATGACCTAACCCCATGTCAACCTTTTGAGGGTGTCGACCTTCATGTAGTTGACCTAATGATCCACACCCCCTTTGACCTCTTATGTCTTGGGTTCTATTATCTAATACAAGCTTCTTATTTTTTTGTAAACAGAAAGTGGGCCAGAGTGGCTATCAAGCCAGTAGTGTCATTTTTACTAGTGGTTTGCACTAGCACAGTCCCTCCATGAATGGCACACTTCCTTTCTACTGTGAAGTGAGTGGAGTCAGCATTGCCCCCAGAGCATTATAAGGTACTCTTTACCTAGAACAGCGCCCATCGCGACCATCGAATGCACTAAAAAACGGGTGCGATGGCCGCGATCCCATAGGGATCAATGTTAAAAGTGAGATTGGACGCGATTTTAGTGTTCAATGCCTCAATGCCCGCGATTTTTACATAGGAAACAATGTTAAATGGGCCACAGAGCCCAAATAGTCACCGTGAAGTCTGAAATGGCCCCCACAATTGTTAACGCCACCCCACAATCAACGTCAACCCGAAGCGTGGCGAGCGGCGGCGGTACGCGTCCTCCGACCTTTTCATACCCCCACTATCCACGTCGGCGTGGAGTTGAGAATAGAATAGTGTGGCGAGCGCGGCGAGCCCCGCGAGGGGACGCGGATACCTTCACAGTTATACGCGTCCCCTTTGCGGGCTTCCCAGGTGTCCATGGCGACGCGGACACCTGTGAAGCCCGCGAAGGGACGCATTTACCTGTGAAGGTATCCGCGTCCCCTCGCGGGGCTCGCTGGGCTCGCCACGCTTCGGGCTCGGTGGCTCGCTGCGCTCGCCACACTATTCTATTCTCAACTCCACGCCGACGTGGATAGTGGGGGTATGAAAAGGTCGGAGGACGCGTACCGCCGCCCCTCGCGGGCTCGCTGCGCTCGCCACGCTTCGGGTTGACGTTGATCGTGGGGTGGCGTTAACAATTGTGGGGGCCATTTCACAGTTCAAGGGCACTATTAGGGCTCTGTGGCCCATTTAACATTGTTTCCTATGGCCAAATCGCGGCCATTGAGGCATTTAACAGTAAAATCGCGTCCAATCACAGTTTTAACATTGATCCCTATGGGAAAATCGCGGGCATCGCGTCGCACCCGTTTTTTATGTGCCCGCGATGCCCGCGATTTTTTACCCCCGACGCGGGCATCGCGGGCGCCGTTCTAGGTAAAGAGTACCCATTATAATTGTATATAAGTAGGAAAGATACCCACCATATGCTGGGTCGCCACTGCCCGCCCCGCTCAATAACTGCTCCACTTCATCCCTCCACTCTGCCCCGCTCTACAGCTGCAGACTCTATTCCTGGCAGTTTCTATCCAACAAGGTCTGTGCTATCTCTGTTGTAACCAAGCTCCCTCTGTCCTTGCATGTAGGAGATAGGAAAAACCTTAGATTATAATTACTTTTGTGTGTCTAATACTTGTGTCTTTGTACATAAGCTGCTGGTCAGAGGCGGAACCAATATCTCAATACAAATCCGGCAAATGAGACATTTGCACAGCCATTGTATAGAAATTTGCATGGTGGCATTAGCGTACATCTCCACAGGCCTAGTACCAGACCCAGGTCATGCCTTTCACACCAGAGGATACCTGGGTTACATCTGGGATTAAGCATGGGAGGGACCAGTGTCAATGTCCTGGTAATTATGACCCAGGTAGCCCCTTTGACATTGAGCCAAGTCCAGGTTATAAATGACATTGCAGTTTTTTTTCCACAATATGATGTCCATTTAGTAGTAAATAAAATGTATCTTGTAATCTGTTCCTAAATTGTGTTTGGTACTTGTGCATTATCACAGCGCCCATCGCATCGCATGCCACTAATTAAGGTATGCGATGGCCCCGATTTCAGCCTTTTCCCGGGGCTGTGTATACAATTTTATTATCACTTCGCATTGCATGGCATGCGATGGACGCGATTTTCCATTGATTTCCATGTTAAATGGGCCCCCCCCCCACACCCGATTTTTAATTGTATACCCACCGTGATGGGTTATGAGTGTGTGAAATGCCCCCCCATTGTTAACGCCACCCCACTATCAACGCCAACCCGAAGCGTGGCGAGCCCGCGAGGGGCGGCGGTACGCATCCTACGACCTTTTCTTACCCCCCCACTATCCATGTCGGCAGGGAGTTGATTTTATAAAGTGTGGCGAGCCACCGAGCCCTAAGCGTGGCGAGCGGACGCATATACCATATACACACTTTATAAAATCAACTGCAACTCCACGCCGACGTGGACAGTGGAGGTATGAAAAGGTCGTAGGACGCATAACGCCGACCCTCGCGGGCTCGCTGCGCTCGCCGCGCTTCGGGTTGCCGTTGATAGTGGGGTGGCGTTAACAATGGGGGGGCTTTTTGCATAATCATGACCCATGAGGGTGGGTATACAATTAAAAATCGGGTCTGGGGGGGCATTTAACATGGTCAGAAGCCATACAATAAAAAATCGGGTAAAATCGCGTCGCATGCGATCATATCGCATGCAATGCAACGCGATTTTTCATTGTACAATGCCCTGCGATGGAAATCGTGGGCGCCGTGATAATACACAAGTACCTTGTGTTTTTTTTTATATGTCAAAATCTATAACGCAAACAAGCTTATGATCATTTAAATGCAATCATTTTACAGTCCCTAATTTTTTAACTTCTTCATGATAATTATTCAAATTAATTTTTAGTACATGTTAATTTGCTTTCATAGTAAAACTCAGATAATGGAAGTAATCTAAAGGCATCATGTCTGTTCCAGTCCTAATATTTAGTGCTCCCTGGATTTCTAGAACGTATTTCTGACAAGCCAAAGATCTGTCATACGTTCTGTAGTGTTGTACTGTATATATAGGTGGAGCTTCCTGCTGTTTGTAGTTGATAACATTCTCACAAGTGTGCAATACTGGGTTTAAAGATTACATACAGGTCATGTGGGAGCTGGAAAGTGGACCTGTGGAAGAGGCAGCAAGCACTTATCTCAGACAGGCGATGCCGGCTGAAAGCGACACCCACATAATTGCAGTTTCAGAATGTGCTTTTCTTGTAGGTTTCACTTTACCAAAATTAAGTTGATTTCATGTTCAGTTTTAACATTTTGAATGAGGCATATGAACTTTTATAGCTGTTTACCCCTTCCTCGATTCACTTTAATATGCCGTTCAATTCGATCTGGCATTTGATTCGATTTTGATTCAATTTCTACTATACTTGCCTGGCTAGACTATTTTTCTTTCGATTTCCTCTAAGCGTGAACGCGCATCGGGATCAAATCTGCATTGAATGTGGAAAAACCATTCGATGCTCATTCCATTTCGATTCATTTTTTATTTTGCTTCTATAAGCAAAATCAAATAAATAGATAAATAGTGGCAGGGGTACACACGGTGAGATTTAATTACAGATACTTTTTAGAAGCACATGCTGGAAGATGTACTAGAAGTTGTAGTTTTGGTTGATATTTAGTACTTGTAGGATAATCTTAAGTCCCAGTATGTGTTTAGACTGAATTTTAACACTATTACCTTTATTATGATCATTGTGGAAATATTGGTACTTATTTCCTAGCACGGCGCCCATGATCTAGATTGTATGTCTCGGGGCGATATCGCAAGCATTGCATTCATCTTATGTGTTTGTGTGGCATAAGATGCATAAGATGCAATCGACGCGATTTTTACATTGGCATCAATGTGAAATGGTCCCTGAGACCCAATTTTACATTTATTCCAATGTAAAAAGCCCCCAAAACCCCAATTTTAATTGCTACCCCCCCCTCATGGGTGAAATGCGCCCCCCCCCCCCCCATTGTTAGCGCCACCCCACTATTGACGCCAACCCGAACCGTGGCCTTAATTAATGGGCGCCGTGCTAGGAAATAAGTAGGAAATAAAGGTGCCCATACATGTTACAATTAGTGAATACAATATTGTATATAATATCGCATCTCATCGCATTGCATAGGTTTTGCAATGCAATGAGATGAGATCTAGTACAAAAAGTATGTGCAGCACATACTTTTTGTACTAGATCTCATCTCATTGCATTGCAAAACCTATGCAATGCAATGCGATGAGATGCGATATTGTATACAATTATTGTAATGTGTATGGGCACCTTAAGTACCAAAATATTTATAAATGTATTCATTTATACTTCTAGATTTATATAACAGTCATATCTGTGAAGTGGCTTTATTGCAAAAAAAAAAAATACATTCTATTTATTTATCTTTTTAAAAACATTGTTTTTAAAGCATGTACTGTAAAAGTCTTATTTGTTTAACCATTTAAGTGCCAAGTAACTTTGTCAAAATAGGTGGGAAAACTGCCAAGCAAACATTTTTCATTTATCATGACATGTAATGTTTACCTTTTTACATAGCAAACATAATCTTTTTTTTTTTTTTTTTTTTTACACATTTTTTTTTATTTGCATTAATATAACAAATGTGAGTGATTCTGGAATTTTTAGTGGATATTGTACGCATCTCTCAGATGTTGGCACGCATCTCTCAGATGTTGGCACTCAAGTCGCAGCTTCTCATTGGCTGTCAGCTTGTGATTTTAAAGACTGGTGCGCAAACAGCACCAATTCAAAGAGGGTGGTATGCTAGGGAACCTGTGGTGCTGTGAGGGTGGCAAGCTGGGGAACCTAATTGGGTATAAATGTCAGAAGGGCAGAGTATGTGTTGGGTGCTGGAGATTGTACCCAGGTCTTTCTGGATTGCTGCAAGTTTGCCATTAAACCACAGCCAATCATGCAACGGCCTGGCAGGTCGACTGTAAAGTCGTGCTCTGTCTGTACGTACCACCGCCTAGTGCATGAAAAAGTGTGTTGGGAGGTGACATGATAGGTGAGTGAGAGGGAATAGGGAGGTGGGGGGGGGAGTTAAAAAGCTAATCTTTCATGCATGTCCTTGCTGACTTGTGGCGGAAGGCAGATCATTATGGATGACTACATTGGCACTTCTGCTGTCTCCATGCTAAAAATTTGTAACTTCTTGCGGGAATACCTACAGTATACATTGAACAGTTTTCTTTTTGTTCCTAAATGGATAAAATCATTGGCTTTTTGATTGCCTTGATGTGTCTACTTTATAAGGGAACTGAGAGTAAGGACTTACTTGGAAATAAGTAAGAATGCTAACTTTGTGGCACAGGGGCGTGGCCACGGCTGAGGGAGAGTGAGGACGTGTGAGGCAGAGCTCTCTCCCGACTCCATCCGTATGTAACATAGGGAAGCGTATGAATCTGTTACCCGGCATCCGCCTTCTGTTTCCCCGGCTCTGACGTGGTGACTGAACGCTGAGTCAATCCGGCGCAGTGAGTGACGCGGCTGCCTTCGCCTCGATCACAGCGCGCTGTCCTCCTCTGATTCCCGGGGCGCCAAAGACTACAAGTGCAACACGTGCAATACGAACAGGCTGGTACGGACTCCAAGACTGGAGCGGGCAGGTCGGTGGGCTGCGGCGTGTACAGCCGGAGCAAGGAAGAAAAGTGGAGCACGCGGGCGCACCTGAACGGCTCTCTCTGCCGCCCACAGCACGCCAGCACGCCATTACACACACACCTGGTAAGCACCGGAGGGGTGCATCTCCAATGTCTGCAGCACCGTGGAGAAAAAAACAAGGTGATACAACGGCGCAGGTACAGCGGTTGGCACAGCGGGGCACACCACGCAGTTTCGGTCGACACGCAGTGCGTGTAGCAGGGGTGAGTTGGACAATCTCATTTCTCTTTTTGGGATACATCACAACATAGAGGCTGATCTGCCCAGCATACTGTGGCAAGCGGAGGATAAAGGGGTGACTGCTTAGTGAAAAGAGTCACTGCAACTTAAAAGACCCAAGCCCTGTGTATATTATTGCTTGTCCAGCGGGGTTAATTGAACGACTATAAGGACTTAGCGGTAGACTCACTTGCCTCGACCTGTTAATTTACCAATTTAATCTACCCCAAGAACTTGATATTATAATAACCCCGCTTTGGCAACGCCAACAGCATCCTCTCCCTTCTTTAAGTATGGGGAAAACCGGCACAGCAGCCACAGTCCGCTTGGAGAAGTATGCCAGAACCCAGGCTGGGAATACCTCACAAACCTCCATCTCCACTCCTCAAAGTACCCCCTTAAAAGAAAAAAGTCCCGCTGCCCCACCTGATGCTACCCTGAAACAGATTTTGGACGCTATCAAGAGAAGCGAGATGCGTCTAGGGGAAAAAATAAATAGTGTGCAAGCTGATGTAATTCAGATAAAGGACGATCTGAAAGAAGTCAAAAACAGGTTGAACGAGGCAGAGAGCCGCATTTCGGCGGTTGAAGACTCTAACGCTAAAATGCAGCACTCAGTGGCCGACATGGCTACACAGATTCGCGAAATCAAACACAAATTATCAGATGTTGAAGGCAGATTACGCCGAAATAATATTAGACTTGTGGGGCTCCCTGAAAGAGCAGAAGGTGTTGGTGTTCCAAAATTTGTGGAGCAACTAATAAGTAATAACCACGACGTGGCCTCATTCACTAAACAATTTGCAGTTGAAAAGCCCCCCAACCCGGTGCACCACCTCGCACACTTATTTTTAAAATGTTGAACTACCGGGACAGGGACACTGTGCTGCGTCTAACCCATATGAAAGGCTCGCTGGAATATGAAGGGGTTAAAATTTCTGCGTTCCCTGACTTTTCACTTGACGTTCAGAAGAGTAGAATCCAGTTTGCAGATATCAAAAAGCGCTTAAGGGAATTAGATATAAAGTACTCCATGCAATTTCCTGCAAAACTGAAGGTTATAGCAGATGGGGAATCACATTTTTTTCAAACTCCGAGAGAAGCAGGAATATGGCTGGACAAAAGGGCTCCAGCAAGACACCAACTCGCTCCTTAATTAAGGGACTTCTTTAGGGTCCCGATGTGTTTGAAAGTCGGGGGAGAGGGAAAGGACAACTGCCTTACTATGTTTCCGTGGTTTAGTGTTTAATAGCCCCCCTGTTGGGTGCTAATCATTCTGTATTAGTAGTCTTTTGTGTATAGGATAGGAGGGATTTATTAAATATGCCTAAGGTGGGGGGGCATATAGGGTGGGGGGAGGGGGGTAAATGTTGTTGTCTTTATGTAGTATTGTTTAAGAAGACGGTGGAGTGTCATGGCATTTTTGACAACCTAACGGATCTTGCTGGGGATAGCGAGGGGAGCATGATGTGCATTTAATACTGTTTGCCCCATGAATTGCTGGCCTATCTGCATATATATCAATACGTGAGGATTAGATGGTCTGTATTTTAGCATGGAACACCAGAGGAATAAATGACAAGATAAAGCGCTCTCTCGTCATGCGCCAGGTGAGACAAAACAAGGCAGATATAATATGCTTATCCGAGACTCACCTTACAGGGGCAAATCTACAGGCCCTTAACAGGCCATGGGTAAACCAGGTATATCATGCTCCCTTCACGACACATGCAAGGGGCATTTCAGTTTTGTTTAAGAAAACAGTAGCATTTAAATGTAATAGAGTAAAGGTAGACCCAGGAGGTCGATATATATTTTCTTAGAAGGTATAATCAATGCAAAACATATACAATTGTTGGCTATTTATATCCCACCCCCTTTTGTGTTCGATGTGCTGATTGCAGCTGACGATTTTGTCGCAACCACTCCTGAGGTGCCAGTAGTCTGTATTGGAGATTTTAACAATGTGTTGAATCCCAAGATGGACAGATGGAAAAGAACCCAGCTGGGCGGCAAAATCGACAGCTGCTCTAGAAGCTTCAGTAATTTTATTGAAGATTTAGGGTGGACAGACCCATGGAGAGTAGCAAATCCAGAAACAAGACAGTACTCATGCTTCTCCACATCTTATATAGCATTCTCAAGAATAGATCTGGTCCTGGTATCTAAAGAGCTTCTACCATCTATAGTGAATGTAAGCTACAAAACAAGAGGCATCTCAGATCATTCCCCGTTAGTAATAGAGATAGACGACTCCACAGTAAAGAGCTGTGTTTTTTGGAAATTTAATGCTACATGGCTAAACATTAGCCATGACAGGATTAATTAAGCAATGGGATGAATTTTGGGCTATTAATAAAGGCTCAGCGTCAGATATGATAATTTGGGATGCTTTTAAAGCTTATCTACGAGGCACTCTTAAGAAAAAAACAGGCGAGATCAAAAGAGTGAAGAGACAGAGAATATCGGATCTTGAGAATGCTTGTAATACCTGTGAAGCCAGATATTTAACAGATGGTACTTCTGCAGCTAAATCTGCATGGGATCAGGCCAGAGCAAAATGGCTCGACTTCATAAAATCTGAAAATATAAAATATACAAAAATTAATACCCAAAGGTTCTATGCCTTTTCTGATAAAGTGGGTAGTTACCTGGCCTACCTGGCACGTGTAGAAAAACCCTCAAATAATATCTATAGAGTTCTAGACAGAAGTGGGGTTATGCAACATAGAACAGAGGACATTGGTATGGTAAGATTTCTTTGAAGCCTTATATTCATCTAGGAATCAGTTTAAGCCCCTGCAAATACAGAATTTTTTGAGAAATATTGAAATGCCCACTTTGCACCCAGATGATAAAACTGTTCTGGAGGCCCCTATAAGATGGGTGCCGGATGGGTTCCCGACAGTCGGGATCCCGACAGTCATTTACCCGACGTCGGCATCCCGACTGTCAAAATGCCGGCAGCCGGGTGACCGACGGCCACCCGCTATTTTCCCTCGTGGGGGTGCACGACCCCCATAGAGGGAGAATAGAATAGGTGGCTCGCATAGCGAGCCACCGTGCCCGCAGCATGGCGAGCGCAGCGAGACCGCAAGGGGCTTTTTTGCACTCGCCATGCTGTCTGACTCCGGGCAGTCGGGATAATGACTGTCGGGATCCCGACTGTCGGAGTCCCATACCACACCCTATAAGATTGGAGGAAATAATATATGCTATAAATACATTACCAGGAGGTAAGGCCCCCGGTTTAGATGGCATACCCATAGATGTCTATAAAAAATATGTATTTTTTTTTGCCCCGCTGCTGATGGACTTGTTTGAGTCTTGCTTTGAAAAAGGGGAGTGCCCTTGTTCCATGATGGAGGCTAAAATAATACTCCTGCTGAAACAAGGGAAAGATCCAACCGACCCTGAGGCATATAGGCCAATCTCATTGATTCCAGCAGAGGCAATGATATTGGCTAAAATATTGGTGACCAGGTTGAATAAATATTTGGAGAAAATCATTCATTCCAACCAGACGGGGTTTCTACCAGGCAAATCCACATCGTTAAATATAAGAAAGGTTTTTAGACACCTTCAAATCTCGCAAAATATCACAAGTAAATCAGCAATAATGTCTTTGGATGCCGCCAAGGCATTTGATGCAGTCGAGTGGGAATACCTATGGGCGGTTATGAAGGCACTCGGCATTGGGGGAAATTTTGTTAGGTGGATTCAAATACTATATAACAACCCAACAGCCAGGGTGTCAATAAATGGTTGGACATCTGCTGCCTTTTCCCTCCAGCGCGGGACGAGGCAGGGATGTCCATTATCACCAAGCTTGTTTTCCTTGGCGATCGAGCCGCTTGCTTGTGCTATAAGATCTAGCCCTGGTAACGTAGGATTTGCAGCGGGTGTCTGTGTGGACACAGTGGCACTTTATGCTGACGATTTATTAATTTTTATGCAGGATTACAAAACCTCAGCTGTTAAAGTGTTAAATCTAATTGAATCACATGGTAAATATTCTGGGTTCAGTATAAATGCAAGCAAATCCAGTATAATGGCTATGAAACAGTATTCACCTGGTGAACCATATGTGGATTTGCCTGTTAGCTGGACCGATTCCTTCAAATATCTGGGGATCTGGATATCAAGAAATGGTACTTGTTTCCTATCTGGGCGCCCACTAAGTTAATTGCGCACCATGCTATTCTCCGTAGAGAAATCGGATCGCATCGCATCGTACACATACACGATATTGAACGATGCGATGCGATGCGATCCGATTCGATTTCCCATAGGAAACAATGTTAAATGGCTCAATTTAGCCAAATTATCATAGGAACAATAGTAAATGGGCCAAAAACACCCCTGAACATTGAAATGTCCCCCCAAAAGTAGTTGACGCCACCCCGCCATCAACGTGAACCCGAAGCGTGGCGAGCGCAGCGAGCCCGCGAGGGGCGGCGGTATGCGTCCTCCGACCTTTTCATGCCCTACTATCCACGTTGGCGTGGAGTGAGAATAGAATAGTGTGGCGAGCGCAGCGAGCCACCGAGCCCGAAGCGTGGCGAGCGCAGCGAGCCCCGCAAGGGGACGCGGATACCTTCACAGGTAAACGCGTCCCTTCGCGGGCTTCCCAGGTGTCCGCGTCGCCCGCGAGGGGACGCGTATAACTGTGAAGGTATCCGCGTCCCCTCGCGGGGCTCGCTGCGCTCGCCACGCTTCGGGCTCGGTGGCTCGCTGCGCTCGCCACACTATTCTATTCTCACTCCACGCCGACGTGGATAGTAGGGCATGAAAAGGTCGGAGGACGCGTACCGCCGCCCCTCGCGGGCTCGCTGCGCTCGCCACGCTTCGGGTTCACGTTGATGGCGGGGTGGCGTAAACTACTTTTGGGGGGACATTTCAATGTTCAGGGGTGTTTTTGGGCCATTTACTATTGTTCCTATGAGAATTTGGCTAAATTGAGCCATTTCACATTGTTTCCTATGGGAAATCGAATCGGATCGCATCGTTCAATATCGTGTATGTGTACGATGCGATGCGATCCGATTTCATTACGGTGCCGTACGTAGAAAACCTGGGCGCCCAGATAGGAAACAAGTACCAGAAATCCATATGATTTCTGCCAGTTGAATGTACAACCATTGCTGGATTTTGTCACAGCAAAATTTAAATCGTGGAGCAAATTGTTGCTCACTGTCACTGGTCGGATCAACCTGATCCAAGATGATCATTCTACCCAATGATTTATATATTATTCAACAGTCACCAGTATACTTGCCGATGTCCTTGTTTAAAAAATTAAACTCCCTGTTGTCGTCATTTATATGGAACTAGGTGATTCATCGCGCCCTACGGGCGCTCTTCACACCGGCGTAAGGGGCTACGCCCCTTAATTTGTGAACATTTGTATTGTGAGAAATATGGTTAGAATTGTATGAAAGATGCCCTGTATTGCAGCTTCTGGCAGTGGGTGAGGGTCCAGCGTGGCAGCACAGGAGTACCGGACGGTGGCCCTGAGTCAGTGTCTCCTCCTACTGGCTGGGAGTTAGGGTGCATGAGAGCAGGAGGCTGGGATATGAGGCATGATAGGGGTATGTGGGCAACACAGCGTCAGCGATTACCCAGTGGTGGATGTTACGGTTCAGGAGAGCAGGAAACTGGGTAGTGATAGGGGTGTGTGGGCATACGGGGGACTAAAGAGGGTGGTGGACACTGTGCAGCTTCTGCCAGTGGGTGAGGGTCCAGCGTGGCAGCACAGAAATACAGGAGTCAGTGTCTCCTCCGACTGGGTGGGAGTTAGGGTGCATGAGAGCAGGAGGCTGGGCGGTAAAGCATGATAGGGGAATGTGGGCAACACAGGGTGAGCGGGTCTCCACTGGCGGAAGTTACGGGGCAGGAGAACAGGAGGCAGGGCAGTGTCCTCCCACATTGATGGCAAAAGTATTCAACATCGGCCATAAACCATCGATTATTTGAAAATCATTGATGGTCAATGGGCATCCCTAGAACTGGAGGAGGGTGGGGGACAGTATGCAGCTCCCGGCAGTGGGTGAGCGTCTCCTCCCACTGGGATATAAGGTATAAAAGTGGTATGTGGGCAAGACATTGATAAAAGTTGTGGCGCTGGTGCAGAGGGCAGTGGGGAAACCTGCAGTGCGGCAGCCAGGGCCGGATTTCCCACCTAGGGGCGGTACCTGCTTGTGGTGGTACAGGATCCCCCATTGTCACGGGGGTACGTGAAATGCGGGAGCGGGGGCCGCGGTGGTCCGCTGGGGGATGGAATTGCCGTAAGGGGGTCTGGGGGGTCTGCAAATTGCGGGAGGGGGGGTGGTGTGTGGGGATCCGCGGTTAGCGGGAGGGGGCGGGGGTCGGCAAATCGTGGGCGGGGGCGCGGGGGGGCTTGAATCGTGGGAAGGGGGGTCCGCAAATTGCGGGAGGGGGTTTGAC
Source organism: Crinia signifera (assembly GCF_055691185.1). Classification (NCBI taxonomy): domain Eukaryota; kingdom Metazoa; phylum Chordata; class Amphibia; order Anura; family Myobatrachidae; genus Crinia; species Crinia signifera. The sequence continues at coordinate 198,684,387 of NC_139217.1, forward strand.
GGGGTTAGTGAATTGCGGGAGGGGGGGTTGCGGAGGTCCGTGAATTGCGGGAGGGGCGCGTGGGGTGCCGTGAGTCAAGGGGGGGTGGTGCGGGGGTCCATGAATCACGGGAGGGGTCATGAATCGCAGGAGGCAGGGGTCGTGGGGGGGCTGCGAATCGCAGGAGGGGGGGTGTGGGGGGTTGCCGTGAATTACATGAGGGGGGCGTGAATCAAGGGAGGGTGGGCGCAGGGGGGTGGTGCGGGGGTCCGTGAATCGCGGGAGGGGGCATGAATCGCGGGAGGGGGGGTCGTGGGGGGTTCCGAATCGCAGGAAGGGGGGTATGGGGGGGTGCCGTGAATTGCGTGAGGGGGGCATGAATCGCGGGAGGGGGGGTCCCCGAATAAGTGAATTACGGGGCGGTCGCAAATCGCGAGAGGTGCAGAGGGGGCCCGCAAATCGCGGGAGGGGGGCGCTACGGGGGGTTTCGTGAATCGCGGGAGGGGGGGGGTCGTGGGGGGTTGCGAATCGCAGGAAGGGGGGTGTGGGGGGGTGCCGTGAATTGCGTGAGGGGGGCATGAATCGCGGGAGGTGGGGTCCCCGAATGTGTGAATTAGGGGGCGGTCGCAAATCGCGAGAAGTGCCGAGGGGGCCCGCAAATCGCGGGAGGGGGGCGCTACGGGGGGTTCCGTGAATCGCGGGAGGGGGCGGTGCGAATTGCGGGAGGGGGGCCGCAAATCACAGTAGGGGGGGGGGGTCGCGGGGGGCCCTTTTAATGCCGGGAGGGGGGGTCGCAGGGGTCCCGCGAATCGCGGGAGGGGAGGATGCAGGGGTCCTGCGAATCGCGGGAGGGGGCTCGCGGGAGGGAGGGGTCGCTGGGGTCCCGCGATTTGCGGGAGGGTTGCGGGGGTCCCGCGTTTCGCGGGAGAGGGTGGTCGCGGAGGTCCAGCGAATCGCGGGAGGGGGTGGTCGGGTCTGGGACGGATATTAGACAGCACTTACATCGACAGCCATTACATCGACACCATTAGTTCGACAGCTCAATAGGTCGACATGGTTTTAGGTCGACATACCATTAGGTCGACATGCCATTATGTCGACAGCTCATTAGGTCGACAGCTCATTAGGTTGACATGTTTTTAGGTCGACACTGCCATTAGGTCGACAGAGTCTATGTCGACAGTCAAAAGGTCGACATGGGTTTTTTCACTGTTTTTTGGCCGAAATGTCGACATGGACACAGTTTGAAGTGTACCGCAGCCGCTCGCTATGCTTCGGGCACGGTGCCTCGCTGCGCTCGGCACACTATTTTATTCTCCCACCACGCCCTAGTGGATAGTAGGGCATGAAATACCGCCTGTCGGCACATGTCGGCTCAATAAACAGTGAAAAAACCCATGTCGACATTTTGACTGTCGACATAGACACTATCGACCTAATGGCAGTGTCGACCTAATGAGCTGTCGACCTAATGAGCTGTCGACCTAATGAGCTGTCGACCTAATGAGCAGTCGACCTAATGACATGTCGACCTAATGGTATGTCGACCTAAAACCATGTCGACCTATTGAGGTGTCGAACTAATGGTGTCGATGTAATGGCTGTCGATGTAAGTGCTGTCTAACAATAGTCCGGATACCGGGGTGGTCGCGGGGGTCCCGTGAATCGTGGGAGTCCCGCGAATCGCGGGAGGGGGGGTCCCGCGAATCGCGGGAGGGGGGGTCCCGCGAATCGCGGGAGGGGGGGTTCGCGGGGGTCCCGCGAATCACGGGAGGGTGGAAAGCGGGGGTTCCGCGAATCGCGGGAGGGGGGATCACGGGGGTTCCGCAAATCGCGGGAGGGGGGGTCGCGGGGGGTCCCGTGAATCGCGGGAGGGGGGGTTGCGGGGGTCCCGCGAATCGCGGGAGAGGGGTCGCGGGGGTCCCGCGAATCGCGGGAGGGGGGTCGTGGGGGATTCGCGGGAGGGGGGGGTCGCGGGGGTCCCGCAATTCGCGGGAGGGGGGTCGCGCGAATCGCGGGAGGGGGGGTCGCGGGGGGGTCCCGCAATTCGCGGGAGGGGGGTCACGGGGGGTCCCGTGAATCGCGGGGGGGTCCCGCAAATCGCGGGAGGGGGGGGTCGCGCGAATCGTGGGAGGGGGGTCGCGGGGGTCCTGGCAGAGGGTAGGGATGTGCAGGAGTAATGGTGGATGGTGGCTGTGGAGTAATGGTGGATGGTGGGCGTGTACTGTAGCCCTGGCTGGGCGGGGGGAGGTGATGTCAAGGGGGTGGAACGTCAGACACATGAAAGTGAAACTGTTCTACACAGGAACGTTCTCCACAGGGGTTGAGTGACAGATCTGGCTAAATATATAAGAGATAATAATAGAGTCAAAATCCAAATGAATACCCTAGTGAGGAAAAAGACACAAGGTGGGCTCTCCCTCCCATATTTTAAATGGTATTACCTAGCAGGGCAATTGCTGCACATTAAAGACTGGATCACCATAGAGTACGATAATAGTTTAGTTAAAATCCTGGTGGCTCAAGGGGACGATAGATGTACTCCGCTCCAGTATCTACTGAAGGGGAGAGTCACCAAAAAAGACCCCCCCTTAGTGGCCCAGGCGGTTAAGATATGGCGGGAAGCCAATAGTTACATTGTTTTTTTTTATACTGAGCTCGACCATCCACTATCAGACTATGGGAAATTTGGGGAGTTAATAACCCTTCAGCCTGATATTGCCTGGGGTCCACATGGGGTGGTAGCGATCAGTTAATTCTATGAGCATGGGGTTTTAAAATCGTATACAAGCCTGGCGGTAGAGTTTTCACTCCCAAAATCGTTCTTCTTTAGGTTCCTACAAATAAGATGTGCATTGGAAGCCCAATTCAAAAACAATATACCAATCTTTTCCATACCCCCTATTAAAAGGGAGCTACTAAGAGGGCAAAAAAAAAATGGTATCAAGGATGTACAATATGATATCAGACTCGTACAGTGCCGGTGGATTGGAATTACTAGCCCAGAAATGGGATAGGATGTAGGTGTTTTCTCGGTTGGCGAATGGGGGGTGGCCCTGGCCTCTGTGTAATGCGCAACCAACTCGATAATAGTGCAACAGATACAGTTGTATGTCTTGCACAGATCATATATGTCTATGACTAGGCTGGTAAAGATGAGGGCTAGGCCACCCCCCCCCCACCCCCTTTGTCCAAAATGCAAGAGGACATCGGGTTCATTCTGGCACTTACTATGGAAATGTGTTGTGGTAAAGGAATTCTGGAATGAAGTGTTTCAAATACTGGTGCAAACGGGTATCCCTGAAACCACCCTGAACTCTAAAAGCTGTATCTTGTCTATCTGCGCAGATAGTGTCTTGAATAAGTATGATAAGCTGTATGTATATAATATCTGTGCACTGGCCAAGATGATGATAGCAAGAACCTGGCTGTCTAAGGATGGCCCTGACCTTGCTGCATGGATGGCGTTAGTCAACTACACGAGTGCACAAGAAAGATACATATATTTAGGTAGGAAAAAGGGTACTTATGTAGTATCTGGGCGCCCGATTTAGAAATCGGGTCGGATCGGGCGCATCGCATCGCATGCGACCAAATCGGATGCGATGCGATGCGATGGACCTGATTTTTCCATAGGAATCAATGTTAAAATTGACTGAGTCCATTTTAACATGGAATTCAATGGGAAAAGGGGTCCTTTTCATACCCCTACTATCCAAGTGGGCATGGAGTTGGATATAAACCTGTGGCGAGCGTAGCGAGCCACCGAGCCCGCTCGCCACGCTCGCCACAGGTTTATATCCAACTCCATGCCCACTTGGATAGTAGGGGTATGAAAAGGACCCCTTTTTCCCATTGAATTCCATGTTAAAATGGACTCAGTCCATTTTAACATTGAATCCTATGGAAAAATCGGGTCATCGCATCCAATTAAGGCATACAATCAAAAAATCGGGCGCCCAGATAATACATAAGTACCGGAAAAAGTTAAGCACGTATTTTAATATATGGCACAGATGGTTAGAATCTACTTATATAAAATGTGTAACACATTAGCAATTAAAGCTAAGCATGTCACAATATTTGGGGGATTTAGATTCCCCCTCTTCCTTTTTTAATTTTTTTTTATTTTTATTTTTTTAATTTTTTTTTCACTTATTGTCCCTCACTCCCCCCCCCCCCCCTTTTTTTTGTTTTACAATTATATGGTACGCACACAATTAAAATATACTTAAAGAGATAAAAACTGGATAAACAGCCGAGCCATGCAGCTTAAGACAATCTAATTGGCCAAGATGTGCCGTACAGTATGTCAGAATGATTACATCGCCACATACATGCTCTTCGTAAATAGATAAAATAACATCAATTAGCAGTTGAAAATCAGTAGCCAGCTAGGATATGACGGTTGCTCTCCCTCGATAGATAAAATATTGACGTGCCCAGGCCCTGACACTCCGCCGCCCACTAGATAAATGAATATTGTAAAAATTGATATACTACATTGTCTTCTTTTTGTATTGTCTTGTCTTGTATTGTACTGTATTGTATTGTGTTTAATATTGTCAATGTGTAAGTAACCAGCTGTATAACCACAGTTAATGTAACCGATATTACCAATATAAATCTGTGGTGAGCTGATGTTTTTTTTAAATGTGCATTAAAAAAAAGAATGCTAACTTTGTTGTATTAAAAAAGGGGTTCAGAATGAGCGCTTGTATTTTTTTACTGTTTGTGTTTTGTTAAATGTGTTTTAAGCAACTTTTATGATGACATTTAGTGGCTGTTATGTAGATTACACTCTATTAATTTGTATTATAGACTGGAAATAGCATTGTCATTAAGTTAATTTGTTGCAATGGTGATTTTGGGGAAAAAATAACTGAAATGTATAGTCCTATACAAAGCTAGTATTCTAGACCATCTGTGGAGGAAGTGCATAAACTTTTTAGGTTCTGTTTCAACTAGAGCAGTGGTTCCCAACCTGGGGTACTAGTTCCAGGGTGGAATAGTGCATACCAGTTGGGGATACTTGAAAATAATATTGGTAATGGCGTAAGATGGAAAAAAAGTATTTTGATGGCAGAAGAAAACCCATTGCCATGGAGAAGAACCAAGTTTTGTCACTTACGGTTCTGTCTTCAGCGTCATCAGCATCATCAGTGTCTCCTGGTGCTTTTGCCTGACCAGCAATCCACGGGGAGCTTCCCATGCTGCCCTCAGACATCAGCAATCATCTGCCCTGTGCTGACACAGGTGGAGGAAGCAGTGGCATTAATCCTACAGGTGTTAGTGGGAACCCTGGAGACCATACACAAACAGCGGCCAGACATGGAAGGGCACGATTCCTGTCCGCTACTCCTTAATATAAGGACATGCATAGGGATACGCATACCGCTCACTTCCACTCCACTCCTAAGTACTGTCTATATTTCAAATTGAGAGGGGGTACTCTTCAATAAAAAGCTTAATCAAGGGATACGGGAGAGAAAAAAGGTTGGGAACCACTGAACTAGAGCATCTCACTATTCCACCCTGGAATATAGCAGCTCTCCCTTCGAATTTCAAAAGATTGTTTTTAATTTTATCCCATAAATTATAGAATTAGGATATCTGTATGGCCGTACATCATTTTATTTAGATTCCTTCTTCTCCCTCTCTGTTTGGACTTGCTTGCACACTCTGGAGGTGATTCTGATTAATTCGGTGTGCCGGCGTTTGCAGGGGGACCAATGTTGTGAGCATGCGCATAATGACTTATGTGCATGTGCAGGGTCTATGGACGCATGGCTTCGGTGACTTGAACTGGGACGCATGTGTCTCACAGGCACGTGCATCCCAATGTCTCGACGGCTGCGCTGCGGGTCCCTGCCCGTCTCCGCTTCAGGGAGATGGGCAGGGTTAGGGGGGGGGGTTTGGGGAGGCGTGAGTCGACGGGAACCCGGGCAAGCTCCGTTGCCACGGGGCACGTGAGCATCTCGTGTGCACGCGCCCCCTGGCGGGAGCCGGCGATACTTTCGCCAGCCCCTGCAATGAAGAGGCTGGCTCCCCTGTTTCCCCTAACTACCCTCCTTTATTGAAGTACCTGACAGAGATCCTCGACCAGTTGAGGTTGGTCCCCCAGGGCTAGATTCAGAAACCCACCTCTGCATGACATTGTGTGTGTGTGTTCCTCACCCAGACCAGCCGGTTTCTCTCTCTGCAGGACCTTCGGGCTCGGAGTTTGGTCTTCGATGATTACAGGTTAAACCTACGGGGCCTGGCCCCACAACATTTTCTCCCCACTAATCTTCCAAGGGATACTCTGAAGCGATGGGCACTTTTTGGAGCGGTGGAGTCTTTAATACAGAATGGACTGATAGTTCCAGTACCCAAAGGGGTACGGACAAGAGGGTTCTATTCAATCCTCTTTTTAGTACCCAAATCACATGGGTCTTTCAGGCCCATTCTTGCCCTGAAGTCACTCAACAAGCATTTGTGTGGATTATTTCAGGATGGAGTCTTTGCGGTCAGTAATCAGAGTATGGAACCAGAGTATCAGAGTATTTGGCATCTCTGGATTTTTCAGATGCCTGTTGGCACATGCCCCCTCTACTCCTTCAGCTGACATTGAGAAGCTTTCCTTATGGTAAAATCATGTGGAGGGAGGCACTATGCTGTTCTAATGTTAGTGTGGGAAATGAGGGCCTGATTCAGACCTGAGGACTCGCCAAAGTGGAATCCCCCCCCCCCCCCCAGGTGCAAGTGTATGAATGACTTGCTATTTTATCGCTGAGCCGCAAATCAATTCACAACTCCCTCCCCATCGACGGCTATTTCTAGTATGTGCAAGTATGCGTAACATCCTATTATACTTTCGCTAACCTCATAGGTAAATTTAACCACAATTGAGGACTAGGTATGGTCAACTAGTCATTTTTTTTTTTTTTTAGTATGTTAGTCTGTCCCGACCAGATAATCATTAGGTGCTCAAAAAATCTGACAAAATACCTAATGTACTAGATGACCATAACCGTCAAAGTCGTCAAATGTGGTTAAATTTACCTATGATGTTAGTGACCGTATATTACAATTCTTGGATGTAAACATACGGGTGACTGATAACCAATATGTCACATCATTATTTACAAAAGCTACTGATCGGAATACCCTTCTGCAGCATAGGTGAGACACAAGCATTGGATCTTATAATATTGAAATCTGAACAGCGGGGATGTAATAGAGGAGACTTCTGGGGCCTACACACAGGGCCAGTGCAATGGTTCTTGGCATCCTAGGCAAAACGTCTGCCAAGTGCCCCCCCCCCCCCCCCTAAACACCATCAATGCCGTATGGAAAGTGCCACAGAATTATATATGAAACAAACAGGCAGCACTTCATTTACTTATTCATTTTCATATAATCAAGGTGTATATTCATAATCCAGCCATACACTGCCTCTGACATACATACATACATACATACACCCCCTTCCCCAGGCAGCCACTCCCCCACATTGAAGAGCATCTTACCATTGGCGTGGGGGTTTACTGCTCCCTGCTGCCGCTGCTTCAGGATACGGCTGACAGGAATGCAAATATGCAAATGCTGCTGGAAGGAAGGCACTGCTCCCTGTTGCTTCTGCCGGTGGTGCTGGCATGTTTGACAAGGGCACTAGTGAGGAGGATGGGTGGATGGTAGGCTGCTGGTGCCTGATTGATGCGCGTTAGTTCTATAGTAATCCCCCTCCCACCTTCTGATAACCACGGAAATTGTTTTTCTTTTTCTTTTTTTTTTAGAAGAGGCCGGGAGAAAAGTGGTGGCTGCTCATGGGACCTGTGGCACTGCTTCATTTCAATGTCAAATAAACAAGCAGCCGGAGCTCTAGGCAGCTGCCTAGTGGTAGTGCCGGCCCTGCCTACACACAAGGCAATTTCAGGGCCTTTTCCAAGCAATGTCACTAGATCGCTTAGAAAATGCCCCTACATCGCTCCGTGTGTAGGGGCCAAGCGATAGCCGCGCATCGCTATCGCCCAGCAATTAATATCCAGCATGCTGGATATTAATCTTTTGATCACCGGACAGGGCCAGTGTTCTCACCGGAGAACACTGGCCCTGACCGATTCCTCCGCACACATCGCTGTGTGCTGAGCAATCCAGCATCGCTCAGAACGCTCAGCCGCATCTCCCCGTGCGCAGGCACCATTACTTAACTGAATTAAATAAATGACTTAAAGCAGAACATTTTCTTACAAGAAGACCTGGAGGGTGTACTACCTGTAGTTTGTTGTCACCAGGTAATTTTTTTTTTTTTAAATCCTCATGAGAGAAAGCAATTTTAACAGATTTTATTGAACTTGTACATCAATTTGTAAGGTACTTCTTTACTTTCACAGCGCCAGCATGGCGCCGCGCGTACTTCCGGGTTACGCTCGCCACTAATTAAGTAAAATAAACTAAGTTAACGCCATGCCAACATGGATAGTTCATACCTCCACTATCCATGTTGGCATGGAGTTGATTTTAATTAGCGTGGCGAGCGTAGCGAGCCACCGAGCCCGCAGCGTGGGCGAGCGAAGCGAGCCCCGCAAGGGGACTCTGACGCGCGGCGCCATGCTGGCGCCGTGAAAGTAAAGAAGTACCATTTGTAATATACACATTAACTTGCCCTTGTGCATTGGTATATGTAGGCCATACTTCAGTGATTGTCAATAAGAGTAGTGAGCAACCCTTTGCTACACACTGTGTGCTAGTATACAATCTAGACTGATTGATCACATTTCTGTTTTTTGAAGAGAGTGGGTAATTGGGGTCAACTTACAGATAGAAATAATGCAGATGGATAGTGACACACTATCACCCCGGGATTGAAAGAGACTTGGTTTGCAATGTTTTTTCTGATTTAAATTTCTGCTTGATTACATATTTGTTTGGGGTCATCTGTTGTACATTGCTTTTTGACTATACATATTATAATGGTGATATGTTGTGCCGTTGTAGCATAGGTAGTTTTTTTAATGTAACAGATTCATATATGTTCCAACAAGATAAAAACTTACTATGTTTAGTTATCTCGATTTTAACCCCTTCATGACAGAGCCAGTTTGTGCCTTCATGACAGAGCCCTTTTTTTCAAATCTGACATGTCTCACTTAAGTGGGGATAACTTTTTTTTGCTTTTACTTATCCCAGTGATTTTGAGATTGTTTTCTCGTGACACATTGTACTTCAAGTTAGTGGTAAATTTTGGTCGATACAGTCTGTGTTTTTTTGTGAAAAATACCAAAATATCGTGAAAAAATGGAAAATTTAGCAATATGCAAAATGTCACATTTTCTGCTTGTGAGACAAATAATCATACCACTCAAAATAGTTAATAACTAACAAAGACCATATGTCTACTTTATGTTGCAATCATTATTTCAACCTCCTTTTCATTTTTTTGGACACTAGGAGGCTTCAAATATGACTAGCAAATTCTCAAATTTTCAAGAAAATTTCAAACACTGATTTTTTTAGGGACCAGTTCAGTTCTGATGTGACTTTGAGGGACTTGTATGTGAGACACCCCCATAAATGATGCCATTTCAAAAACTGCACCCCTCACAGTATTCAAAACAGCATTTTGGAAGTTTGTTAACCCTTTAGGTGTTTCACAGGAATTAAAACAAAGTGTAGGTGAAATTTCAAAATTTCTTTTTTTTTTGCAGAGTTTCAATTTTAATACATTTTTCTAACGAATACAGTAGATTTTACTAGAGAAATGTGACTAAAAATTGATTCCCCCAATTCTTTTGTTTTAAAAAATATCCTATATGTGGCCCTAGTGTGCACGTTGACCAAACCACAGGCTTCATAATAGAAGGAGCACCTACTTGATTTTGGAGCCTCCTTTTTATGAGATTTTTTTTTTAGGCACCATGTAGGTTTCTAGGCACCATAAGTGCTAAAAGTTAGGAACCTCCCCCACAAGTCACCCCATTTTGCAATCTACACCCCTCAGGGAATTCATCTAGGGGTATAGTGTACATTTCAAACCCCCAGGGGTTTCACCAATTTTGGTACAACTGGGATGTGAAAATGAAAAATTAAATTTTTTTACACAAACATGCAGTTCTGGCTCAAAGTTTTTCATTTTCACAAGGAATGAAGGAGACAAAGCACCCCAAAATCTGTGCCCCAATTTCTCCCGAGTACGGCAATGCCTCACATGTGACCAAAAAATACCAGTTGGGTGCATGGCAGGACTCAGAAGGGAAGGAGTGATTTTTGGATTTGGCAGCACAGATTTTGGTGGAATGAATGGTGGGTGCTATGTTGCACCAATACAGTGGAACCCCCCCACAAGTCACCCCATTTTGCAAAGTACACCCCTCAGGGAATTCATCTAGGGGTATAGTGTACATTTCAAACCCCCAGGGGTTTCACCAATTTTGATACAACTGGGCAGTGAAAATGAAAAATTACATTTTTTTACACAAAAATGCAGTTCTGGCTCAAAATTTTTCATTTTCACAAGGAATGAAGGAGACAAAGCACCCCAAAATCTGTGCCCCAATTTCTCCCGAGTACGGCAATGCCTCACATGTGACCAAAAAATACCAGTTGGGCGCATGGCAGGACTCAGAAGGGAAGGAGTGATTTTTGGATTTGGCAGCACAGATTTTGGTGGAATGAATGGTGGGTGCCATGTTGCATTAGCAAGACTCCCAAAGCACCAATACAGTGGAACCCCCCCACAAGTCACCCCATTTTGCAAAGTACACCCCTCAGGGAATTCATCTAGGGGTATAGTGTACATTTCAAACCCCCAGGGGTTTCACCAATTTTGATACAACTGGGCAGTGAAAATGAAAAATTACATTTTTTTTACACAAAAATTCAGTTCTGGCTCAAAATTTTTCATTTTCACAAGGAATGAAGGAGACAAAGCACCCCAAAATCTGTGCCCCAATTTCTCCCGAGTACGGCAATGCCTCACATGTGACCAAAAAATACCAGTTGGGTGCATGGCAGGACTCAGAAGGGAAGGAGTGATTTTTGGATTTGGCAGCACAGATTTTGGTGGAATGAATGGTGGGTGCCATGTTGCATTAGCAAGACTCCCAAAGCACCAATACAGTGGAACCCCCCCACAAGTCACCCCATTTTGCAAAGTACACCCCTCAGGGAATTCATCTAGGGGTATAGTGTACATTTCAAACCCCCAGGGGTTTCACCAATTTTGGTACAACTGGGCTGTGAAAATGAAAAATTACATTTTTTTACACAAACATGCACTTCTGGCTCAAGATTTTTCATTTTCACAAGGAATGAAGGAGACAAAGCACCCCAAAGTCTGTGCCCCAATTTCTCCCGAGTACGGCAATGCCTCACATGTGACCAAAAAATACCAGTTGGGCGCATGGCAGGACTCAGAAGGGAAGGAGTGATTTTTGGATTTTGCAGCACAGATTTTGGTGGAATGAATGGTGGGTGCTATGTTGCATTAGCAAGACTCCCAAAGCACCAATACAGTGGAACCCCCCCACAAGTCACCCCATTTTGCAAAGTACACCCCTCAGCGAATTCATCTAGGGGTATAGTGTACATTTCAAACCCCCAGGGGTTTCACCAATTTTGGTACAACTGGGCTGTGAAAATGAAAAATTACATTTTTTTACACAAAAATGTACTTCTGGCTCAAAATTTTTCATTTTCACAAGGAATGAAGGAGACAAAGCACCCCAAAATCTGTGCCCCCATTTCTCCAGAGTACGGCAATGCCTCACATGTGACCAAAAAATACCAGTTGGGTGCATGGCAGGACTCAGAAGGGAAGGAGTGATTTTTGGATTTTGCAGCACAGATTTTGGTGGAATGAATGGTGGGTGCTATGTTGCACCAATACAGTGGAACCCCCCCACAAGTCACCCCATTTTGCAAAGTACACCCCTCAGGGAATTCATCTAGGGGTATAGTGTACATTTCAAACCCCCAGGGGTTTCACCAATTTTGATACAACTGGGCAGTAAAAATAAAAAATTACATTTTTTTACACAAAAATGCAGTTCTGGCTCAAAATTTTTCATTTTCACAAGGAATGAAGGAGACAAAGCACCCCAAAATCTGTTCCCCAATTTCTCCCGAGTACGGCAATGCCTCACATGTGACCAAAAAATACCAGTTGAGCGCATGGCAGGACTCAGAAGGGAAGGAGTGATTTTTGGATTTGGCAGCACAGATTTTGGTGGAATGAATGGTGGGTGCCATGTTGCATTAGCAAGACTCCCAAAGCACCAATACAGTGGAACCCCCCCACAAGTCACCCCATTTTGCAAAGTACACCCCTCAGGGAATTCATCTAGGGGTATAGTGTACATTTCAAACCCCCAGGGGTTTCACCAATTTTGATACAACTGGGCAGTGAAAATGAAAAATTACATTTTTTTTACACAAAAATGCAGTTCTGGCTCAAAATTTTTCATTTTCACAAGGAATGAAGGAGACAAAGCACCCCAAAATCTGTGCCCCAATTTCTCCCGAGTACGGCAATGCCTCACATGTGACCAAAAAATACCAGTTGGGCGCATGGCAGGACTCAGAAGGGAAGGAGTGATTTTTGGATTTGGCAGCACAGATTTTGGTGGAATGAATGGTGGGTGCCATGTTGCATTAGCAAGACTCCCAAAGCACCAATACAGTGGAACCCCCCCACAAGTCACCCCATTTTGCAAAGTACACCCCTCAGGGAATTCATCTAGGGGTATAGTGTACATTTCAAACCCCCAGGGGTTTTTACCAATTTTGGTACAACTGGGCTGTGAAAATTAAAAATTACATTTTTTTACACAAAAATGTACTTCTGGCTCAAAATTTTTCATTTTCACAAGGAATGAAGGAGACAAAGCACCCCAAAATCTGTGCCCCCATTTCTCCAGAGTACGGCAATGCCTCACATGTGACCAAAAAATACCAGTTGGGTGCATGGCAGGACTTAGAAGGGAAGGAGTGATTTTTGGATTTTGGAGCACAGATTTTGGTGGAATGAATGGTGGGTGCTATGTTGCATTACCAATACAGTGGAACCCCCCCACAAGTGACCCCATTTTGCAAACTACACCCCTCAGGGAATTCATCTAGGGGTATAGTGTACATTTCAAACCCCCAGGGGTTTTTACCAATTTTGGTACAACTGGGCTGTGAAAATGAAAAATTACATTTTTTTACACAAAAATGTACTTCTGGCTCAAACTTTTTCATTTTCACAAGGAATGAAGGAGACAAAGCACCCCAAAATCTGTGCCCCCATTTCTCCAGAGTACGGCAATGCCTCACATGTGACCAAAAAATACCAGTTGGGTGCATGGCAGGACTTAGAAGGGAAGGAGTGATTTTTGGATTTTGGAGCACAGATTTTGGTGGAATGAATGGTGGGTGCTATGTTGCATTACCAATACAGTGGAACCCCCCCACAAGTGACCCCATTTTGCAAACTACACCCCTCAGGGAATTCATCTAGGGGTATAGTGTACATTTCAAACCCCCAGGGGTTTCACCAATTTTGGTACAACTGGGCTGTGAAAATGAAAAATTACATTTTTTTACACAAAAATGTACTTCTGGCTCAAAATTTTTCATTTTCACAAGGAATGAAGGAGACAAAGCACCCCAAAATCTGTGCCCCCATTTCTCCAGATTACGGCAATGCCTCACATGTGACCAAAAAATACCAGTTGGGTGCATGGCAGGACTCAGAAGGGAAGGAGTGATTTTTGGATTTTGGAGCACAGATTTTGGTGGAATGAATGGTGGGTGCTATGTTGCATTACCAATACAGTGGAACCCCCCCACAAGTGACCCCATTTTGCAAACTACACCCCTCAGGGAATTCATCTAGGGGTATAGTGTACAGTTCAAACCCCCAGGGGTTTCACCAATTTTGGTACAACTGGGCTGTGAAAATGAAAAATTACATTTTTTTACACAAAAATGTACTTCTGGCTCAAAATTTTTCATTTTCACAAGGAATGAAGGAGACAAAGCACCCCAAAATCTGTGCCCCCATTTCTCCAGAGTACGGCAATGCCTCACATGTGACCAAAAAATACCAGTTGGGTGCATGGCAGGACTCAGAAGGGAAGGAGTGATTTTTGGATTTTGCAGCTCAGATTCTGGTGGAATGAATGGTGGGTGCTATGTGGCATTAGCAAGACCCCCGAAGCACGGTGAAATGATGAACCTAATAATCCATAGATGTGTGGTATATTTTGAAACACTCCTTTATACATAGGCCGGGTTTGACGGGGCAAGTTTCACAGTGGAAAATAGTTTCCTTTCTTATTCCCTTTTTATAGCAAACTTTGCACCTTTTTTGTGTCCTGCCCTTTCTTGCAGTGGAGGGGATTTCGTTGGGAAAATGCTGCCCTGGTACAATACGGGGGCCAGTACTAGAAGTACTGGGGCCCTCTGCCTGCTGGTTCCCAAATATTAGGCCCTTTATGACTTCCTCTTGAAAGTGCATAAATGTCCCCCTCTGGCCGGTAGAACGGAATAGCACGTAAGCGTTATACAGTGCCATCTGGATGATATACACGGCCAGCTTCTTGTACCAGATATTTGTTTTCCGCAGGGCACTGTACGGCTTCAGTACCTGATCTGAAAGATCCACTCCGCCCATGTAATCTAGGATACAATTTGGTTTTGAGGTGTGGGTACTGGTACCTCGTACAGGGATGGAGGTGGTACTGTCTCCATGAATTGTTGTCAGTATAAGGACATCCCTCTTGTCCTTATATTTGACCAACAACATATTTTCGGTGCATATTCCCCTGCTTTCACCCCTTCTTAGTACTTGGGCAATGTGCGTTTTGGGGAGGCCTCTTTGGTTCTTGCGCACAGTACCGCAAGCTGCTGTACCTCTTGAACCAAGGGCCTTAAACAGGGGGATGCTAGTGTAAAAGTTATCCACATAGAGGTGATAACCCTTATCCAGGAAGGGGTGCATTAAATCCCAGACAATTTTTCCACTAACACCTACGAGGGAGGGGGGGCATTCTGGCGGTTCAATTCTTGAATCCTTCCCTTCATATACCCTAAACTTGTGGGTGTACCCTGTGGTGCTTTCACACAGCTTATACATTTTTATGCCATACCTTGCCCTCTTACTGGGAAGGTACTGGCGGAATTTAACCCTTCCTTTAAAATGTATAAGGGACTCGTCGATACTAATACATTTATCAGGGATGTATAGCTCTGCAAATTTGGCACTGAAATGATCAATGACCGGCCTGACTTTGAATAGCCTGTCAAAGGTGGGATCATCTCTGGGTGGGCACTGTGCATTATCGGTGTAATGTATAAATTTATGGATTGCTTCAAAACGAGTCCGAGTCATGGCCATACGGTAAAATGGGGTGCTGTACAGAACATCTGTACTCCAATATTGCCTAATTTGTGGCTTTTTTACTATGCCCATATGAAACACCAGACCCCAAAACGTCATCATCTCTACTGCATCTACAGGGGTCCACCTAGCAAATGATGACGTGGGGTTTTGAGCAATAAACTGCTGGGCATATAAATTAGTTTGGTCCACCATTAAATTTATAAAATCATCAGAGAAAAATAATTTGAAAAAGTCAATTTCTCTGAGACCTGTGGAATCAAATTGGATTCCTGGCATGGCCAAAAACTCAGGAACCTGGGGCTCAAAATTGTCTGGTGGTGGGGTCCATACGAGATCAATTATTGGGGGGGGGGGGTCTCAGCTGCTCTACGGGGGCGTCTTTGAGGGGGTCCCTCATCACCAGAGGAGGAAGAGGAGCTTAAGACGAATCCTTCAAATTCCCCGCTTGCATCACTGGCTGTGTCAGAGTCAGAGGCAAGCATGGCATATGCCTCCTCCACTGAATACATTCTTCTGGATGACTGGGATGACATTTGGGATGACATTTGGGATGCCATTTTTATTTTTGTGTTACTGGTAGTGAAATGTTTCAACACGTGTATAGTGTAGGGGGGGGTTACAAACTTTATTTCAACCCGGGGGGTATGTAGTGTGTAGTGTGTATGTAGTGCAGAAAAAAAAAAATACTTTATACAAAAAAAATAAAAATTGAAGGGGTTAAAAAAAAAAATTGAAGGGGTTAAAAAAACCAAAAAAAAGTTCCTGCGCCAAAAATTGAGCACAGATGTTGGTCAGTAACGTCCGTCACTGAACAGCG
This sequence comes from Crinia signifera, assembly GCF_055691185.1. Taxonomy (NCBI): domain Eukaryota; kingdom Metazoa; phylum Chordata; class Amphibia; order Anura; family Myobatrachidae; genus Crinia; species Crinia signifera. The sequence goes on from NC_139217.1 coordinate 198,700,550, forward strand.
CTCAAAGGCAACAGGAATTTGATCAAAAAAAAAAAAAAAATAGATCAACCCTGTGCCGAAAAAGCTGATCAGTGATGTACGTCACTGATCAGCGCACAGTGGCCACAGGACACCCACAAAATCACAGTGTGTGTAAAAAAAAGACCACACAGCACCCACAAAAAAAAAAAAGGTGATCAGTGATGCGACACTGATTACCAGTGAGGGGCAGCAGGTGCACAACCTTTGGTGCAACTGACAGCAACTGACAGGTATATATAAAAAAAAAAACCTCTGCGCCCCCAAAAAGTTGCTGATCACCTCAGATATAGTGATCAGCACAAAAGGCGGGGGTAGCAGACACAAAATATACACTCTCTATCACTCTCTGTCACTATCTCTCTCTATCTCTCACTATCTATCACTATCTATCACTATCTATCCCTCTAGGACACTGCAGCAGCAGCACTGACAGTTATATGTATAAAAAAAAACCTGCACCCCCAAAAAGGGGGGGTAGCAGACACAAAATATACACTCTCTATCACTCTCTGTCACTATCTCTCTCTATCTCTCACTATCTATCACTATATATCACTCTATGACACTGCAGCAGCAGCACTGACAGTTATATATATAAAAAAAAAAACCTGCACCCCCAAAAAGGGGGGGTAGCAGACACAAATCTCTCTATCTCTCACTATCTATCACTATCTATCACTATCTCTCACTATCTATCACTATCTATCACTATCTATCACTCTATGACACTGCAGCAGCAGCACTGACAGTTATTTATATATAAAAAAAACCTGCACCCCCAAAAAGGGGGGGTAGCAGACACAAAATATAGCTCTCTCTGTCACTATCTCTCTATCTCTCTCTCTATCTCTCTATCTCTCTATCACACTGCAGCAGCAGCAGGAAGTCTCAGGAAGTCAGATCCAGGAAGCGTCCAGCACGCTACAAGCAGTGATCAAGTGATCAGGTAAGGTATTTGCAAGGATCAGGTAAGTATTAGCAAGGATCAGGTCAGTATCACGGCAGATAGGCACGGTGACCGCTCTGCACGCTATTCCAGACCGGAATGGCGTCTGCAGCGCAGTCACCGTTAGTTTAAATGTCGCGCCTTGGCTGTGATTGGTCCGTGGGTCCCACGGACCAATCACAGCCTTGGGGGCAGGTGGGGTGAGGGTGGGGTGAGGTGTCATCGTCACCGATGACCCCCTCATGCCCCCTGACGCCCGGCGGTGATTGACACCTGTGTTACCGAGCGTCTGATTCGCTGGTAACACAGGAAAACGCTGTGAATGGCTGTTCACACTGAACAGCCAATCACAGCGATCGCCGACGGGGGGGCGGCATCGCAGCCCCCCCTGGGCATGCAGGGACATGTCTGCTGTCAGGGACAGCAGACATCGTCCCTCTGTCACTGCGTCTCTAGACGCAGTGACAGTTTAAAGTCATGACGTATATATACGTCATGTGTCGGGAAGTACTTCCCGGCCATGACGTATATATACGTCAAATGTCGTGAAGGGGTTAAATGGATTTTAGATATTTAGTTGTAGTTTTTTAATGTATTTGTAATTTTATTGTTATGTTGGTGATTTGTCCTCCCCCTGTTTTACCATAGAATACATGATGCACTAATGGAGGTGTTCACTGAGGGGGTCTATAGTTTGAGTGCTAACGAACTGTCAGCAGGTGGTTGGTCATTATAGGAGGGAGTGCTTTTTAGATGTGTTTTGACTATATATGTATGTACTATTGCACTATATTTGTCCCTGATGACGAGTTGTTAGGCTCAAATCATATGTCGGAATAAACTTACCTTTATATGCTGCTAAAAATGTCTCGAGTGCCGCTTTCCTTTGTTTGTATGTATGTATGTATGTATGTATGTGTAGATTGGACTACTGAAGGCACTGGAGTAAGTTACCCTTCAGTAAAATATTTATGAGTGCCGGGGACTACAAGGTGTGTGTGTGTGTGTGTGTATGTATACAGGCTCGGACTGGCCTGGGGGGAACCGGGGGATTCCCCGGTGGGCCCCTGTCATCTAAGACCCTGCACAATTTTACAGTGGGGCGGGGCCTAACGCTTCACATGATATGCCGCCGGGTAGTCAATAGCTAGCGGATGACTTACCCGGCGGCGGGGCGTGCAGCTGGAGGCGGAGGGTGGGGGGCGTGCAGCTGGAGGCGGAGGGTGGGGGGCGTGCAGCTGGAGGCGGCGGGGTGGGCAGCTGGAGGCGGAGGGTGTGGGCAGTGAGACGTGCTGCTGCCATGTAAAATTCACGTCTCACGCTAGACCGCTAGCCAATGGGCGCTTGCGGTCCAGCAGCCAATCAACTGGTGGCTGCTGGACCGCGAGCGCCTATTGGCTAGCGGTCCAGCGGGAGATATGAATTTTACATAGCAGCAGCACGTCTCACTGAGTCTCTCCCAGACACAGCGGGGAGCGGGGGACTCAGGGCCCAGCACGCAGCATGCAACACAGGCATGGGGGGAGGTGAAGTGAGCAGCTAACCGGCGGCTGGCTCATCCACCCACCCTGCTGCAAGCTGCACCCACCCACCCTGCTGCAAGCTGCACCCACCCTGCACCCATCCACCTACCCACCCTGCACCTACCCACCCTGCTGCACCTACCCACCCTGCTGCACCTTCCCACCTGCACCCACCCACCTATCCACCCTGCACCTACCCACCCTGCACACATCCACCCACCCACCCTGCTGCACCCACCTACCCACGCTGCACCGACCCACCCTGCACCAAGCTGCACCCACCCTGCACCAAGCTGCACCCACCCACCTACCCACCCTGCTGCACCCACCCACCCTGCTGCAACCCACCCTGCTGCACCCACCCTGCTGCACATGACTGCAACCCACCCTCCCTGCTGCACCCTCCCTCCCTGCTGCACACTACCGCTCCCTCCATGCTGCACACTACCGCTCCCACCCTCCCTCTCTGTTGCACACCACCACCGCTACCACCCTCCCTCTCTGTTGCACACCACCACCGCTCCCACCCTCCCTCCCTCCCTGTTGCACATCACCACCGCTCCCACCCTCCCTCCCTGCTGCACACACCACCGCTCCCACCCTCCCTCCCTGCTGCACACCATCTTTCCTCCCTGCTGCACACCACCGGCGGTGCGCTGAATTGAAAATACCGGCCGGGAGCAGGCCGCTGCACAGTTCTGTCCACCTTGGCAACAAGCAAATTCAGACCCCCTTGGCATCGAGCATGAAGCCCCTGGCATTGAGCATGTAGGTAAGTGGCACTTATGTGTCAAATGTGTAATGGGCGTTGCGGTGTGTTATATAGTATGTCATGGGCATTGCAGTGTGTTATATAGTATGTCATGGGCATTGCAGTGTGTTATATAGTATGTCGTGGGCATTGCGGAGTGTTATATATAATGTCATGGGCATTGTGGAGTGTTATATAGTATGTCATGGGCATTGCGGTGTGTTATTTAGTATGTCATGGGCATTTCGGAGTGTTATATAGTATGTCATGGGCATCATGTGTGCGACATATTGTGCAATTGTCATCCCAGTGTGCGGCGTAATGTGTAATTGGTATCAGGGATAAACAGTGTATAATGATTTAAGTAGCATGTCATTGTTTGGTCTTTATCTGTGAGGCGTACTAAGTCACTGTGTGGCCTTCAGCCCGCCAACTTAAGTGCGGGAATTACGCCAAACCCCCTATTTTGGCGCGCCTGCGGCGCGCGCATTTTCTTCACTACCATGGTATGTATTTGGGGGGGCGGCATTTTTATTTCTTCGCCCTGGGAGCTGAATTGTCTAGAAACGGCCCTGGACCTATGAGCTGTATTATATGTGGGGGGACCTACGTGCTCTACTATCATCTGTGTGTGGAGGACCTATGTGCTGTAATATCTGGGGGGGCTATTTGCTGTATTATCTGTGGGACCGATGTGCTTTATTATCAGGGTGGGGGATTTACGGATCAGATGTTACACACCTGCGATTTTGGCCCGATTTTGCCTGATTATCGGCCCAAAGTGCCGAAATCGGATGAAATTGGCCCAAAATCGCATAGTGTATAGCCACTCCTCTCTTGTCAGGTGGCCACACTCCTTCAAAAAAGCCACGCCCCTTGGTGGGCCCCTGTGAGTGCATTTCCCTGGTGGGCCCTTCATGCCCCTGTCCGACACGATATGTATATCTATATCTATCTCTGTATTCCTGACAAAAATTGCTATAAGTAATTGAAACGTTGAAAAACCTCTTTGAGTGACTATGGGGTAGCCTGCTCCTGGTATAAAGCACCAAATATAGATCCACGATAGAAGCTGCACTTGGAGACTTGGAATAGTGATGAAAAAACTTTCGTGTTTAATGGCTCAACGTTTCAGGGCCCTGGAGTGGCTCAGTCAGAGTCCTGACCTCAACCTGATTGAGATGCTAAACTGAAACCATTTTGTAATGAGGAACGGTCCAAAATACCTCCTGACTGTTGTACAGGTCTAATATGCAACTATAGGAATTGTTTGATTGAGTTTTAGTAAATCCAAGGGTTCACATACTTTGTCCACCCTACACTGTTAATGTTTACATGGTGTCTTCGATAAAAACATGAGAACATGTAATTGTTTGTGTGGTATTAGTGTAAGCAGACTTTGTCTATTGTTGTGACTTAGCTGAAAATCACAACACATTTTATGACCAATTTATGCAGAAATCCAGGTAAATCCAAAGGGTTCACATATGCCCCTTTCAGACCGCACTTTTTACCCGGTATATTGCTGTTTTTTAACCGGTTCAAAACGGTAATATGTGCGATCTTAAAGGGGCAGAATAAATTTACCATTTCCAAAAATCCGGTAATTGGAAACGGTAAAAAAGCAGGGTCCTACCCGTTTCAGCCCAGTTTTTTTTGCTGTCTGAAAAGGTATTTAGGACCCAGCCAATAGTGGTCCCGCTGCATGCATATTTAATGACCCGCTCATATATGCACAAGGGAGAGAGGCATCCTCTCTCTCTCCCCCCCCCAGACCTTTTTTCAAGACCCCCTTTCAGCCTCCTCCAGTGTAACTATGCCTGCACCATAAGGACCTTAAATACCATAAGGTGAACAAACAGGCCCCTCCTACCACTCCAGGTCAGGAAGTAGCCCACGCATATATCTTAAATCTCATATTGAAACTCTGATGTTCTCACAATGTGAATTAATAGAGAGGAGAAGAACTTAGTAATAACTTACATCAAGCAAGCCCCATGATATACACTATGACATTATGCGTTCCACGCACTAGCATGCACTCCCAACAGCCAGAAGTGATGTTGCGCACCTGACTTCTGCCAGTGGGCGCTGCCTATCACCATCAGCTATGAGCAGCACTCTATGTGCAGCTATCAGGAAAACGCAGAGCAATCTGCATTCCACACACCGGTTGTTGTCACCTGGCCGGCGCTATATGCATATACTGTTTACATGGAAACTTTAATTGCGCTCCACCTGCCTCTAACATACTTTAATAAACCTGAACACTTCTTATATTAGCCACTCACACTTTTTATTTTAAATTTGCCCCAGCTTCACATATATCCATTGTGGATACATATAGCATCACCATCCTGGATACACTTAATCATCTTTACTACTTTATCCATACCTCCCAACTTTTGATCTAAAGAAATAGGGACACTCGCGCGGCGAAGCTGCGCGAGCGCCCGAAAAGGGGGCGGGGCATATGTAAATGAGGGTGTGGCTTATGCTAATTAGCCACGACCTCATTTTCATACGAGAATAGACGCTGTGCGCATGCGCACAGCGTCTATTCTACTAGATTGGGGGGTCTCCCAACTGCCACCCCCCGCAGCGGGACAATGCCTGCCGCGGGTGGGACAGCGGGACAGGACCCGAAAATCGGGACTGTCCCTCTAAAATCGTGACAGTTGGGAGGTATGCTTTATCACACCTACTGGCATATAAGGACCATATCACCTAACTAACCATACAAACAGATGAATAAACATAAAACACAAAAAAACACTTAAACTCATTACTGGGCGCAATGTAAACTTCTTAGATAGTTCTAATTAGCCAAAATATACGGGCACATTAAAGAAACTCACTTAATGAGTTAAATAATATAATCCTATGCCGCGTATAATCCTATGCCCCGTATAAAGGGCTAGATTCTCTAAGCCAGCGGTTCTCAAACTGTGGGTCCTGACCCCAAAGTGGGTCCCGACCTTCTCAGCATGGGGTCGGGACTCTATGTTGCTGACCATCAGGCTGATGACTTTTCTAATCTCAGTCAGTGATTCAAGGAGTCTGGAATATCTGTAGAATTGTCTGTTATTTTAGACTCCTCCAATCATTTTGTGCCTCGACAATGCAGCCATGTATGTGCTGTCTGCTGACTACACATGTGATGACCTTCTGCAGTAACTTGCTGGGGTCCTGTCATTATTTTTATTGTCTGATGGGGTCCCAGAGCAAAATAGTTTGAGGACCCCTGCTCTAAGCCAATCAGCTCCTACCTGCCATGTCACAGACTGTGTTTGAAAAATGTCAGGTAGGAGCTGAATGGTTGGCTGTTTATCACTCTAAATTTTATCACTTTTGAAGCTTAGAGAATCTGGCCCAAAGAGAGAAGTAGATGAACTTCTCAACTCCGCACTTAATAGGGTCTGGATTGAGGATCAATTGCATACATTTCTAGTGGTTGAACACCCAAGGTGCCCTCTCATATATACGCTGCCGAAGATCCACAAGACACATGTGGACCCACCCAGGAAGGCCAATTACAGTATATCAGCATCTATATCAATATATCAGTATCTATAATGTAGTGTAACGTATTGTCACAGCGAGCGGTAGTTATCGGAAACAAATTCCTGTGTATTCTGCATCTTGTATTGATACACCTGGCAATAAACTGATTCTGATACTTCAGCATTGGCGCAATAAATTTCACTTATTTCAACCAAGTGTGAACCCTGTTATCCATCTGGACATATAATATAAAAACCGGAGATAACAAATCATAGAGGGTCACCATTGATTTTTATGATACACCAGCTCTCCATCTCTTCATAGGATTCATTAGCATATAGCTATATTATATCCAAATTATCCCCAGGGTCACCCATATTAGGGATTAAGAGAGTAGATTAATACATATATTTAGCACATAGCATAGATGTTCTATATAATTCTATGTTTATTATTGTTTGTCTGTGTGTCCCAATAATTTTTTAATAAAAGTTAAATTTTTAAGCTAATAATTATTCTTTTTTTGACAATTTGTAAAGAGTGCCCCCAACATAGAGAGAGTACTTTTTCTCTTCCCCCTCAACTTTGTATCAAACTTACACTCAGGGGAGCACCGCCATGTCAATATAACCAAAGTTTTGGCACTACAAATCTTCAATTGTGGCTACACCTGTACTGAACAACATATTCTTACAACTCTTGCTTTCATTGTAGTACCACTTGTGCTCGGGTAACGTCCCCCCATCCCCTTTTCCTTATACAAAATTAATCAATAAGGTGTTAACATTGAACCATTTCCAGTACCAGGGCAAGCATTTTATCCAAACGTCAGGAACGGCTATGGGTTAAACCTAGTGGAGTGTCAAGGTTAGCCATCACTGCACTAAGGAGTTTTTTTTTTTTTTTTAAGATGGCTGATGATCTAAACCAGTTGGAGAGTCCTATTATATTCACTGCTATGGTGGAAAGTAAGACTATTAACTTTCTGGACATCACTGAAACACCTAGAACAGTGGTAGCCAACCCTAGCCCTCAAGAGCTACCAACAGTTCACATTTTCCAGACAACCTAGCTGCTGCACAGCAGCACTCATTAATCACTGACACATTTTAAAAGATACACAGATGGAGATAATTAGCTCACTTGTGATTCTGTGAGGAGACCTGCAAAACATGCACTGTTGGTAGCTCTCGAGGGCTAGGGTTGGCTACCCCAGATCTAGAATATACACTTTTTAGAAAGCCAATTTAATTGGAATGTACTGCTATGGGCATCAAGTCATCATCCTGAGAAATTGAAGTCCAATTTGCCCGTTTTAAAAAAAACGGGCAGGCAAGCTCTCCAGACGGTTGTGCGATTGGCAGAGCGTACCATCCGCATTGAGCTTTCAGACCTGGACACTATACACAGCAAGGGATGCTGGACCAAAGCCAGGAAGATAATGAAGGACCTCAGCCATCCCAACAATGGACTCTTCTCTCTGTTGCGGTCAGGGAAATGCTACCACTCATTAAAGGCAAACACAGAGCGAATGAGAAGGCGCTTCTTCGCGCAGGCCGTTAAGGTCTTTAACCAGATCTCCTAGTACCACGACTTTCTTTCTTTCTTTCTTTCTTTCTTTCTTTCTTTCTTTCTTTCTTTCTTTCTTTCTTTCTTTCTTTCCCTACCCGACACATTCTCTCGACACTCTTCCTCAGTCGATCTACTTATCGTAATGTAGGACAGTTGTATAATAAGCATTTCACTACGTATTGCACTATGTATGATTTTGTATGTGACAAATAAAATTTGATTTGATTTGTTTCCCAATTCCTAAGAGTGATAAGGAATAAGGGCGAGATGTATTAAAATACATCGCCGCCCTTGGCGGCCCCCCCCGCCACGATGCCAGCGCATATGTACTAAGACATGCGGCTGGAATCGCGGTGCGGTGACGGAGCCCCCCCCCGCGATACCTGTACTCTGGTGTGCGGGGGGTCTCCGTCACCTCCCTGCCGCCTGGCTCTCCCCTCACGCCGGGGACAGCTAAGCAGGCTGTCCCCGGCGCCGCCTCCTCCCCCCTGCAGCCGGAAGGATGTCCGGCTGCTTCACTAGGGGGAGGAGGGGTTTACCTTCCAGGGTCCAGGAGGACCCTTCAGGAAGGTAATCCAGAGGGGGGGTCGGCGCGGCGGCGGGCGGCGAAAAGAAGCCCATAGGCTCTCGCCACACCCTTCAATACGGGATCATTTTTGAAAAATTGGAAAATGCGGTAAAACAGGGGTTTTACCGCATTTTCCATTTGATACATCTCGCCCTAATTCAGTTGAGGGAGTGCGCAGAGAGATATTCCAAACAAGGGACTACCGGGTTGGTGACATTCACCGATGCCTGGTTCAAGCAAGAAATGAAAACAAGTGCTAGTGCTAATAGTATGACATTGTGATGAAGTATCACAGAGGGTCGGTGTTGTCATTAGAAAACATTGTCCCATTCTAGCTCTGGATCCTGTCTTCAAGACAGTGGCAAACGCTGCACCACTAATAGCAGCCAAGAGCATACCCGTTCAGTGGGCAGCACCCTGCTTTAAAAAATTCCTAGAGTGAACACTATATATGTGTATCAATTGGTCCAGACCATGCACTCTCTAATGGTTAGGCAAACCTCAGTGAAGGCTGGCCGCAACCCTATGTGCTGGCCTCTACAACTGCATTCCCCTGGTGGGCCCTTCATGCACCAGTCTGACACTGTATATGATATATTATGACTGCGCATAGTAGCCTAGACTTTGGACACCTTTTAAGAAGTATGGTGCATTATTATTGAGTTACTTTTTAGTTACATGATTATCTGACGGCCCACCACTTTCCTTCAAACAGCTGGCATGCCTGCGTTTTCCCTGAAACTCCCAGAAAACTGCCACTTATCACCCCAAAACGCTGGCTTTCTGTCAATAAACTTGCATACGGTCAGCGATTTAAAAAATAAATAAAATAAAGTAGCAGGATTTCATCACAGGATTACCTCATGCATGCGAACGGCAAGCCGTACAGATGCGCAGTCTTTTGATGATTGCTCGGCCTTCAAATATGCAGCCGTGCAATCAGGTACATGGATGACCCCCTATCTCCTTAGCAACTATGGCAGAAAACAGGAGAAATGGAAGCTTTGCACTAACTTGCCTTGCTGCTGATCTCCCCTAATTCATCTTATTACCCACTAGATGGAGACAAAAACCATTATTTGAAAGTTCCAAATTGCTGCTGATCTGATATAGGCCATCACCTGCAGGGCATTTTAACCTTTCTCTATCCCAGTGGATAGAGAAAGTTTTTTTGAATACTGGAGCCATAGAGCATTGGTATTCTTTTCATGGCACCCCTAGGCCAAAGGTTTATTATGTATTCATTTAGAAAACAATCATAAATTTAGTAAAATGTGTGCCCTTATGTTAAATTTATGTGGTGAGGGACAAAATGTGTTTATTTGTCCATATATATTTTTTGATTGGAAGCCACAAGCACTTGTTTACCAATCATATTGACTATAAATAATTATGGTTGGTCCTGGACTACCAACACAAGGCACCCCTGGGTACCACAGCACACCGTTTGGGGACCTCTGGTCTAGCCTATTGATTTATTGTTCAAACTATTGATTTATCTAGTACAAGGTGCTTGCCTTTGCATTATTATTATTATTTATCATAATTTTATATGGCACCACAAGGGTTTCACAGAGCCTATCAATAGATAAATGAGCAAAAACAAGAAAATAAAGAATTCCAGCACAAGACAATTTTAACACAAGTACATGGTAAATAAAGGCAGTTGCTTGTAGGTAGCGCCTGTTCGTTCTTACTCTCCGCTGGGGGAAATCAAATGTTGACTCTCAGGGTGGTTTGGAATAAGTGAGTCCTGCAAATAAACGATGCGTTTCGGCTCCACTGGCGCCTTCTTCGTTTTTTTGCAGGACTCACTCATTCCAAACCACGCTGAGACTCAACATTTGATTTCCCCCAGCAGAGAGCAAGAACGAACAGGCGCTACCTACAAGCGCTGACTGACCCCGGCACCCGTAGTCTCGCAAGAGCCGAGACCCAGAAGTGGCCTGGAACACACTGTGACCGGCGGAGAAGGGAAGCTCCGGGGACCTGCCACGAGACGGCGAGATATCCCCTCCAACAGCCGCACCTGATCTCCCCCCCCCCCCCCCCCAGCCAAACCGTGAGTCACACACTGCATCCACTGCGCTGCGGGATGCCGCTAGCAGTTCATTTCAAACAGACATTTGACTTTCTAAACGGTGAACTACCAGAGAGGGCATAGGTGTCTGCAACCTATGTGATTGTAAGGGGGGTCCTGTGCAAATCGCCCAACGCCACTAAGGCACCTCCCTGCGAACCACACAAACAGTAACTTTCTCACCCAGACTCATTTTCCCTGCACAAATCAACAGGAGAGACCGTGGGCCCTGGGGTCAGGACCCACGGTAGCTAAAGAAGTCTAGTACAGACTCTCTGAAATCCCATTGGGGAAATCTCCACTGGTGACACTTGTCAAGGGAAATTCCCTACTTTGGGGACCCCCTATAGGTGTAATTAAAACACCACTTACCACTGTACAAGGTACCCACTTACCCCTAGGGTAATCTAGGTTCCCATGCAACATTTTTATTTAATAAACCTTTATTTTACTCATCTTCTCCGCTATCCTCTAAATTCTGTTCACACCAACACAATTCACAATCTCAACACAAGCAGGACAGCGCTTTACCACTCCAAACTTTTTGTATGACAGCCAACAAGGGACTGGGATACCCTTAAGGAACAAGTAGCACCTGTGACTAGCTTAGATTAACATACAGGCTGAGCGCAGTTGTGAAATTCTCATCATAACAAAACCTATTTACATGTTGAGTAGCAAGTGTCATATCACCGTTGGTACAGCTTTCCAATCTCAGCAGTGTCTCATACCGCACAGTGCTGCCGCCAGTCGCAGTCAGCACGGTCAAAGGTGACATCAGTGCGTCTTCCGTATTGGCCACGCCCAGCGTGTTTCGTCACGCTAATGGACTTTGACACGGGGTGTGTCCATTCAAATACATCCCGATCTTCTATAAGCCCTTCAATAAGGCTCCCAGCTAATACCCATAATTAGCGCTAGCTCTTTATCTAAAAGCATCATGCACATTTTTTTAAACCGCATATAAACTGAGTTCAGTCTGTTTAACAATCGCAGTTATACAATATACAATTTTTATGACAGTTTTTAATACTACACGTAAAGCAAACTATACATAAAAATAACTACTGGCCATAGTAATAAAATTTAAATATATTTCTATAATTCATCAATAATGGCTAAAGTGTATATACACATTTATAAAACCTATATGGCAAAAAAAAAAAAAAAATATATATATATATATATATATATCACCTATGAAAAAGAGAGAGAGGACATAATCTTAAATAATATATCATCATTTATATTGACCATATGATTACATATCTGACCATATCATGGACAGTAAGAGGCAGAACATTTTAACAATAAAACAACTACTCAATAGATATAATACATAGAACTTTCACCGACGATCGCTACATCACTTAAGCACCAGGTAGTTTGTCGGCACGTCCCCTGTCAACGACGTCCAAGGAGCACAGCTCAACAACATGAACCCGTCAGAGAATAATCTCTCTCTCTTTCACTATCAGGCGCATCAAATTAAAAGAACATTCATCAAGTATCCATGCTTCTGAGAAATCTTTATTCTCATTACCAAAGGCGAATGTTCTTTTAATTTGATGCACCTGATGGTGAAAGAGAGTTTATTGAATTAGAAATCAGTAATTTAGAAAAAAAACTGGACCCTGTCAAATAAATGAAAGAATTTAGAAAGCTAAAATTGCCAAACTAGAAGATGAGGTGATTGAAACCAAAGTAAAGAAATTTAAATGAGATTTAATGGATTATAGGAATGGAAATGTGAGAAATTGGTCACAGACTAATAATACATCTAGGGAGAATAATTAATTATCGCCCGAATAGACAATATGATAATAATGGTGATTGGCAATTTTTTTTTTAAATATGACCGTTTTGACTTACCAATGTTCAACAGATTCCAGACATTGGATACACCCAGTCGAAGAGGTAACGAGAATGTGGGTTTTTTTTTTTTTAGAACAGAGATCACAATGGAGGAACAGACGAATTTTAGGGTCCAATTTAAAGGAAATCCCCACTCTAAAAAGAAAAGAGCTCCCACAAGACGAGGAAAGAGAGGGGTACAGATGCTACAAAATAAGACGCCAATAGTTTACAATACTAATGGCATATTTCATCTTTCCACATATGAGTTATCTTTGAAAGAAATACAACTTTTATCCAAGGGTTTATCCTTTGCCCCATCTAAGAAAGCCAGCAGCTTTGATTTATTTATAGACACTCATAAATTTATAAGATCATTTATCTTTAAAAAGAAACTACTCCAAAAAATCATTAGAATCTAATCTTGTAGAAAATGTTGGTGATAATAAACCCCAGAATACGGGATTAAAACGAAAATCTGTATATCTAGGGGGAAATTTATCAATACATTTTCTAATCTTGTATGTCACGATTTTGAAGCCTTATGTAATAAAGGAGCAGATGTATTAAGCGTTAACAAGAGATAAATCAAAGGGTGATAAGGAGAGATAAACGTCCAGCCAATCACCTGCTAACTGCCATGTCACAGGCTGTGTTTGAAAAAAGTCAGAAAGGAGCTGATTGGCTGGTCGTTTATCTCTCCTTATCATCCTTGCATTTATCTCTTGTTAAGGCTTAATACATCTGCCCCAATAAGAGAAAACCTTTCTAAACTGTAATATAACTAAACTAGAAAGAGAGGCCATTCGCTCCTTAGAAAAGACTCATAATCTAATTTTTAAACAAGTTGATGAGGGGGGGGGTTAGTTGTGTTAAATACTGTAGGGAGGATTATTTAGAGGAAGCATATCGGCTCCTCAATGATCATGAAACTGCGTACCTAAAACATTTTTCACCAGCACCGTGGGGTAGCAATTGGGACCCCTTACGCACGGAGTCTGGCCAACCTTTTATAGGGGAATGGGAGGAGAATAATTATCACATTAATAATTTAAGGATAATATTAAATATTTCAAAAGTTACATTGATGACCTCCTAGTAGTATGGCAAGGAGATATGACCTCATTTAAATCTTTTATGTGTAAACTCAATGTGAATGGTTGCAATTTGAGTTTTACGCATGTTGCCAGTAAGGAGAAAATCATGTTTGTAGATCTGCTATTGGTAGACAAGACCTTATGAAGTACAAAGGAAAAACCAAATGTGATAAGGTCTTTGGGTACTTATGTAATATCTGGGCTCTCGTTTTTCTTATGAGACCGCGTCACCTCGTGGGGCTCGCTGCGCTCGCCACACTATATAAAATCAACTCCATGCGTAGTTGGATAGTAGGGGTATGAAAAAATGGGGTGCATTTAACATGGGAGCCCAGATAATACATAAGTACCGGTCTTTGTTCCGTTTGTGACAAATGCATCGATGGTAATTAAATCAAAAAGATTCTGGGAAAACATTGGGGGATTTTAAACCTAGACCCCTTATTGAAGGATATAATACCTGAGAGACCACAAGTAGTGTTTAAAAAAGCAAATGCACTAAAATCGATACTAGCACCGAGTAAACTTATAAACCGAGCAAGGGATTTTTCCTTGCAATAAATGCAAATTTTGCAAATATGCTAGCAAAGATCGTAGATTTGTAGCAAGATCAATATGAACACTTGGGACATCAAAAGTAAGATGTATTGTAGCTAATAATGTTATATAGTTGCTGGAGTGCAAGTGTGGAAAGGGCTACGTTGGAAAGAAAAAACGCCTGTTAAAAATCTGCATATTAGAACAAACACGGAATATCCTTAATAGTGTACCACACCATAGTGTACCCCGACACTTTTTTGATTGTTGCTCATCTAATTTAAATAATTTTAGTTTTAAAGCCATAGAACAAGTGACCCTTGACGAGAGGGGTGGAATTATTGGTAAAAAACGGAGTATCCGAGAAACATTTTGGATCTATACTTCAGGGACACATTTTGAAGTATCTTGCATGTATGCTGTATAAACACATAAAATACACACAAATATATTTTATTACCACATAAAATACACACAAATATATTTTATTTTTTCAAAAAACAAGGTTTCAAAACATGAAACAAAATTTGTGTACTATCTCAGATATTGAATTTGAATGCCAAGCAATCATTTTCTTGCACATATATAGGCCCTTATTCTGGTTGGTGCGGTAATATCCGCGTGCGTTCGTGCCGCCGATGTTTTGTGTCTGCGCATGTGCAGAGGCGTCTCTGCGCATGTGCGAGCGGGACGCACGGCCACATTCCGCATGAAATGTGTACACTACGAACAGGGGGTGGAGAGGGGTGTGAAGGGCTGTTTGGGCTCATTACCATATGTTTACACCCCGCGTTTCATGGGCGTTCCCATGCAAACGCTGGGCGTACGTATGGTAATGCGGCCGTGACGCACATGTAGGGGGCGGACATATGACATTGCCGGATGTCAGCTGCCCGCCTATCCCTGCTTTTGCACGGAGAAATGCCCGTGTGGTCTGAGGTTGCGGGAGCTGCCTGACCACTCGGCCCTGTATTCGATGGTCTGCGACCATCGAATGATGGGGGAGGTTCCCTGAGATGGAGGAGGTGTATTCATGAGAAATACACGTGCAGTCCGTTCGGACAGCTTCTTACCGCGTACGGACGGAGTTGGCGATCCGTATGGAAGGCGGGGTTTAGGACGCACGGTGCTGGCCGCATATTCGGATCCGGCCGCACCGATCAGAATAAGGGCCATAGTGCCAGTTACATATCATGTCACCAGTGGTGCTGTTATAAATGTCACCAGTGAGTTTTTAGCAAAAAAAAATTTTTTTTTTCACTTTCTGGAATGTATGGTTTTCGGAATAATTCGGATAACGGATACGGGATACTCAACCTGTGTGTGTGTGTGTGTGTGTGTATATATATATATATATATATATATATATATATATATATATATATATATATATATATATATATATATATATATATATATAATTTTTTTTTTTTATTGATTTGATTTTTTTTTTTTTAAGAAATCACCGGCGCTCACAGGTTTTTGGTGTAAAAAGATCAAACATAATCGCATATGGTGCCGGATGTTTTGTGACTTGGTGCCTCTTTTTTAAGGTGAGCTACAAACAAACAAACAGTGCAAACATCTTACCTTAAATAAGGGAAAAAGGAGTGACAGGGAAAACACGCGCCCACAGCTTGCCGCCCACTGCTTCTGGGTGTCCCGCTCCGGGTGCTTTCGTGTTGAAGGGGCGGAGATCTCTTCGAGTCATGTCTGAAGCTGGTGTTTGGTTGCCCTGGTAACTGCCGGATGTCCTCAGCGTTATTCTGAGGAAGTATGCACGGCTACAGGGTAATCCTCTCTCTGACTCCATTGCCGAGGGGACGCCGTTACGATAGCTGTAGGCACTGAAAACACATGATTGTGATTTGAAATTAAGAGAATAAAGAATTATTCGTGTAAAACAAAGTGAGTGTGTTGGTGATGGATCATGAACCCTTAAAAACGTAAAAAGTTATTAATATATAATATAAACTTAATAGGCGCAATTAGAGTACTATATAGGATCATGGCTTTAACAGTTACTTGTATGTGTCACTGAGAACCATGCTTTAAAGTCATACATAATAATGAAAAAATAAAAAGCATCTTAGAAAAAAAAATGTTTTGACAATAGAAAACGGTGTTTTTTTTTTTTTTTTTATCAAAATTTTTTGGGGTAAAAAAAAATATTCAAAGAGTTCAAAAAATGTTCCATGTCACTTTTTGTTTTTGTTTTAAGCCAGTCGGCGGTATAGTATGAAGTACGTGAATCTTCTGCGTCTCCAGTTGTAGTTTTTTTTTTGCCTGCTTCCTCTTGATGGAAGCAGGGACTTGGTCTATGGCCATGTACTTCAACGCTGATAAGGGATGTTCCTTCTCTGCTACCAATTGCTCTTGTATTTTCCCTCCAAGGCCTGCTTTATGGATGAGCGATGGAGAGCCATCCATCCTTTCATGGTTCTTGTAGTTTGACCAATATAACATAGGTTGCACAGGCAAACGATGATATATATTATGAAGCTACTGTTACAGCTGAGTACCTGTTTAATGTTCAATAATCTATCTGTGTGTGGATGTTTATAATTTGCTCCCACATCATGTATTTGCATGTGGTGCAACCAAGGCACCCGTAGCACCCTGGTGCCTTGGTTAGAAAGTTTGGTGTTTTTCTTGATCTATCTCAATTCAGGCAGACATAAATACAACCTTTTTTACTGCATAGATTGCACTCTATACAAACTTCAGTCATATGGCCAAATATCATATGAGCATGGGGTTATGAGCCTTAAGAGTTAATTGGCAACAGCATCTGTGTCTCTCCTCCCCCCCCCCCCCCCCCCCGCAGGTCAATTTGAAAGCATAGTTGCATGTGACACATACAAGTAACTGTTACAGCCCTGATCCTATATATAGTGCTCTAATAGGTCAAAAGTTTCTTGTTGATAAATTTAGAAAAAGTATTAAATTAAGTAAATTGAGTTTGTCATCTTTAGGATCAAGTATGTGGTAAGAAACCAGATTTACTTTTGTTTGACCACATATTTCGTTATTGCTTTGCCCATAACTATTATGGATTTTTCTTAGACCACCAATCCAAGGCACCCCTGCAAGTGTCCTGAGGCACACCAGGGTTCATAGGAACACAGTTTGGGAACCACTGGCATAGAGTGATATTGGAAGATTGAGCTTACCTAGAGAGGATGTATAGAAAGTGAAAAGAAGAAGACCAAGAACTGAGCCTTGGGGGACACCTACTGTCAGTGGAATTACAGGGGAGCTGGAGTCATGACGAGATAAGAAAAGGAGTGGTCAGAGAGGTAGGAGAATAGCCAGGATAGGGCAGTATCAGGCAAATGTAAGGAGTGAAGGATTTGGAAAAGGAGAGGGGTGGTCTACAATGTCAAAACAGCAGAGTGTAGTGGCCCTTAGATTTGATCGCATTAAGATTATTGCAGACTTTTGTGAGGGCAGTTTCATTGGAGTGGAGAAGACTAAAGCCAGACTGGAATAGATCAAGCAGGGAGTGAGAGGAAAGTAAGGCAGTTATAGACTGTGCGGTCAAGGAATTTGGAGTCAAAAGGTAGAATATGGGATGGTGAGAGTGGGGGAGTCAAGGGCATGCCTGAAGGCAAAGGGGACAGTGTCAGAAAGAGACTGAGGAGGTGCGCAAGGTGGGAAAATGAAGGAGAGAGATAGTGGAGAAAGTGGGAGGGGATAGGGTCTAAAAGAGAGGTGGTTGGGGGAGGGGGGGGTATGGGTGTGAGGGCCATTACTTAATCTCCAGATACATGGGAAAAGGTTTACAGTTGGTGAAATGGGTGGGGAAGGGTGGTTAGGGGAAGGACGGTAGGGGTTGTAGAGGATCTGTTGGGATGCAGTGTCCTGACGTATGGAGTCCTATTTGGATGTGATATAGGAGGCAATGAAGTCATCTGCCTCCAGGCTCTTGCTCCCAAGGGGCACCTCTCCTTCCCTGCAAATTTACATCAGTTAATTGAAAGCCAATTATATTGAGATTGCGAGCCAATTATATTATATTGAGATTGCGAGCTATTTGGTGCTTAGCTGCACAAGAGATGTGGAGAACAGTCTTTATTTTAAACTTAAAATACATAACATACACACATGCATGCATATATTTATATAAGGGGATAATCTGTGTGTGTGTGTTTTGTGGGGAAGGGGGGGGGGCACACACACCAATATTTATCTGGCCTCTGACAGGTGGAGGAAGAGTGTAGATGTAGGATTAGGTAGACAATGAGTAAATGAGGGGAGTTGAAGAAAACATGGACATAGTTAGTAGTAGATAACTAGAGGGAGCAAAAATGCAAATAGATACAGTGGGATTCAAGTTCCGTTGCTCCACTGTGTGTTCGCACAGGAGTACGATTTTTAGAGACTGCACATACGCATTCATGCATGTTCAGCCTCTGTGTGCAAGTAGACACGGCAAATTGATTTTCCATCCATGGTCGTGCCTATGGGAAAGCCCAGCGTTTCATGGGCGGTCCCGTGAAAATGCTGGGAGTTCCCATGGAAATTTACCAGTGACGCTGGTGCGGGGGGCAGGCAGCTGATGTCAGCTGTCCACCTTCTTCTTGTACAGGAGCCCGCAGATCTAAGACACCAGAAAGGTGTCTTACTGTAGGTGTCCAAGCGCTGTAGAAATAATTCAGTGGTCTGCGACCAAATGATTTTGCCCCCGCGCGCAAGGCTGCGAATGGATTTAACGTAACGTAATGGTGTATGATCAATGAATGTAACTCAGACAGGACTTTCATATGTATGGATGCAACTGTGCAATTATAAAACTGACAGTACATATGCAATAAAAGCATTGAGTTTGATGGTGAAAATTATTGCAGTTATTAAGATGAATGTCCAGATAAAACGCTAGGAGTTGCATCATGCTTTATAGTTATGTGATTATAAATGGTTAAATCTGTATTATACAAGAGGTGCACTTTGGACCTCTGTACGCCTCACCCTTTTCATATTAGCCTAATAAGTTACTACTGTGCTCCTAACTTCTACAGAAGTAAATACTATCTGCTCTCACTGTACTAAAAATAGTGACAGGAAATAGCTGATATCTGCAGTGACCCACAGCGACCTTCTTTGACTCTTCTAACTTCGATTTCCCCAATGCTGATTTGTAATATACTGTTAGTAACAAAATATTTGGAAAATCTAAAGCATTATATAAAGCTGGAGCTCATTTAAGGTCCATACACACTGGGTGACTTTGCCCAGCGTGTGTGGACAGCGATGATCGGTATCATCGCTGGGGGAAAAGCCGCTCAGTGCATACACACTGAACAACTTTCCCCCTGCCCAGCGCCGTTAGCGGTAGGTGAGGATGGCTTTGCATAGTGCAACGCTATACAAAGCCATCCTCAATGCCGCTCATCTGCTGGTAATAACAGCAAATGAATGGCGATGATGCGGGAGTGTGCAGCAACGCTTATCGCTGGGCATACACAATGGGCGGCTTGGAGCTGAAAGCCGCTCAAACTTGCTACTTTCAGCTCAAAGTCGGCAAGTGTGTATGGGCCTTAACTGTAGGGAACAAGGACCTTTTAAGAGAGGAGGAGGCCAGCATGCTGCCTCCTCCATACAGGTCCCCTCCTCTCTTCCTGGAGTAGCGTAGCACAGTATGGACTGAGCAGTAGAGTGCTCAGACTCCACTCCGCGTGCACAGATCTCTGGAAAAATAGCATGTTAGACATTCTTCTGTCAATTTCTGCAGCGCTGGTGCCGCCGCCGTCACTGAACTCCCATAGGGGAGATATTAAAAAAATATTAAAAATACCGACTTCCGGTAGGCGGAGCATCTAGTATGGCCGCATTTTACCAACTCTCGCTAACCCATCTTTAATAGTCTGAAATTATCCCCCTTTTAACTGCTTTATATGGAGCAAGACTCCTTGTCATATTGAAGCAGATATCCTTTGCATTTGTTTGATACCTGTGGTGTTTGTGAGAACCAACTTTCTACCAGAGTCTGGCCACTAACTGATGTTATAGTTTGTGATATCAAGCTTTTGCCGCGAACACTGGCGTGGATGCGGCGGTGCCTTTTTTTGGGGTAAAATGCTACCGCCAGCAACACTCTTTCAGTAACAACTCCTGCTGTGGTAGACTTCTCTTCTGAACATCTACTGTTATGTAGGTTTGCCAAGGTAGATTTGTGGGTGCCCAAATAGATGAGACTACCTTGATCGGAAACCCCACCACATTCTGGGTGATATATTGGAACACCTTTATAACGGATTCATATTGCACGTTTTTCTATAATCCAATTTTCATTTCTATGTTTTCTTTATTACAATGTTTATTGTGTCGTGTTATTTAATTTTGCTATTCTAGTAACTGTCATTCTGGATTGAATGTCCCACAATTTGTTTATAGGTTATGCTAAATAAGCTCTCACCAAAAAGCTGATATATCATCTTTGGAGCCATTTTACTGTTGTAGACCAGGGGCTCTCTTCTGTAACTTTATATTATGGTCCGAATTAAAGGCATGCAGCCTGGAGCAAGGTATTTCTTATACTGCTGACGTCAGTGACCCTCCCTGCCAATTCACGGGCAACACCTGTGTTTTCGAATGCACTACGATAAAATTATGGCGTTCCGTCCTCCAAACTTCCGGTGCCTGTCGATCAACTTGTGAGCACAAGGACAGCTTGCGCATGTGCACTGCGGACCATGCACATGCGCAGCCATTTGATAATTGGGCTGCAAATTCACAGATGAGCAATTTGGTCTGAATCAGGCCTTTGGTTCAGTACCCCTGAGACAACCCTAATGATTGATTGGGCGAGCTTAATTTGGCTAATAATTAAATGTCATTTTTGGTTGATATTCTGAAAAGTGCAGAATTATGGATTAAATGATGTGGGGCAGGTTTCTGTTAAAATAAAAATGAAAAATTAGACAATTGAAACCTCTTTAAGGCCCCAAAATATTTTTATTTTCCCAATGAAATGAAATCCAATATACATTTTTTTTTTTAAGATACTGACAGATTTACCCATTTCCTCCGTGTCTAATGTAACTATTGACAGCTAGAATTACTAGACTTTTTTTTCTCAATTGATTGTCGAAAACATAGCCACTTTTGTTGGAAATTGTGTGCAATAGTGCTTTTAATTCTGAAAAAAAAAATCTTGCAGATAATTAAATCTGCCCCTATGACTGGAATCTAAAGTGGGACTGTTCGAGTCTAATCGAGTCTCTGGCCATGTAAAAGGCACAAAGGATTTTAAATGCTGTATATCAGTGGTCTCCAACCTTTTTCGGGGCTGGAGCTACTCGCGACAAAATAAACCGCCCGAAGAGCTACTAAATTAAAATTAAAAAAAAAAATCTGCATAATATCCAAAAAAAACAACACACCGTAATGCCCCTGACACCTTATGCCACACACTGCAATGCCCCAGAGACAATATGCCACACACTGCTATGTCCAATATGTGACAAACATACCTCCCCAACACGAGGCAGAGGAGAGGAGACCCAAAATTTGAGGGTTCACCTACTACCGTGGAACTCCTGCGAGGCTACATCCCCCATTTTTTCCAATATGAGGGCATGGTCAGCTCTCTAAGAGTTGTAGCCACATGGGGTGCGGCCATGGAAAATGGAGGTGTGATACACATATGCCCCCAATAGTACAGTGCCAGATACACGACCCCAATAGTGTAGTCCGTGATGCCCATTATACCTATGCCGCATACTGTGATGCCCATTATAAATATGCCCCGCACCGTGATGCTCCATTATACATATGCCCCACACCTGGATGCTCATTATACATATGCCACACACATGATGCCCATTATACATATATCCATTATACAATACATATGCCCCACAGTGGTGACGCTCCATTATGCAAACGTCCCACAGCGTGACGCTGCATTAAACATATGCCACACCGTGATGCTCCATTAAACATATGCCACACACCGTGATGCCCATTATACATATGCCACACACCGTGATGCTCCATTAAACATATGCCACACACATGATGCTCCATTATACATATGCCACACACATGATGCCCATTATACATATGCCACACACATGATGCCCATTCTACATATGCCCATTATACATATGCCCCACAACGTGATGCCCCATTATACATATGCCCCACACATGATGCCCATTATACATATGCCCAACACATGATGCCCATTATACATATGCCCCACACATGATGCCCACTGTACATATGCCCCACACATGATGCCCATTATACATATGCCCCACACATGATGCCCATTGTACATATGCCCCACACAGTGATGCTCCATTAAACATATGCCACACACCGTGATGCCCATTATACATATGCCACACACCGTGATGCTCCAATAAACATATGCCACACACATGATGCTCCATTATACATATGCCACACACATGATGCCCATTATACATATGCCACACACATGATGCCCATTCTACATATGCCCATTATACATATGCCCCACGTGATGCCACATTATACATATGCCCCACACATGATGCCCATTATACATATGCCCCACACATGATGCCCATTATACATATGCCCCACACATGATGCCCATTGTACATATGCCCCACACATGATTCCCATTGTACATATGCCCCAAACATGATGCCCATTATACATATGTCCGACACATGATGCCCATTATACAGCAGTGAAAGCTGTATGCGGATGGGAGTCACAGGCAAATGCGCACTGCAGAGTTTTAAAAAAAAAAGCAAAGTGACAGTTACCAGCTACGGGAGGTGGTGGCGGCAACGTCATGGGGGTGAAGGCGTGTAATCTCCTGCTGGGAAGTCACCTCACGCCGCACGATCGTGGAGCGGCAGGAAGTCACTTTCTGACCTCCTGCCTCCAAGCGAGGAACCAATACACGCCGGCAGGAGGCCACTATCTTGCGCATTTGACCTCCTGCCGCAGTGACGCTGCGAGCTACCGCATAACACCCGGAGAGCTACCCGTCGCTCGCGAGCGACGGGTTGGCGATCCCTGCTGTATATCATTTATATGGATATAACAATGGAGGCCTACCTGTGCTTCACACTGGAGCATCATCTATTGGTCAACAGGCAGAAGGTCAACAGAAAAGGTCTTGCATTAGGCAGACATGGTCAAAGGGTTGACGTGACTTTTTTTGTCTGTCAGCACACTATTATATTCTCCCTCTATGCCCTCTGGGATGGTAAAGCATGAACAAGTCGGTTTAAAAAAAAAAAAAAAACATGAAAAACTCATGTCAACCTTTTTCATGGTGACGTTTTGACCATATCGACCTAATGCCTGTTGACCAAAAGTGGTCGACCTATTGACTGTCAACCTAGACACTGTCAGCCTAATGACCACATAGCTTAAATAACCTTGCTGCTTTGTAGATCAGGAAAGAACATTTAATGTTCCGGATTTAATGCAACAAGCTGTGAGCATGGGATACAGCAGCAATAACAAGGTTGGCATCATATGAAAATCTACTAATGAATCATGCCGAGAATAGAACTCTTGACCCTGCTGGCCAGGTTTTTAAATTAGAACATAATGCTACCTACATGGATCACTATGTTGCTTTAATAAGTCCGACCTAAAGTAGGCCTTCATGGATAAATGACAAAAATGGTATATTATATAAGACCATATTGACACATTATTTTTTTTTATTACAAGGGGCATCTTGTATAAGTGCAGAGTTTAATGGGTGCATTGGAATGACTGTATCCTCCATAAACAATTATCAGACTGTGCACTCTACAAAATAGTTTTTTGTTTTTAAACTAACTTAATGCTTATTACAAAACTGGAACAAGTAAGGAATTAAACATGTTTTGAAATCTGGATAACCATTAGTGGTTCCGGTTGATACATCTATAATGTCTAGATAGACAGTCAATAGGTCTACAGGGTGAATATTTCGAGTTGGTCAAAAGGCCAACATGAGAAGGACACATTTAAAAGGTCGACATGAGTTTTCATAATTTTTATTTCTTCATTTTTGTTTTTTCGTTAAAAATAAATAAAAACATCCACGTGGACTATAATTGAGAAGAGTAACGTGTGCCAAGCGAAGCAAAGCGAGAAACCAGGGCCGAAGCATGGCGAGCATTGCAAACCATTTGAGGGTACACACTACACTAATTGGGGGTCTGTGTCGAATTTGACCCCAATAAAAAAACAACTCGTCACCCTTTTCATGTGCTTACTGTTTTCATGTCGAACTTTTGACCCTGTCGACCTATTGCATATCACCCTTCTGGTGTCAATCTATTGACTGTCTATATAAACACACTCTATCTAATAATTCACACTTTAGTTCCAAATGATTTATAAGGGTGCCCAAAAAGCTGATGGTTTATAAACCGTAAATAGGAATGGGACAGAGTAGAATCTAGCTAGGATGGGCCTCTAGATATGGTCCTATAGACCAGTGATTCTCAACCTCGGTCCTCAAGGACCCCAACAGTGCACGTTTTGCAGGTCTCCACACAGAATCCAACTGTGATCTTTTAAAATGTGTCAGTAAATGAGTGCACCAGTGCACCTGCCAGGTGACCTGGAAAACATGCACTGTGGAGGACCTAGGTTGAGAACCACTGCTATTGACAATGTGTGGCTGTGGGGATATGGGAATTTTCAGGAGAGCCATGCAGGAGTATGAGCTACACTTATTGAGGGGCCATGTACTCAGGTGCCGACCTTGAGAACATGAAAAACTCATTTTGACCTTTTGTCAATGTTGATCTATTGACAGTCGACATTTTTTGGGGTCAATCTAGACATCTGGGAACTATACCACAATGGGGCACTCTGCCCACCTAACAGGCACCTAGGCCTGACTGCCTACTGGTCCTAAAACCCCGGTAGTCTAGGAGGGGTCACAAAAGTAAGTAAAGAGGACTAAAGATTTGTACTGTGGCGCTGGGTGAGACTGTAGTGATGAGTTTTGTTTAGCTCTTTTCCTTTCCACCACTGCAGCACTCAACTTCCTCCTTCGGGCCAGATTCTTTCTTTCTTTCTTTCTTTCTTTCTTTCTTTCTTCTGTTTTCATCCCTTTAATCTTTTATTACAGCACCCCTCACTCATTACAGCCCAGCACATCACATCACTCATCTCTACTCAGAATTCCTCACAGCATAGCACCATGCAGCACGTCACAGAACTACACCGCATATCTGACATGGTTGGGCCAGTCCTGTTCTATGGCTACCCTTTTTGAATTTGGAGCCAACCTTGGACTGGTAGCCAACCCCTGTACACCAGAGAAGGGCTTTGTAGTGGCATTTGCATAAAGTTGCAGATATAACAATGGATTTATATAAAGATTGGACAATTAAAAAAAAGAAAAAAAAAGCCAACACTTGTGCAGTGGAGCAAGACATGGCAGAGTAATGGTGTGTACACACAGTAGATATGCCGTGCTATGCGAGTATCGATATGATCAGATTGTATCGGGACTCGGCATGCTGCAGAGGAACAATTTTGACTATATAGTGCAGATCTGCACTATATAGTCTTGGCTGCCCTCTTTATTTGACGGCCGATTTCCACTCACACGGGAGCGCGCATCGGGGTCGCACGCCCTAAAAAAGCACACAATTAGCATGTGATATGGCTTCCGATATTCACTATATCGGCAACATCGGAAGCCATATCGCACCGTGTGTACACACTATAAGTATATTGTTACTGCAGCATTGTACTTTTCACATATAAATCCCAAAATCCCAGACTCCATTAAAAAAAACAAATTGGCTGCAGGGTGTTGCTCAGTGCCCTCTGCAAGCCAAATATAGGTGAATTTTCATAGCGTTGTAGCTGCCCTCGGGACCTTGCACACTGGGTGATGGCAGTGCTTGCACATCCTTAGTTATGGCTCCAGTGTGTTGCTTTGGCTTGCCTAAACCGGAAGCATACTTACGGTCAGGATGTCAGAAGTCGGAATACTGACACCGGAAACCCAGCACTGGTCAGAAGACTATCATACTGTAGGTATTCCGGGTAGGGTAAAGTTGCAGGGGAGGGGATGTTTTGGCAGCAGAGAGAAAGTTAGTGTTATGCTGTGGGTTGGTGGTTAAAGTTATGTAGGGTACACACCACGACGACCCGCTCACGATGCACATTGTGAGCGGGTCGTCAGTGTTTCTTCAGACCCGCTCACGATGATGCGGGGGGGCACGACCCGCTCACGATGTGCACCGTGAGCGGGTCCGATCCAATGGCGACCGCACCCGGCAGTATGGTCGTTATTCAGATCCTACCTGCAGCGGGACCGCGCATCGGATCGGTATCTGTCCACACCAGGACAGAAAAGGGCCCAATCACCACACAATCTACATCCAATTGGTCGGAATTGGATCTAGATTGAGAGGATTGGATTGAGAGGATTGGGCCCTAGTCGTCCTGGTGTGTACCAGGCATTGGGCTGTGGGGAGTTAGTACTCTTATCTAAAAGGTGTCCGGGTTCTGACCAGCTTTCTTTTGTTCACCAGCATCCCACGTGACAGGATCCTGATACTATTCCATTTAAATAATTAATTGTGATTTGCACAGACATCTGGAATAGCCTAACTAATGTAATACTGGATTTATTTAGCCTGTGTGACACACCTGTGAAACAAGAGTGCAACAAACTACTTAATAAAATTCATAGAGTTCAAAAACAAGTGTCATTGTAAAAGCTTACTCGCACGCAAGAGATTCTTTGTTGAAAAGTTCTTCCTTCCATTAGACTGTGATTTTAGAGCTGTCCTCATGTATGTGTCTGTACTAAGTCAGCACAAACCGTTACATGTAGTGTAAATTTATTCATGGTGGAAAAAATAGGATAATCCCTTTTTTTTTCCCCTGTCGTAGTCTACTATGGGGGAAATTTACTAAAGGTAATTTGTAAAAAATAGGTGTATTTGTATCCAGAAATACACTTATTTTTGACATTTACTATCCCGAAAATACGGCTTTTCGTATTGATAGCACATCAATACGAATACGAATTGCTGTATTTTCGGAATAGTAAATGTCAAAAATAAGTGTATTTCTGGATACAAATACACCTTTTTTTTTTTTCATATTTCCTTTAGTAAATTTCCACCTATGAGTCTATGGCAGTGGTTCCCAAACTGTGTGCTTAGGCAACTTGGGGTGCCTCAGGACACTTGCATGGGTGCCTTGGGTTGGTGGACTAGGATCAATTCATATTATTTGTAGTCAATGTACCAGGCAAAACCAGTGCTTGTGGCTGCCAATCATAATATATGTGGACAAACAAAAGCAAATCCTGTCCCTCACCAGATAACTGACATATAAACACAATGCACTTCATTTAATATTTTCTTTCTGAATTTCTTGATAAGAAGCATTTGGCCTAAGGGTGCCTTGAAAATATTTTGATGCTCTAGGGCGCCGTGATTCAGAAAAGTTTGGGAACCCCTGGTTTATTGATAAAAATAAATGTAAAATTGCAAATATAAAAGGAGTAAAGGTCCATACACACTGGGCGACTTGCCCAGCATGTATGGACAGCAATGATGACTATCATCTTTGCTTGGAAAGCCGCTCAGTGCATACACACTGAGCAGCTTTCCCCCTGCCCGGTGCCGACGGAGGGGGGAGGACTGCGTTGTTTTGCTGAAAGCCGCTCAAATCTGCTGTTTTGAGCGACTTTCAGATCAAATTTGCTCAGTGTGTATGGGCCTTAAGGGCAGGATTCACAAAAGAGAAAATGCTGTAAAAACACAGTTTTTGGGGTTTTGTACCGCATTTTCACATGCATTAAAGCCCCTCCACCGGGGTACCACTGCAGGGAGTATCACCAGAAAAAGATTTTGATACCCTATAGAAGCCTATGGGCTTCTCTTCACAGCGATATGTGAGGGATTCATCATGGATCCCTCCCAGTATGCCCCTCGGCCAGTGTTGTCACTGCGCATGCGCAGAGGTACTCCCAGGTCTCAGACCTGGCAGTCCAGCGTCGGAGCCGCATCGTAAAGACAGCTCTTATCACAAGAGCTGTCCCTTTGAGTTAATAATTGCATATGTAATTGCATATGTTAGTGCATATGTGATTATTATGAATGCGGGAGCCGGCGATGTGTGGCGACAGATGTTAGAGCATCACGCCCTAATGATGGAGTTGTGGTTTCGCTTTGCATATTTCGATTTTGATGATATGGTCGAAGGGGGTTATTTAGACCTGATCACTATTGTGTGAATTAGCAATCCGTCTTATTATGAAATGACTGCAAGTGCTTGGAGCACTTCTGTACGAGCTAAAATAGTTTACGACAGAAATAGTTTAAATATCTAATCAAAATCACGTTACAATTTAATGGATAGAAAGTTGCTGTTGGTTTGTGGGCACATGCTATTTTTCTAAGAGTGTCAGACGTACATAGGCATTTTTAAGAGAGTGTGTGTGACGTCCACTCTGGCTTCGATCCGCCTGTATATGTTGCAGTTGTGGAATGATCAGACTACAGAATCTCACATTTGCACAGAATGGGAAAATCATTTGATGGTGCATGAATTTGCAGATAAATAGTGGATCGCTATCCATTCAGGAATCGCTTGCAGATTTGCACAGGACAGGTTTTCTTTTTGGCAGCGGCTATGTACTCGCGGTCATCTGCAAATTTGCGATCAGGTCTAAATTAGGCCCCAAGTTCAAATTTTTGAGTTCTTTAATCCACTTTCATTGCATTCATTATATGATTGTTTTACGTGTGATCATACTATACACTAATTATCTCCTTGTAATCAAGAAAAAGTTTCTACTGCTGCTGCTTCACTTTGTCACTACATTGGTTCCCTGTATTTTACATAATCCAGTATTAACGAACTGCAATCAACAAGACTTGGCCAATGTGCATCTCTTCTCTCAATGTACCTTCAAATTCAATCCATTTGCAGTGCGAGATTTTCATCTCTCAACCATACTCATTACCTGCATCCAGTCTCGCTTACAGGAACTTTGTGGGTGTCGCCCTCAATTCTCTAATATGGAAACCTTCAAGCATTCCCTGAAAACTTTTCAAGCAAGCCAGACAAGCTCTGAAAACTGATAAGCCAATGTAATCCCCCTGTTTAAGCCCAAACCCCTTATTACTGTACTTTACATATAATTTATATATTCAAAACTCCAGCATGTACGTGAGTATCCCAGGAAAGGTTCTGCCTCAACTCACTGCATGATATACAGCACTCACCATTCCCAGGTTGGGGTGAAGTGGCCTGTGACCACATGCTGTAATAAATACAAATACAGGGACTCAACACTCTCCATAACGAACTAACTCACCTTAGTATACAATTAATCAAATAAATAGTGGGGTTTTAGTTCATGAATTGATCAATGCATTTAAGCTTTCAGCCCATCGCCAAGGGACCCCATTTCACTGCAAGTCCTACACTAACAATAGTCTCTCAAGAGCCTGCCAACTGCTGACACATCATAGCTAAAGTGGACATGTGTTTTTTTAACTAAAACCCCATTATTTATTTGATTAATTGTATACTAAGGTGAGTTAGTTCATTATGGTGAGTGTTGAGTCCCTGTATTTGTGTGTATGTGTGTGAATATGTATGTGTGTGTGTATGTATGTGTATGTATGTATGTATAAATATATATATATATATATATATATATATATATATATATATATATATATGTGTGTGCGTATTCAGCCTGGCACTCCACGAGTGGCTGTTTGCAGCTGCCGCGGGTGCCTTCCAATCCCAATAGATAAACAGTAGTATGAAACAAATAGAGGCACTCCAGCGGTCTTGGTGAAAAAGCAAAAGTTTACTGTGAAACAGACGTTTCGGGGATATACACACCCCTTCAAGTGTACAATAACAAAAGTAAAATGTGCAGTGGCGTACCTTTATACCGTGAGCATGAAGAGTATCCTTCTCCTGTGTGGCCGTCCCTTCGGCGTCTGACGCGGCTTCCGGTCGCGTCACTGGGAGGAGAGACGTCCTGTCGGCTGCTGGCGTCTATTACCTAGCAACCAGGAGACGCGTCCGGGCTGTCATGGCAACCGGGGGCTGGACAAACTGCGGAGATAGGAAAACAATAATCAATCCAACAAACTGTGATAGAAAATGTACAATAAAACAACCTGAGTTCTAGCTTCATGTGGGAAGTATACTAGTGCACCGGTCCCTTAGTTGTGACATTGTGGGCTGGGAAGCATCGGTGCTGTGAACTACTCAATGTGCCGAGAGGCACAAACGTGAGGACAAGTCCGTGCTGGCGCACACATAGGTCGCAGGAGGGGAGGGAAAGAAAGAATATGTGTGTCCACTCTAGTTGCAGGGTGAACGCAGGGTGAAGAATAGAAACAGTGTCGTCCTGCGGGTATTTCTGTCTTGTGTATAACGGCGTTCCTGCAACGTCATGTGGGATACAGTGACTAAAGAAATGCAGTTCTATTGCCATTCTCAACTCCTGTTATGGGGGGTCTGTTTGCCAAAACTGGCCATCTGAATACTTGCTGTGTCTATGCATACATTTCGGGGAATGGGATCCGTCCCGTTACTCTTCATTGTACAGAGTAGCAGTGGGTGGAAGGAATCAGATAAAGATGTTGAATGGCATTCTTTCATTGAGGCCGTTCGGACTGCTGGTATTCAGCAGATAAATCCACTTCGCTTCTTTGCGTAGTAGGGCACCTGCTCTATCCCCCCCTCTCAGGCTTAGGGTTACCTGGTCAATGATGATATGTTTGAGCTCATGCAGTTTGTGGCCCTTCTCAGAGAAATGTCTCGCCACCGGCTGGTCCGATTGTTTGCCCTCTAGGGCTGCTTTTATTGCGGACCTGTGGAGAGCCATTCTCTCTCTGACCGTCCTAACGGTCTTGCCGATGTATTTCAGGTTGCACGGACACAGTATCATGTACACGGCATGTGTGGACAGACACCCTAGAATATGGCGTATTTTATATGTTTTGTCTCCTGATGCATTGGCAAATTCCTTCGTTACTATCATGTGGGAGCAGGTTGTACATAGTGTCCACGAATCGCCATCTACAATCCTTTAAAAACCTCAGGCCCATGGTGTGCCACACCAGAGGCAAGAACATCAAGGACTTTGTGGTACATGCCGATATCTCCGCCATGAAGACACCCAGTGGCACATTCCTCTCCAAAACCCCAGGGTGCTACAAATGCCCCAAATGTACAACCTGCTCCCACATGATAGTAACGAAGGAATTTGCCAATGCATCAGGAGACAAAACATATAAAATACGCCATATTCTAGGGTGTCTGTCCACACATGCCGTGTACATGATACTGTGTCCGTGCAACCTGAAATACATCGGCAAGACCGTTAGGACGGTCAGAGAGAGAATGGCTCTCCACAGGTCCGCAATAAAAGCAGCCCTAGAGGGCAAACAATCGGACCAGCCGGTGGCGAGACATTTCTCTGAGAAGGGCCACAAACTGCATGAGCTCAAACATATCGTCATCGACCAGGTACCCCTAAGCCTGAGAGGGGGGGATAGAGCAGGTGCCCTACTACGCAAAGAAGCGAAGTGGATTTATCTGCTGAATACCAGCAGTCCGAACAGCCTCAATGAAAGAATGCCATTCAACATCTTTATCTGATTCCTTCCACCCACTGCTACTCTGTACAATGAAGAGTAACGGGACGGATCCCATTCCCCGAAATGTATGCATAGACACAGCAAGTATTCAGATGGCCAGTTTTGGCAAACAGACCCCCCATAACAGGAGTTGAGAATGGCAATAGAACTGCATTTCTTTAGTCACTGTATCCCACATGACGTTGCAGGAACGCCGTTATACACAAGACAGAAATACCCGCAGGACGACACTGTTTCTATTCTTCACCCTGCGTTCACCCTGCAACTAGAGTGGACACACATATTCTTTCTTTCCCTCCCCTCCTGCGACCTATGTGTGCGCCAGCACGGACTTGTCCTCACGTTTGTGCCTCTCGGCACATTGAGTAGTTCACAGCACCGATGCTTCCCAGCCCACAATGTCACAACTAAGGGACCGGTGCACTAGTATACTTCCCACATGAAGCTAGAACTCAGGTTGTTTTATTGTACATTTTCTATCACAGTTTGTTGGATTGATTATTGTTTTCCTATCTCTGCAGTTTGTCCAGCCCCCAGTTGCCATGACAGCCCGGACGCGTCTCCTGGTTGCTAGGTAATAGACGCCAGCAGCCGACAGGACGTCTCTCCTCCCAGTGACGCGACCGGAAGCCGCGTCAGACGCCGAAGGGACGGCCACACAGGAGAAGGATACTCTTCATGCTCACGGTATAAAGGTACGCCACTGCACATTTTACTTTTGTTATTGTACACTTGAAGAAGGGGTGTGTATATCCCCGAAACGTCTGTTTCACAGTAAACTTTTGCTTTTTCACCAAGACCGCTGGAGTGCCTCTATTTGTTTCATACTACTGTTTATATATATATATATATATATATATATATATATATGTGTGGAATGGCGGACTTCTCAACTTTAGTCCATAACATATTAAACAATGTCCATAACTTGGTGTTATTCTCTTTATTAAAAAGTCTTTTTAGACAAAACGTGCTGTTTTCACACAACGCATTTCGCCCAACAAGGGGCTTCCTCAGGGGTATCAGCTTTATAGAATAATGTTGTGGTAAAACTACAAACAGGGTGGAAAGTGTGTGTGATTCTTTCCTCTAAGCCGAATAAGAAGGGCACCCAGCCTATGCTGCTGTCTCAATCGGTTGATAACTGGCCCGAAATGGCCCAGGCTCTGGTAGTATGAGTTGTTTTGGGGTAATAAATTCTGGTATTCAAGTGGATAGCCCATACAATTGGTCACCTGGATAAGTGTTCACTTGTCTGGCTCAGGTTTATTTCTCCTGTCCTCAGGTTATACAATATATTTGTGCATTCCATGTGTTTGTACAACATAAATGCAAGATACATCATTGAAATATAAAAATATTATGAAATACGGAATAATCCTGAGCATTTGGGATAAGGGATACTCAACCTGTATTACTGTGAACAACTTTTTCTTCATATTCTATTACACGGTTTTACTTATTCATCTATATATCTTCTTGGTGTCGATTTAGGATACTGATATGTAAATATTAAAAATTGTGAAGAAGATTTAAACCTAGTGTAGATTTTTGCCACTTTGCAGTTTAAAATCCATTGTAGCTTGCACTTTAATCTGATGTAACATTTGTGTTATGTAGCTAGTGTAACATGACGCTACATTCCTTTTATATGCTGCACTTGCTTATAAAACAAGACTGTTGGAAAGGTCACATGAGTTCACAAAGCACCACCCTGGTAGGTAGTCTGTGCTACTGATATGTATATGCACACATTACCTGTTTGGTAACAGTGGCTTGTGTAGTTTGCATGCAACCTGCCACACCGTGATCTTGTCACTTGTCTTTGTTCCTCTTTCGCACGCAACAGTTTTACATAATTCAATGAATGCTGAGAAACCTGGGCTGTCCTTTTTACTTACATTACACATTCCTTTTACATTATTCTGTTAATGTCATTTACTGCTTCTTGGATAATTATTATGTGAATGACTGGCTAATTGTAAAGTGACTAACGGATAGTTCCTGGCTGACATTTTTCTGACTTCCTCCTTATTAATTGTAATTGCATTAATTAATTAATTAAAATAAAACTATGATGCTGCTTAATAATTTTTGCTCTCTATTAAAAACTTGAACTGGCTATGTAACAGTTTTTTTAGTTTTCTTATTTTTTTTATTGGGCAGGTTTACTGTGGTTTTTTTTTTTCCTCTCATGCTGCTTTCACACAGCAAAACCTGCTGCGACCCGTTATTTAAAACGTTTCTTAAAACGTGTCAAAGAAGGTTATGCCCCTTTCAGACCACATATGTTACCCGGTATTACACCAGGTCTAAGCAGGTTTTGCGGTGTGAAAGCAGCATTACCCGCTCTGATGCGTCCACTCCAGTCTGAGCTGCTCCACCACCAGGAGTGACGCTCCTGCGCTTTTACACTGGTGCATTTCCCCCTCCCTCCTGTGAGTAGCGCTCTTCGCAATATCTATCCTGGAGTGGGGGGCAGGGTGCTCCCAGTCACTGTGCACACTACTCAGCAGAAAGTGACCTGGTGCACACACTAGTTATTTATGCCTGGTGCACATACAATGAGAGTGGCTGCTGCTGGCCCCCAGTACAGCAGCTGGAGTCTGGGCTGCTGAGTTTACCAGACAGAACAGAGCAGGACGCTGCCTTACATGTCAGCTGCTGAGCTCCAGCAGGACAGCTCTCTCAGGCAGGTCAGTGCTCTCAGAACCTCAGAAAGTGGGAGTGAACCTGACCTTCTGCTAATGGCGGGCCTGCCTGGGACTCGCATGTTGAGCACTGCCACTGAGGTCCCGCTTTGTGCATATAGAGTGGGACCCAGCGCAGTGAATATTTGAGCGGGTCCCCACCCCCTGCATATGTAATGAGCGGGTCCAGTTCACAAACGTCACACAGTCAGCTACACCACACACCATTCACACCCACTTATCTAAAATGAAGACACGGACAACTGAAATGTGGTGAAATGGAGATGGCTTTTTATTTACTACTACTACTACTACTACTACTACTACTACTACTTTTTAGAGAGGAAGGCCTATTTAAATCTAACTAAAAAAAATTAAGAAAAAGGTACTTTCCTTAGGCTAAGGTGGCAGGGAGAAGAACGGTTTTAAAATAGCTCAAAAATATATTAATAAAATATAAAAATACAATTTAAAATAAAATTAAGCACCAAAGTGGGCAACTCCCCACTTTACATGGGTGGACTCATTCCACTGTCAGTCCCCAGCCATGTATCAACTCGCAGGAGCTGAGCTCAACGCTCAAAACTCCTAAGGGGAAAAACATTGGACCATAG
Source organism: Crinia signifera (assembly GCF_055691185.1). Classification (NCBI taxonomy): domain Eukaryota; kingdom Metazoa; phylum Chordata; class Amphibia; order Anura; family Myobatrachidae; genus Crinia; species Crinia signifera. The sequence continues at coordinate 198,735,931 of NC_139217.1, forward strand.
GTCCCCAAGAAAATTAAATTTTCCACAAACTTGACCGTATAGCACGTATTATGGGTCCACATGGAATGGTGATACCGCGTCGGTCAATACTCCTAAATATCAAAAAGCAACTCTGCAAAAGAAAATTCGTAAACTAAATAAACCGAAGACAAAAAAACATTCTGAAACGGCCACAGCAGGACTATATGGCCTCCGGCGAACTACATCAATCGCCCCTGGATTAATGGCATCCCTCCACACCTGACGAGGAATGATGTCGGACCAAGAAATGTTGCAATAAGGCCGGATGATCTAATGACAAGAAGAGTCCTAACTGTAAGGTCGTTGCCCCCTACATGAATTTTTAAAAACAAGGGATATCCCCAAGTATCAACAGAAGATCTTAGCAGATCCAAAAATAAGGCCTGATCAGACCTCCAACAACGATCCGCCCTAAAAATCTTAACTCAGGGTAGTCCCTGATGGATGATGCCGACACATACATGGACATTCAATAAACGTAGGAATGACCTACAAACCAAATCTCATGGATGGTGTAATGGTTAGCATTACAGGCCCAATAAAGATTGACTAAAAAAAGGAAGAGCTATAAAAATATAAAAACTATATCTACTTAAGGCGCTTTGGTTTGAGTGTGCTTGACTAGAGCAGCAATCTAGAAAAAGGGGGAGTGCGCCCCAATACAATGTATAATAAAAGGAAAGGTGGTTGATTACGCTAGGATTCAATAAAGATATTACAACAAATTAGTTTTGAGTGGTCAGGTGTGTAAAAGAAAAACCATTTTAATCATAAAATATTGAGACATTTAAAAAGCATGTATTCAGTAAAAAAGCGACATTCAGATCGATAGTCGCCCTTTGCTTTCCAAGATGCCAGATAGGTAGGAGTTTTCCAAGATGGATTGTATGTGAGTCCAGAATTGAATTATAAATTTGTACTCCAGATGTTGGGAATGGAAACTCAGGTAGATACAATCCATCTTGGAAACTCCTACCTATCTGGCATCTTGGAAAGCAAAGTGTTATGACCATAGGCTGGGTACAATGTCAGGCGTGAGCCCGTAGGCATGACCGCCGGTAAGACGGCCAGAGCGAACCCTACACTCACTCAGTTGAGTACCTCTGGCAGATGTCAAGCCCCTGCGAGCGCTAGTGTTCACCTGTGGCCGCCGCGTTTTGAAGGAGCGAGTTAAGCCCGCTCTAACCCCGATGGAGCTAGGTCTTATGTGGGGACAAAGGGCTAGCGATCGTCAGAGGTATGCTCAAGAGGTAATCTGAGTACTGGGCCTAACTGGAGAAGACACCCTGTCTGCCGGCACTAGGCCAAAGACGGGAATGCGACCCAGTCACAGACACAGGTGGAATGATACGGGGAACCACCACAACACAGGACAGAAAAACACACACCACAAATTCCCCAAAACGACTAGAGGAGTAACAGAAATAATACCCTACCTAACGAGGGCTGCCGAGGAGGGAGAGAATACACAAAAATCCTGAATCAGCCCCACTGCTAACGGAGACCAGCAGGGCTAATAGAGAATGCAGGGACCTAACCCTAAACAAAGGAATGGCTGGGCAGCCAGAAATATAATAACCAAAATGCTTAGGCAGTCTGCCAATGATGGGAAATAACAACAAGAACCAAGCTCCAGAGGAGCACTTACGTGACCCCTGAAGGGGGAGCAGGGCAAACTGAGGCAAGGAACCAGGACTGCAACCAGTGGCTCTGGAAGACAGGATCTAGGTGCTGAGGACATAACCAGGATAGCTGAAGAGAAGCTATAACCGGCGCCATCTTGCCTGCAGCCATCCCTTAAAAGGGATGGAGCAGCAAATGAACAGACGCCTCAGTGAACTGGCCCCCGGCTCCTAATTATGGTCAGGTGGCCGAGCGCGCTTCCCTCGGCGTCTCCTGTTGCCCGGCAACCGCTGAGCGGCTGCAGGGGAATGCAGAGGGTTCCTGTCAGTGTCTCCCTGTCGGGCAGAAGCCGCGTCACTCCGCCGGGCGGAAGTGACGCACGGATGCTCGGAGGTGCCGGGTAGAAGTGCTGTGTGAAGCCCTCCGGCACCAGCCCCCGGCGCTGAGTGTCCGCGGCTCTGACACAAAGGGTGACTATCGATCTGAATGTTGCTTTTTTTACTGAATACATGCTTTTTAATTGTCTCAATATTTTATGATTAAAATTTGTTTTTCTTTTACATTCCTGACCACTCGAAACTAATTTGTTATAATATCTTGAATCCTAGCGCAATCAACCACCTTTCCAATAAAGATTGAGCCTGTTTAAGTGTCAATTTACCCGCACCTAAGGCCATAAGTATCTAGTCATGAAGACGAGACACCTTGTCCTCAGGCAATCTGCATAAACCGGCATTAGTATCGATTTCAATCCCCAAGTAGACCAAGGAAACTGTGGGACCTTAAGTTTTATCCCTAGCTATAGGGACCCCAAATGATTCCATTAGCAAAAATGATTTCGCTAGGAATGACTTGCATCGATTGAAATCTGGAGGACACATCAAAAGAAAATCGTCCAAATAATGCGTCAAACCGGCTTCCATAGCAAATTCTTGCATGCACCATTGCAAAAAAGTGCTAAAAGTCTGAAAATAAGCGCAAGATATGGAGCAAGCACGTATCTATGTAAATACTATTTCTTAATTGAATACCCGTATAAACAAATGCAGAGGGAGAAGCCGAAAGGCGGATTCAACATGCACAGCAAGGCACCGTGTCCGTATGATCTGATGGTATCAATTGCTGAGTCGAAAGAACTATAGATGACACTACAATACTCATCAGCGATAGCGTCATTGACAGAGGCTCCCTGAGGACAAGACAAATGCTGAATGAGCCTGAACTTACCAGGTACCTTCTTAGGTACTACCCCTATTGGTGATATAACCAAATTTGGAATTGGTGGCTCAGAAAAAGGGCCAGCCATCCTACCCAGATCAACTTTGTTCTGAATTTTTTGTTTCAAAACGTCTGGGTTATTAAAAGCGAAGCATTTTCCATGATTTTGCTTATTTGCATGGAAACGCATGTTCTGACCCTTATCATTAGAGGATCTTGAAGCATGCTTGGAGGTCAACCACTCTGATGAAGCACCAGCCGATGGCGTCACATCAAAAAAAGCTCTACGTCTTTTCTGCAAAAGTCAAAAACATCTCGTCCATGTTTCCTGTGAAACTCTTCATCATAGGTACGCCATGCGAAACCTCTATATTTAGTAAACCAGTGATGAAATAGGAACTGGTAACAAACCAAATTCATATGCTCATCAGGCCTTGTTTCCAAATATGCTGCAGCAAAAATCAGCATACATCTGGTCCAATTGTTATAGGATCGGAATGCATTTTCCTGCACAGGTCCCTTTTCCGGGCGGACAACAATGCTTTTTTATCATCGCTTGTGAGAGCGAAGATATTGACATAGCTCCCCTTCCTTATCCTAACCCTAGGACGTAGACCCCATTTCACTGCCGTATTTGAACAATGAACCATGTCAGATTCCTCTGATACCCTTGAATGCTCCGACTCCGAAGAATCTTTCCTTGGCCTTTTCCTCTTTTTAGGCCTGTGAACACCCCGATCAGATGTGGACATATCCTCCGAGGATGTCGACGCCAAGTAAGAGTCAGTTCCCTTACACCTTCTCTTTGTAGACTTTTTCTTATGTGACTTCTTTCTCCCACAATCAGAACCATCAGTAGATCTAGTGCTGCTAGACAGTGACTTACTTGAACTGGAGCTAGTCTCCAATTCAAAATCGGGATCCAATGAAGACTCGCCAGAACCACAACATTCAGCACTTGGCTCAGCCCTAGGCCGTGATGAAGCTCTGGATAACCTTCCACTGCCGCGCAGAGGAACTTCATCTCTCGACGCAGGTGGGGCAGTGGACCCGCTCTGCCTCCCCTACTGCCACTTGCACCCCTTTCCATTTCATTGACTACTGAGCCTTCTGTGGACACAGAATCAATAGCATCTACAGACAAACATTATCCATAGCCAAGCTGCCTGAAGGTACCTCTGTGTTAGACCCTGCAGATACTGTAAGATAAAACTGGCTGCATAGCCTGAGTAATAGCTCTGGCTAAACGTTCTGACCCTTGCTTTGTACTATTGGCATTACCCTGCCCACCTGGGCCGGTGGTTAGCAGAGAAACTACAGCTTGAACTACGGTTTCGCAAATGGTTGAAATGGCCGATGCATTCAGCCCACTATTTACGGCACTATTTACAGCATTACCTCTAACCTGCATAGGAAATGCCCTCCCTGCGCATGCCCATACTATCGCTTGTAGGAACAAGAGGATCCAAGTCTGTATCCTGAACCCCCTGATCTTTCCAATAGCCTCCGTGCCGGATGACGGCGCATATACCTTCGCGATCTCGCATTAGAGGGTGCAGGGTTTTGCTGACCAGGATCATTCCTGAAGTGGGCCTGACCAGCAGCCACGTCCATGCGCCTGCGCGCTACACGCTGGTGCCTATTACAAGCCGCTACTCAAGGATCTCTAACATCATCCACTGGCATAACACCAGGGAAAATCCTGCTTTCAAAATGTTGCGCATGCGCCATTACACTATCGCTCCTCTGATTTTGGCTGACAGGAGACAAAATAGGGGATTTAACAACCTGCCTAGCTGCTGGTGCCTCACTACTACCCTCATTTCCTCTTCTACTCTGACGCGAATCCAACTCCATTTGACCACTCTCTGTGGCTTGTGCCGCCATTACAGGTCCGCATCCGTGGCCTGCTCTGGCGACTGACGGAGGAGAGAGAGAGAAGAAGGCAGACCAACAGGTATATGCCCGCTCCCCCTGGCACCCTGTCGACTGGCTATTGACTACAGCCGTCACAGGTTAGCGGCCTGATCTGGCGACTGGCTGCAGGACTTGGTGAGACTAATATACCTGCCTCCATTGCAGGCCCGCGTCCGCGGCCTGCTCTTATGGTGGGCCTAGCAGGGGAGGAAGAAGTCCCCCTCGCCCAACCTCGGCTCGGAGGCCGTTCCCTGCCTCTAACTCCCACTACCCCTGACATGCCCAAAGACCCTTCTACACCAGACATCTCCTTACTAAATCTAGCAGGGACACCCGCAACGTGTCTGGGCCTAGCGGACATAACAAATGACCTCAGTAAAGGATAGAAAAATAGAGACAGAAAAAAGGAAAGATATAAGAAAGCAATAGAAGTGAGAGAGAAATGAAAGCAAAGTGAATATTAATCAAGCCACACAGATATATGAAGAGTAGTCAGCAATAGCTCACTTAACCCTCCAACAATCAAACTGGAAAGAGGCAGAAGCTTCCAAAAAACTAAACTAAGAGACTAGCCTAAAGCTCTGCCCCTGCCTAATAACCAATACAGAACTAGACCAAATCTACATAATCCCTCTCAGCTCCCCATCACCACACCAGCCGTCAGTGGGCCCTGATGGAGTGCACAGTGTCCAGACCTGTGAGTTTGTGCTGCCCAGACATATACATGTCTTACAGTCTTTCCATATGCATGGGGCGGGGACCCACTCATTAAATATTCACTGCGCTGGGTCCTGCTCATTAGATATGCACAGAGCGGGACCAGCTTGTGCTCAATATTGGCTGGGTCCTTAATACCGTTTCAGACCCGTTCAGACGGCAAAGAAAACGGGTCTGAAACAGGTAGGACCCTGCTTTTTTACAGTTTTCAAATACTGTTGGTGTAATTGTCTTCACAGATGAACTGGTGTGAAAGGCCTCTGTACGAGTTGGAAATCGCTTTTTGCATTAGCAGCACAATGCCACTACAGGAACTTGGGATGACATCCGGAGACATTAAGTTGACAACCATTTTGCAATTGTGAAATTAAATTTTAGTATTTTATCCTATTGCAGTTAATTTTTTTTATGTACAGTTCTGTCTGGGATTACATTTATTAGTTCCTCTTGTTATTAAATAAAATAAACCTTTTAGTCAGAGTGAACCTAATAATACCCCTTTCACATCGCAGACACGGTTTAAAAACCGGTATTTTAAAACGGTAATTAAAACGGGTCAGAGCCTTAACAGTGACCCAGATTACCGTTTTAAATACCGGTTACGTGTCATTCACATAGCACTTGAAACGTTTCATCCAGAACACGTTTCAAGTGCTATGTGTGCCTTTTGCCTGTGCTAAGAATTTGGGGTACAGGCGTCCTTTAACCCCTTGAGTGGTGGGTTTTACTGGGGCAGGACAAACCTACCAGGGCAGGTTTATCCTGCCCCAGCAAAACCCACCACAGAAAGCCAGAAGCAGCCCGCCCCCCTCGCCTCCGCTCCGGCGTTAGTACGCCGGAGCTTCCTTGCTGCCTCTCTCCCCGAGTTTTCTCTCCCCGATATTTAGCAGTGACGTCGGCGGCAGGCTGGGGGATGTTCGCTGCTCGGAAGGACTCCGAGTCCCCCCGAGCCTGGCCGACCATACCCGAGCCTGCCGCCGACGTCACTGTAAAATGAGTGACAGGCTGTCGGACGGGCTGGGCTGGCTGGCGGGCGGGTCAGAGAAGCTCCGGCGTACCGATCGCCGGAGCACAGGTACAGGGGGGGGGGACAATGAGGGGACAGAAGGTGGTCACGGGGGTGTCCCGTAGAGGTGCTGCGCCAGTGGTGCACACCTGGACACCACTGGCGCGCACCTATTGTATAGCAGTGGGATTGTGCTTGTGCTTGTGTTGTTTGCCTGAAATACCGTTTCAGACAAACTGTACACATTCACATTGCACAAAAAACGGCAAGGAACCGTGTAGGACTCTGCTTTTTACACGGTTCGAAATGCCAGTTAATTTAAAACGGTAAATTGCCTGTGGTGCATTCACAGTGCACCCTTAAACGTTTTAAAAAGGGAAAAAAACGGCAATATACCGTTTTAAAAGTGCGATGTGAAAGGGGTATAAGGAAACCTCCAGCACACTCTGCTGAAAATGGACAACAGCATACTGTACAAATCCTATATTCTCACTTGACTAATGTTTCTTAATATTTTGGACAATGTAATATAATTTTTTATTTATTTATGTCCCTCTCTAGTTACACTAAGAAGAAACGGCACATTATATTACAAAGGAAAGGAGGAAATCATGTTTGACCCAGATGTGAAGTACCAACCATGCAGTACTACAGATACCACGGTGAGCAGACTAATCCTGTGCTATGCAGACAGCATGGGCTACTGTATCGGTGCTTGTATAGCTTACACAACACACATCGCTTCCTTACATAAAGATATCTTCAGTCAATAATTAGAAGGCTATATTGACACAAAAGAAAAGTGTATAGTTCATGCATTCGCGCACAAAAAAATCCTAAATAAATAAACACAAGATTATCAATTCTTGTGATAAAACTAGTCATACATAGGGCCTTATTCAGATCTGATCGCAGTACAAATTTGTTCTCAAAATGGGCAAAACCATGTGCACTTCAGGTGGGGCAAATGTAACATGCATAGAGAGAGTTAGATTTGTGTGAGTTATTTTGTTTCTGTGCAGGGTAAATACTGGCTGCATTATTTTTACACTGCAATTTAGATTTCAAAAATCGTGCGACTAAATATCGGGGGGTGCCGTGATAATACACAAGTACCGGCCCTTACTGTATATAATGGTCTTAAATATATATTTTCTCACTGGAGCAGTTTTGAATTTGTGTAACACAACCTATATTTGCTTTCCATTTTGCTATAATGGTAGTCCAATATTTAAATTTTATTTGAAGAGCTCCTTTATAAAGAGATTTGTTGACAAATGTATTTAGCATGGTCAAGCACCTTCCATCGTCCCTGTGCTCTTCTTTTTTTTTAGGGATAGTGGCCTAGGGAGAGGGGGTCAGAAGAACACATGGGAAAGAGGAGGGGGCTAGAATTACACATGTGGAAGAGGAGGCTAGAGTTACACATGGGGACGAGGAGGCTAGAGTTACACATGGGGAGAAGGAGGCTAGAGTTACACATGGGGACGAGGAGGCTAGAGTTACACATGGGGGGGAGGAGGAGGCTAGAGTTACACATGGGGGGGAAGAGGAGGTTAGAGTTACAGGTACTTGTGTATTTTGGCGGCGCCCGATTTCAGCATCGTGCGATGAACGCATCGCATGCCATGTACCCGATGGCATGCAATGCGACGCGATTTTGACCCCCTATGCGATAAAAAATCGTATAAGCACCCTAAAGGGTGCTTTTGAGCACCCTAATGGGTGCTTACAATGTTAAATGCACCCCCACGCCACCCCCCCACTATAAACGTGAACCCGAAGCGTGGCGAGCGCAGCGGTACGCGTCCTACGACCTTTTCATGCCCCCACTATCCACGTCGGCGTGGAGTTGTGAATAGATTAGTGTGGCGAGCGCAGCGAGTCACCGAGCCCGAAGCGTGGCGAGTGGACGCGGATACCTTCACAGGTAAACGCGTCCCTTCGCAGGCTTCACAGGTATCCGCGTCCCCTAGCGGGGCTCGCCACGCTTCGGGCTCGCTGCGCTCGCCACACTAATCTATTCTCAACTCCACGCCGACGTGGATAGTGGGGGTATGAAAAGGTCGTAGGACGCGTACCGCCGCCCCTCGCGGGCTCGCTGCACTCGCCACGCTTCGGGTTCACGTTTATAGTGTGGGGGGGGGGGGGGTGGTGGTGTGGGGGTGCATTTAACATTGTAAGCACCCATTAGGGTGCTTAACATTGTATAAGCACCCACTAGGGTGCTTATACAATGTTTAATCTCATCGTATGGCATTGTATGCCATGTACAATGGCATACAATTTGAAAATTGTATGCCATCGCACACTAACCAACGAAGTCACATCGCATGCGTTATGGTATGCGATGCGATGGGCGCCGCCAAAATACACAAGTACCGAGTTACACATGGGGACGAGGAGGCTAGAGTTACACATGGGGGGGAGGAGGAGGCTAGAGTTACACATGGGGAGGAGGAGGCTAGAGTTACACATGGGGAGGAGGAGGAGGCTGGAATTACACATGGGGACTAGGAGGCAGAGGCACTCATCGGGTGGGGTCAGAGCCAAAATTGCGAGAGGTAATGGTCAGAGATATTTATGGGGATGGGGGCAGAGGTACATATAGAAAGGGGAAATGATAGGTGCACATAGGGAGGTAAGAGGCAGAAGCATGGGGAAGATGGATGAGATCCTGCACCAATGTTAAAAGTAAACATATACTCAAGGTACTGTAGACGACATCATAAGGTAACAGTCATAGATACCAAACCATTTGTTTTTTTTACATTTTAGAACTTGCATAGTAAATGAAAATAAATGACCTGTCTCATCTAAACTTTTTTTGTATAAAATAGACACTTTATGATACTGAGAAAAGTAGGCCGGTATTGTCTCAAAATTAACAGAAACAGACATGGGTTTTTCTACATTAACCCATGTAAATGAGCAAAAAAAAAAAGTTAATTGTGAAGACTATGGTTTTCGGAATAATTTGGATAAATGGATACTCACATCCGGGCGGCTGCCAGTGTCCCCCTGCGCCTCCTCCTCACCCCTGCAGCCGGATGTCCTCCCGGCTGTGACACCTGCTGGGGGAGGAGGAGATCAAAGGAGGACTGGAGGGGTGGACGGCGGGCGGCGATGGAAGCCCATAGGCTTCTATAGGGTATCACCACCCAGAGATACCCTGCCAGGCGAAGACAGGGCGGAAGGGTATTGGTACATAGGAAAATGCAGTAAAATACCCGTTTTACCGCATTTTCCCTTTAGTACATCCAGCCCAGGGTGAGATACACACACATGCACGCACAGTACAGACAGGGTTAGATACACACACAAACATGCATGGTGCAGACAGGGTGAGACACACACACATCTATACATACAACACACACCCACACATGCATGATGCAAGCAGGGTGAGAAACGCACACACACATATTTGCATGGTGCAGACAGTGAGAGACACACTCACACGTATGGTGCAGACAGGGTGACACGTGTGTGTGTGTGCGCACACATGGTGCAGACAGGGTGAGAACACACACATACATGGTGCAGACAGGGTAAGACACACACACACATAGTGCAGACAGGGTGAGACACACATATACATATATGCATGGTGCAGACAGGGTGAGACACATGCATGGCGTAGACAGGGTGAGACACATACATACAATACACACATGATGCTGATAGGGTGAGAAACGCACACATGTATGGTGCGGACAGGATGAGAACACACATACACTTGCATGGTGCAGACAGGGTGAGACGCAAGCACACACATGTGGTGCAGACAGGGTGAGACACACGCACATGCATGGTGCAGAGGGTGTGAGACCCACACACATGTATATATGCATGGTGCTTACAGGGTAAGACACACACCTATATGGTGCAAACAGGGTGAGACACGTGCACATGCATGGTGCAGACAGGGTGAAACGCAAGCAAACACATGCATGGTGCAGACAGGGTGAGGCACACACACACACACACACACACACACATGCATAGTGCAGACAGAGTGAGAGACACACACATATATGCATGGTGCAGACAGGGTTAGACACGCCCATGCACCCACGCACACCCTCCTCCCCCTTCCCTGAGTTCTTACTTTGCTGCTGTTTGCTGCAGGGCTGGCTCCTTAATGCATGAAATCCACCAGCCAGGTTGCAGATGGTGGGCAGTGGGTGGCAGGAAACCCCCATCTGGTGGAAAGGCAGACCTACAACTTCAACTGGATCACCGGGGGACTCCCGGGAACTCCACATAGCCCCTCTTAGCCTGCACCCCCCCCCCTCCCCCATGACCGGATTCAGGGGGATCGTTGTGCCCTGGAGTCAGCCCAAGCCTCATAGAAGCTGCACCTACTGCATCCACAGTAGTTACGCCAATGGGTGTGACAGCAAGACAGTGCCTGTTTTTATAGGAGTCGATTTAAATTTAGTTATGTGTTGTGTGCTGAAAAGTATTAATTATTGGACTGTTTTAATACTGATCTTAGGATATAGGATAATCACTTGTTGCTTTGTGTATATAGTGAGACTCTGGGAGTAACCTGAACATTGTATAGCAACATACAGTATTGAAGGGTCCCCAGTCCCTATGCTTCTTGAAAGACTCCTTTATGCAGGAGTTAATGCCATGTCCCATAGAAGTGCCCTAGTTGGGCAGAAATCATTTGATGGTCACCGACCATCAAATTACTTTTCTGCTCTTCGGAAATAAGTCTCTGAAAACTAACTTTTATTTGAGCCGAATATGGCCAAACACGGGGCTGGCATGGACATCATGTGACGTCAGCCACCCGGCCCAACAGGCATCGGTAAAGTCAACCCCTACAAACAATGCAAACAAGAAAACAAAAAGAGCTGTATTCAGTACAAACAATCAAAATTAAATATTGAAAATTAAATACATTTTGTGGGATTGTCTGCAAAAATGTAAACAAATTTGAGGTAATACAATATAATTGAAAATAATAATATTAAAAATATATTTAGCAATATATCTCTAATCCAGTATTATAAAAAAAAAGTCATTTAGGAGCAATCTTCGTTTTCTACATTTTACTTGGAGTATAAACAGAATAATAGGATAGAATGTTGATTATTGGGATTGTCTGACACAAGTGTTTGTGATTAGGATTTATGTAAGGGTATATGAACTCAAACTCACAACATCAGACCAGCTATATCACCTTCAAAAAGCTGAGATATGTCAGCAAACCGTGTTGGTGTTTCCAGGAGCCTCCACCACGGCATCTTTTCACTTTGGCATCCTCAATACCCAGCTTTGACACTTAGTGCTTAGCATCCACCACAAAAACAAGAGGACAACACTTTGGGATTATTCCACAAGGTCCATAGAACTTCCTCCAGCAGCTATACTAACTCCCATGCAGCCGCATTCTAGTAAGGACAACTGGACCCAAGCCCAGGACAAAAAAAACAATTGGTGAGACCCTCTCAACCGTAAAAGTGCCTGCTATTCATTGCCGAAACTCCTATATCAGGATCCAACAAAATTGTTATTGAATTTACATTATGCCATGCCAAAGAGTTTGCTCCTAAATGACTGGTTTTTATAATTCCGGATTAGATATATTGCTTAATATATTTTTAATAATATTTTCAATTCTATTGTTTTAAATAAAATTTGTTAATTTTACAGACAATCCCACTGATTAAAAGTATTTAATTTTTAATATTTAATTTAGAATGTTTGTACTGAATACAGCGCTGCTTTAGTTTTTGTTTTCTTGTTTGCATGTTTGATATTGCTGGACTTTCATTATTAGAGCGGGTTGATACAATGGGCAGTATTCAATGAAAATATTCATGGCTTGCAGCGAATCCTGTTTAGGATTCGCTGCACAGTCGCCGTGTTCCGGAGCCTTGCTGTCCCACTGCTATCCCCGTATTCAACGAGACAGGGGCTCGCTGCGCCTAACGGCGAGTGTGAACTGCCGCAGGGAGCCTGAGGACAGCGGCAGGCAGGGAGATGGAAGTCCCTGCCTGCCCCAGAACGTATGGTGGGGGGGAGGTGGGCTCCCCGGGAGCCAGGCAGCACAAGCTGCTCCCCGGGAGAGCCAGCAGGGAACCAAATATGCACTGCTCCCGATCGTGCATATGTAATGATCGGGAGCAGTGAATATATGAATATGTAATGAGCGGCTCTCTGCTCCCGGCCCCCTGCTGGCTGCTATGTGTAAAAAGCACATGAATAAAAATATTCTAGCCTTACTATTAACTCGGATAAGTCCATTAATTTCCCTTCCTATCTGTTGGGTTTACTCCTTTAAATACTTTAGTGATTTGAGTATCTCTTGTTATTGTCATGAAAGATTATACAACGCTGAATATATTGCCCCTATTTTCCTATTTGGAAGATAGAGTGAGCTCATGGTGTAAACACCCCCTGTAAAATTATAGGTTGGATACATTTAACTAAATTGATAGTACAACCTACATTTCTTCACATTTTTCAGCAGTCCCCAGTCTATTTCCCTATCTCACTCTTTCGGAAACTGAACAGTATGATCTCTTCTTTGATATGGATAGACAGAAGGCCGTGTGTTCAGTTAGATGTTCTTACCAGGTCTAAATCCTCTGGAGGTTTAGCGCTTCCTCACTTTCAGTACTAATATTTTGCCCTGGGTGCAGGACAGTACAAGAGACTCCCTTCTGGCCCTATTCGTTTTCCAGGTACCAGCAGGCCATACGTCACCTCAGGTACTGTTAGGTGAAACTTTTGCCCCAATGATCCCCCCCCCCCTTAATTATTCAGGTCTCAAAGATTTGGCGTGCAGCTCATGCATTACTGCAGTTTCATGCTGTTGACCCGAACACCGCCTTGTGGAAATCCCAGCAGTTGAAGCTTTCCTCACTTTACCCTAGGACAGTGTGGGGTAGTAAAGGTATTGCCCCAATTAGCCAGTTAGGTACTTGTGTATTATCACGGCGCCCATCGCATGGCATCGTGTATCTGATTTAGTGGTGTGCGATGCGATGCTTGCACAATTAAATATCGCATAGCATCGCATGCCAGCAAATGGGATGCGATGCGATTTTTAATTGAACAAGCACCCATGCCATGAGATGTGATGGGTGCTTACAATGAGATGTAACCTCCAGTATCCACGCCATCCCGAAGCGTGGCGAGTGCAGGTGGTACGCGTCCTGCGAACTTTTCATACTTGCTCATTGCCTGCCCATACACACTTGGTGGCTTTTGCCCAGTGTGTATGAGCCTTTACTGTTGCTAAGTAAAACCAGCCTCAATGTTTCAATATAAAGAGGAAATCTATAAATCTACAAAAGGTTAGTTTACCTTCAAGGCATGCCTAATGCACTAATCATTCAATAATTCTGGTACAGATTCACGATCGGCTACCTCCCTCTACAAGTACTAGAGGCTACACCCTTTAGTAAAGTTAATTATGTAGTGCACACGTGTTATGCATGATGTAACAGACGATATTTAGTCATACAAATCAGTCCCTGCCACAATGCAGCAAACAATTTAAGTTCCCTGCCATATGTACACAAACACAAAGGTTAGGTTTTACGAAGTAGTTGAACACACACAGACAAACTCCACATAGATAAGGCCCTGCTTCAAATCTAACGAATTACCCCATGGGCAGTGGCGTAACAACAAATAATGTGCCGCCCCCACCGCAAAAATTTCTTTGCCCCCCACCACCGTGGCTGGGACAGATATATGCAGGGGGGGCGAGGTGGTACCCCATACCTGGGCAGCTTGAAGTGATAACAATAGCACCCGCAGACGCCCGGCACCCACACTTAGTCAGCGCCTCCCTGCCGTCGCGGGTTCTGCGGCGCTATAGTTACGCCACTGCCCATGGGTAGTTGCCTATCCTCCCGCATCCTGCAGTAGGCTCATGTTTTTGCAATAAATCTCCTGCTACGCTGTATTGACCTCCTTATTTATATATACTGAACTATTTTTGTTGCATGTAAAATGCAGCGTTTGGTGTGTCATTTTATGGGGTAAATAATTGCTAAATCTGTTTAATTATATAATTCAGTAAAGGAACTTTTTTTTTTTTTATGTAACTATTTTTTTATTGACATTTGGCTTCTGGCTCAGTGGAAACAGGATGCATGCTTTATGTAAAGTATCTTGATAAGTGACTGCTTACTTCAAAAGTACAGAAGATGGAAGTCTCCTGTGTTCCTAATTTCCTATGCATTCCTGGAGAAGGGGTCCGTGCCAAATCCAAGCTCTTATAAAACAATTAAATTAGCTTTTCCACCTGTGTAAAAATAATAAATACCCTAGAATAGGTTCCATGTTATGTCTGCCGGACTATGCTCTAGCGATCTAGCGTCATAGTATTCTTTTAAAGGCGCTTTTCAAACCACTCTGGTAAAATGACCTTGGCTGTTGATCATTTTTTTAGTTAAAGCTTAAAAGGTATGTTTTACAAAAAGATATCCTAACTATATTCCTATAAGACTTACCCAGTCCCAGGTAACTTTTCCGGCCATAATGAATTAAACTCTATATATATATATATATATATATATATATATATATATATATATATATATATATATATATATATATATATATATATATATATATATATATATTACCATTCAGAGGCTCAAAAATGTTGTATACATTTATAAATTTGACTCGTATATTATTAGTTTATTTGTAATTTAACACTTTATCGTAAATTACCATATATACTCGAGTATAAGCCTACTTTTTCAGAACATTTTTTTATGCTGAAAAAGCCCTCCCTCGGCTTATGATCGAGTAAGGGTCCCACTTGAGTCAATAAGTTTTCCCAGTTTTTTGTTGTTGTAAAATTAGGTATATTCGGGTCGACTTATACTCGAGTATATACAGTATTTTTTGGGTTTATGTATGAACTTTATAGTTTACATTAAAAGTTCACTGTTCAAGATTAAAAAAAAAAAATACAATTGTAATAAATCATAGCTTTAAGTTTTCATTTGTAAGACCTAAAAGGGTGTACAGAATAAATGGTGGAAAAACAAGCAAGCTTGGGGAATCTATATAAAGTAGTATACATATACTGTATTTATCGATCAAAAAGATGTACAAAGTCATCAAAGTATGATCATGGACAAATGTAGTCAGAATTCAAATAGCCATGGGGGCCGGCAGATTTACAAAGGCTGAGAGGTAATATTTTTTTAATTAATATTTTACTTTTAAAAGTAGTTTCCATGAAATACTGTAAGTTTTTTTTTTTTTTTTTTTTATTACTTTAGAGTGCTTTCATACATATATGTGTGTGTATGTGTGAGATATATATATATATATATATATATATATATATATATATATGTATATATACAGTGCTATTTTTGTAGGAAAATAGGTTCAGGAACTGTGGGCGGGGGCAGAAAGTGGGCGGTGATGTGGGAGGAGCTAAAAAGGGGCGTTGCATTACATGAAAAATAAAAACATAATTCCTCACTCCGTCACGCTTATTATACATATGCCACACACAGAGATTCCCATTATACATATGCCCCACACCGTGATGCTCCATTATACATATGCCACACACCGTGATGCCCATTATACATATGGCCCACACCGAGATGCCCATTATACATATGGCCCACACCGAGATGCCCATTACACATATGCCACACACCGTGATGGCTATTATACATATGCCACACACCTTGATGGCCATTATACATATGCCACACACCGTGATGGCCATTATACATATGCCACACACAGAGAGGCCCGTTATACATATGCCACACACCGTGATGGCCATTATACATATGCCACACACAGAGATGCCCGTTAAACATATGGCCCACACAGAGATGCCCATTACACATTTGACACATAAGTGCCACTTACCTACATGCTCAATGCCCCTCCCCAGCATATATTTACATGACCCTCCAACATTTACTTGACCTATGTGGCTTCAGGCGATCTTAAGACCCTTTACAATCTCATAGGCTCGTGCCTATGTCTCTTCCCACTGGTGGTGTCTACCTTGTCAGCGGCTCAAAGTCAGGATAGACTGTGTGGTGCAGTTGGGGTTGTAACACTCACGTTTGTCTGTTGACCGACGAAGGGATTCCACTCTACTGGGGGTCCGTGCTGTCCCGTTGCCGAAGCTTCTGCGCTGCGGCGTCCGGTTGGATGGTACACCCAAGATGCTGTGGCTGTCCCCAGGGCTTCTCATATGGCCGCTGGTACAGTGGACTTGTTCTCCGAACACACAGAGGGGAAGCCGCACTTCCCTGTTGCGTTGTTCTCTGTGCTGCGGCTTTCAGGTCCCGGTGCGTCCTTGATGAAGTCACCCGGGTGCCGGAGTTGCTCCGGAGCTTGTTGTGCTGCTCGTTGCTTGCTGCTCCCTGCACCCCGGACTCCAGGAGAGAGATGTGCTGGTAAAATTCATATCTCCCGCTGGACCGCTAGCCAATAGGCGCTCGCGGTCCAGCAGCCACCAGTTGATTGGCTGCTGGACCGCAAGCGCCCATTGGCTAGCCGTCCAGCGTGAGACGTGAATGTTATTGCTGCACGTCTCTCTCCTGGACTCCACAAACAGCGGGCAGGGGAGCGGGCAGGCAATGCGGGTGCTGGGCGGCCTGGATCAGGTTCCGGAACGCCGTTCCTGATGACGTAATTTTTAATTTGAGCTTCAGGAACGGCATTCCGGACCGTTCCGGCTGAAAAATAGCCCTGGTGGTAAGTGTGCGTGCACTTACCAATTGTTAGCCTGGTTGGCAGATGAGCCAACCAGTCGGCCAGGTGTGTACCTAACTGTAGCTTTAAGGTCAAATTTTTTTTAAAAAGGAATAAAGAAAAGAAAATAGTATATTCTGAGATGATTACAGAGATGAGAGAATCAGTTAACCATATACAAAATAAAAAACATAATAAAAAGATCCTGAACAGCATACACAAGGAAATCCATGCAACAGGCTGCTGCTAATACATGCAGACCTATGCTCAGCAATTACATGCATGATATAACGTTATACACTTTCGGACAAATCTGGAAATCCTGGTATAACCTTGGGACATTCACAACCATAACACTGTTCTGATCGCTCTGTGGGTGGCATTCCACAGCAGGAAGGAACCACCTGTCACCCAAACCATGCACTCAGGTATATGGTAGTACACACAGCTTGCGCTCAGGTGTAGATTAGTAATGACAGAAGCTCTCACCCAGGATGTCCGCGGCTTTCTGCAGCACCTCCTCCGGCTTCTTCTGACTCCCACCGGCTACAGCCCAGCGCAACCCCTTGCCCCTGAAATCCACGCCATCTGCCACCCGCGCTACTTCCTCCACCACGAACTTCCCCGTGAACCCCGTAGCCCCGAATATGACTATCTGGTAGGGGCGGCGTGCAGCTCCGGTCGCCATAGTGACTGAGCAGCCGGGACAGTGAGAGCAAGGAGCAGGGGAGCGGGCAGGCGATGCGGGTGCTGGGCGGCCTGGAGCAGGTTCCGGAACGCCGTTCCTGATGACGTCATTTTTAATTTGAGCTTCAGGAACGGCGTTCCGGACCGTTCCGGCTGAAAAATAGCCCTGTATATATACACATACACACACACACACACACACACACACACACACACACACACACACACACACACACACACACACACACAGGTTGAGTATCCCATATCCGTTATCCGAATTATTCCGAAAACCATACATTCCAGAAAGTGAAAAAAAATGTTTTTTTTTCTGCTAAAAACTCACTGGGGACATTTGTAACAGTACTTATGAGGACATGATATGCAACTGGCACTATATATGTGCACGAAAATGATTGCTTGGCATTCAAATTCAATATCTGAGATAGTACACAAATTTTGTTTCATGTTTTGAAACCTTGTTTTTTGAACAAATAAAATATATTTTTGTGCATTTCATGTGTTTGATGTGTTTATACAGCATAAATGCAAGATACTTCAAAATACATCATTAAAATATTCTGAAATACGGAATAATCCGTTATCCAAAATCCTCCTGGTCCCGAGCATTTTGGATACGGGATACTCAACCTGTGTATATGTGTGTGTGTGTATATATAGGAAACAGTATTACCCGGCACTCTGCTTGTGATACAAATATCTTGCTGCGGTGCCTTCCTGGGAGCTCTAGGATCCAAAATAACCAGCAGGAAGAAAGGCGGCACTCTCACAGACTTGTAGTGAAGTTTAAAAGTCCTTTATTGCAGCGGTCCTACGCCGTTACGGAGTTACCTCCGTCATCAGGGACACAAATGCATTAACAAAACGGGATGCGGTCAATTTGCCGGCGGTCGGGATTCTGGCGTTCAGAATCCCGACACTGGAATCCCGACCGCCGAAATCCCGAATCTTTCTCCCTCCGTGGGTGTCCACGACACCCATAGAGGGAGAATAAAATAGCGTGCCGAGCGTAGCGAGGCACCGGGCCCGCTGCGTGGCGAGCGCAGCGAGCCCGCAAGGGGGGGCGATCCACGTCCCCCCCATGTCGGGATTTCGGCGGTCGGGATTCCAGTGTCGGGATTCCGACCGCCGGGATTTCGTATCGGATCCAACAAAACTTAGGCAATAAATACCCATACACACATAAAAAACCCTCCCCCCATGTCCACACCGATTGGCTGTGCACTCACCATCCCCCGCCAGCATCATGACACACACCTGTCCAGCCTGCACTGCTCAGGCATCACCTGGCACGCTGCAGTGTTAAGAACAGGCCCCTCTCACTGACCTGTACTTCCACATCACGTGACCGGGTGACCTTTACTATGCAATTGGATAGAACCGGCGCGTGTCATCAAAGCGAGACAGGGAGCTTCTGCACACAGCACAAACGGTTCCTATGGAAACAAATAACAAACACATTACATAAAGTAAAAACGCTGATACAACAGCGATCACAGAATATAAAATATAAAAATGGAAAAACCGCATATACATGAGACTCAATATGTAGTAAACACCCACATTCTTATGGGATATAGCATCTGTAGCTATTAATACTTTCTAAATGCATCAATCAGCAATTTAAAGAGACATAACACCAGAAAACATGAGTATACATAATAATAATAAATGGATAAATGAATAAGGCATGTAACATATGACAAAATAAATACAGCAAGATCACATAACACCCTCCAATACAGGATGGTCAAATGAAACACTGGAGCCCCAGCGTCTCATTTAACCCCCCAGGGGTTAAATGTTATGGTTATGTTTGCATTGTAAACAGTGGCGGGCCACGGGTTGGTCACTATGTCCGCTGGACTGGGCCTGATGTATGGCTGACCTATGTTGGGCCATGCGCTCCCGAAAAGAGCGCTGGGTCTTCCCAACATAGGTCAGTCCACAGGGGCAGGTCAAAGTGTAAATGATGTAAGTGGAGGTGCAAGTGAGCATGGCAGACCTGCAGGGGATCTTGTTAAGTATCTCTTTAAATTGTCTTCTCCCACTGCATGGACTTTGAAAACTTTTTTAGAATTTTGCTGATTTATTGGAATCTTTTGAATAAATCTCTTTTCTACTTTTGCATTTTTTTGGTGTGCCAGTTTCCCGTATTTACATTAGTTACCCTTATTTGACTGTGCACCCGCATTTTCACTTCATACAAGTGTGCAGATGTATGTATGTATGTATGTATGTATGTATGTGTATATGTATGTATATATATATATATATATATATATATATATATATATATATATATATATATACACACACCAACATTGATTAAATAACCATTTATCAAGAATTTAAGAAATCAAAAGAACAGTAGCATGTCATGTAATAAAACAAGAGGGTACTTATCAGGTTGCGTAAATGCTGTGAATGAACAGCAATGGGATGCAGATCAGCAGCAACAGCAATGGGATGCAGATCAGCAGCAACAGCAATGGGATGCAGATCAGCAGCAGCAGCATTCTCGTGGGAGTGATGCAAACTGAGGCTGTAACTGTTGAGTACATGGTGCCATTCTGTGGGGGTACTAGAATATAGCCTGATGCAGATTTCTACAGTAGACGGGGTTGGGGGTGCTGTACTGTGGCATGTGTTTGAACTAGTGTGATATGATGTATTTGGACTGCTGTGTGGCACAATATGTGGTGTGTGTGTGTGTGTGTCTACATATCAGGTCACTCTGCGCACAGCCGCAGAGCAGCTCACCGTATTCAGGGGCAGCATCTGACCAGGTTCCCAGTGCTGCCCGGAATTAGATTTGCCCATGTACAGGCCAGTCCTGGAATCCCGGGATTGGAAGCTACAAAGGTGTCCTATGTTCCCTCAGGAATCTGGCAGATGTCTGAAATGTAAAGCACCATCGGCAACCGTTGTTCATAATGGACCTAATTCAACATGGATCGCTAATCTGAGATTTTGCAGTGGACAGAGAAAAATGGCCCTTAAAAAAATTGGGTATACATTACAAATAGTGATGTTTTTGCAGATCTATTTCAAAAACCAAACTATTCAAAAGGTTTTTTTTTTCCATTAGTGGAGTCTACGGGCTTCCATTAATCTACTCAAGAACCAGGCTGGAAGTGGTCTGCGCTGAAGTCAGAGATCCAACCCAAAAAAAACACCTGTGCATGCCTGCGTTTTCACAAGTACACCCAGAAAACACCACTAAACGCTTGTTTACTGCCAATCAAACTGTGACCTACTGTATATGCGTACGGAAATTGTATTCACTATTTGATTCCAAGCATGTGCAATGTGAACGCTGCACATGTACAGTTATTTGATAATTGCTCCACTTACGAACTCTGATTATCGATCCATGCTTTATTAGGCCCAATGTTTGGTACGGTCACGGTCTTAGAAGGACCAGCCGTAGAGTAACGTAGGCCGGGTGCTTTAACGTATGGGGGTTGCATCCACGACAGAATGGAGTGAAACAAGTGAGATAAAATGAAATTGATTTAATAAAGATCTTGCAAGACAATGATACTGATGGCATAAAAGATATATGGCAGATATGCAAATATAAAGTCAATAGTCCAATATATTATTGCAGAGGATGATGATGCTTGGTCTTTGAAAGAATATTGTGATATTGTTTTGAAGAGTTGTAGTATTAATAAGAATCGGATTGGATATTTTGAAGAATGATGGATTGGTTGAAGATTGGATGATTGTTTTAAAGATTTGGATGATTGGATTGAAGTTTGGATGATTGGATTGAGGATTGGATGAGGATTTGATGATTGGATTGAGAATTGGATGATTGGATGAGGATTGGATGATTGGATTGAGAATTGGATGATTGGATGAAGATTGGATGAAGATTGGATGATTGGATAGAAGCTTGGATGAGCGAATGAATATTTGAGGTAACTGGATAAAGAAATAAATAAAGAAGACTTGTCCTTGCTGAGAGTGGTCGTAGCTGCAGACAGAGGTGACCGTGGAAGTAACCGTTGGGAATGAAAGCAAGGTGAGACCCCTTGGAAGGGCTGACCTTGCTGGATCCTCTTTGGCGGTAACGAGTCCTTGGTAGACGACCAGCAGGGAATCTTCAGTGAGGACGCTCAGGATGGTAGCGGATAGCTACAGAGCCAGGCTGGAACAATGATGCTGAGGGATCGACATCATTGTACTGACTGCCGGTCTAACCCTGCCAGTCAGTACTTAACAGGTGGACTGTGCAGCGATAGGTCAGGCAATCGGACAGGGGAGGCGGAGCCGCACAGGAGAGGCTGAGGTAACCAACAAGATGGCGCCCGCCAGTGAGGGCGACAGGTTTCAGCCGGCCTGGATTGTACGCAGCTGCGCAACGCCGGTATTCAGTCAGAGAGCTAACCAGGCACAAACACACATGGCGGCACGCCACTCATACCCTGCATAGGAGCGGAGCACATGGCACCAGTGTCACCACGTGATGACAATGCGGCCACATGTACCCCACCGGAGCCAGGGACACAAGCAGAGGTGAGCACCATGGTTCTATAAGTGCAGCTAGAGAGCCTTGGGCTGAGTACAGCACAGGGGTTTTGGGTAAACGCCATGGTGGATGTGACAGGTTGACTGGTATGGTGCCATACTCTTGGAAAACTGCCCTTTTAGCTTGTTGTGCTATTTTTCATATGCTTTCTTGGTCCAATCTATAAAAAAAAAGGCTCAAATTGCACTAGTGGATGAGCACCTTTAAGGTTACACTTGTGTGACTTCTCAGAGGGGAGAATTCGCACATGATCCCCCTTGTACCACCCAGCAGCTTCCCAGGAGACATGATTGCATATGATACACCATATGTGGTCCTTTTATTTATGATGTATCGTATGCGATCCCAGCAAGTGCTGTGGGATCCGACAAATCTTTAGTTTATTAGATAGGAATCAGAGATCAAACTCGTACCATTTAACTTTTCACCCAATTTCTGGGCCTCATCCGTCGAAATCAGTTAAAAGGGCCCAAATCGTAGTAGTGGGGGCCTTTAGATTTCAGGTGGTTCAGGTTTAGTTGTTAAATTTGTACCAGGATTTTCATAGACTGGTTCTTGCTGCTGTCATTTTGAGGATTGGTGTTCAAAGTTGGGATTTTGTACCAACCTAGCACTGGATAATGGAAAGCTTATTTGTCTAGCTTTTTTTTTGTGTGTGCATTTAATCACTTAAAAATAGACAAGTCTGCATGGACCCAATGAATCCACGTAGCACTTAAAAGGCCTCTCAGATGTACCTCCTTCTTCTTATGCCCCTTTCCCACTGCAGGCTTTACACGGTAAAATGCCATTTTTTTAGCCTTTTTAAACGGCTAGAGCTGCAGTGGGAAAGCTCCAGGTTGCTTTACACGGGTAACAAATACCGGTATTTGTTAACCGGGTAAAAAGCAGTGTTTTTACCGTGTAAGAGCCGTTTTTTCGGCAGTGGGAAAGGGGTAGCCCTTTACCCGTTAAAAAAAACCCGGCATGGGGTCCCCCCCCACTGCCGTAACCAGCACCAGGCTGAAAGAGCCGGGGCTGGTATTAAAAAAATCAGGAAACCCGACAAATAGGGGTTCCCTGATTTTTTACAACCAGCCCCATGCTCCAGGTCCGGGGCTGGTTCCCAAAATACGGGTTACAAAATGACTAGGGGTCCCCCGTATTTTAAGAACCAGCCCCAGGCACAACCAGCCAGCAGGGTAATGCCACAGCCGGGGGACACTTATTATATAAGGTCCCGCGGCCAAAGCATTAACCCTACCGACCAGTCAGCCTGGCCAGGGGCCCTGGGGAAGTGGGGACCCCCCCAATGAAGGGGTCCCCCCCTCCAGGACTTACCTGACCAGGCTGAAGCCTGGTGCTGTCCCCGATGCCCCTGGGCGGTGGGCATCGGGCTGATGGAATGGTGTAAAAAATATAATAAAAACTATTGTCTTTTACTGGTGAACTATGAGTCCCAGCAAGCCTCCCCCGCAAGCTGGGACTTGGAGAACCACAAGTCCCAGCCTGCGGGGCATTAAAGGGCCCGCTGGGTCTTGTAGTTCCACAGTAAAAGAAATAGTACAATAAACACACTGACACACGTGAAAAATAAAAGTTTAATACATCCATAACACATACATACTAATACTTACCTATCTTGAGCCCGTAGGTAGCCCTGGTCCTGATGTCCTGGTCTGTGTCGGCGTCTGTATTCATGTCGGCATCCCTGTCGGCGATGGCGGTCCGGAGTCCGAAGAAATCCATGTGGAAACCTATGGAAGGAAACCATACTCACCTGTCTCAGCGCGACGTAGTCCAGATAAGGGTCTTTGCAAAAAAACAAACCGAGAACGCGAAACCAGCCCGGACAGCAGGGAGCCGCACGGTGTTTGTTAACATCGTGCGGCTCCGCCTCCCGAATGCCGCTATTGGCCGCCTTGCGGCCTAGCGGCTCCTGATTGGCCGCTAGGCCGCAAGGCGGCCAATAGCGGCATTCGGGAGGCGGAGCCGCACGATGAAAACAAACACCGTGCGGCTCCCTGCTGTCCGGGCTGGTTTCACGTTCTCGGTTTGTTTTTTCGCAAAGACCCTTATCTGGACTACGTCGCGCTGGGACAGGTGAGTATGGTTTCCTTCCATAGGTTCACACATGGATTTCTTCGGACTCCGGACCGCCGACGCCATCGCCGACAGGGATGCCGACATGGATACAGACCAGGACATCAGGACCAGGGCTACCTACGGGCTCAAGATAGGTAAGTATCAGTATGTATGTGTTATGTATGTATTAAACTTTTATTTTTCACGTGTGTCAGTGTGTTTATTGTACTATTTCTTTTACTGTGGAACTACAAGACCCAGCGGGCCCTTTAATGCCCCGCAGGCTGGGACTTGTGGTTCTCCAAGTCCCAGCTTGCGAGGGAGGCTTGCTGGGACTCATAGTTCACCAGTAAAAGACAATAGTTTTTATTCTATTTTTTACACCACTATCAGCTCGATGCCCACCGCCCAGGGGCATCGGGGACAGCACCAGGCTTCAGCCTGGTCAGGTAAGTCCTGGAGGGGGGGGGACCCCTTCATTGGGGGGGTCCCCACTTTCCCAGGACCCCTGGCCAGGCTGACTGGTCGGTAGGGTTAATGCTTTGGCCGCGGGGCCTTATATAATAAGTGTCCCCCGGCTGTGGCATTACCCTGCTGGCTGGTTTGGCCTGGGGCTGGTTCTTAAAATACGGGGGACTCCTAGTCATTTTGTCCCCCGTATTTTGGGAACCAGCCCCGGACCTGGAGCCTGGGGCTGGTTGTAAAAAATCAGGGAACCCCTATTTGCCGGGTTTCCTGATTTTTTATTACCAGCCCCGGCTCTTTCAGCCTGGTGCTGGTCACAGCAGTGGGGGGGGACCCCACGCCGTTTTTTTTTTTAAATCCCCCCCCCCCCATCTTTAAACTGCTTAAACGGGTTTTTAAACGAGTAAGTGTGAATGTGACAAAAACAGCTTTTAAACGGTAATTTACCGTTTAAAAGCTGCAGTGGGAAAGGGTCTTTATGGCTCTTACCCGTTTAAAGACCCGTTTAAAAAAAACGGGTCATTACCCGTGTAGGCAGTGGGAAAGCATCATTATTTGTTTTTTTAAAGGGGTTTTTAGGTTTGTTATAACCTCCCAATATTAACAACACACTGCTTAGTAAATGTACGCTGCAGTTGCTATTATATCAGTGGTGAGTAAAAGAAACAGAGGTGACCTTATACTGAAATTGGTGTTGATAACTCATTTTTAGTTATATAGCGTCAAGGCACTATACAGACATAATAAATTATGCACATATTACAGAAGTTTTAAGTAATACAGCAATAGACAAATCACACAGAAATAAAAAGGCATTTTGAGTATTAACTGCCACAGGTTGTGTATTCTAACCTAAACGGTACCAGTTGAAGCAGCCATGTTGGGTGCACTACAAAGGTTATACTATGGTAGGAGAGTCATACAACAACCAAATGCATATATGGGAAAACTGGCACTTGCATAAGTAACATGATATACTCTGTATGTAAAGATAAACGTGAAGAACATTCTGACCTTGAGGCAACCATCTGTGGTGCGCTGCCTAGGTCACCGCTGGCAGGGTATGCAATCTGCAGAGGTACACAATAGGATTAGCACCCGGTGCAGTGGAGATACACGGTTAGCAAAAAACCCCGTGATGAACACGTTTGCGTGTAACCAGGGCCAAGACCAGGATTTCTGGTGCCCGGGTCAAGACCGTAATACTATAAAAAAATTTTTTACAGATGAATTCAATTGGATGGAACCCTATAGCTTATTTACACTGTAAATAAAAACCTATTTCAGATTTACACTGTAAATTACAGTACTACTCACTAGTATTATTGTGTGACTAAATCCGGACTGTGGTAGGATGCGGTACTGGCCGAGGCAGCCCCGCCCCTCTCCCTCCTGCATCCTCTTCCTCCTGCACCGTCGACTTCCTCCCACCCTTTGCTCCACCTCTGTTGTCGGATGCATGAAGCTGAAGCTGAATATGGACAAAACCAAACTTATTATCTTTCCCCCACCCAGAGCTATGCCCCCTACTAATATCTCTACCACTGTTAACAACACCATCATCTCCCCCGTTCCCCAACTCCGCTGCCTGGGTGTCACTCTTGACTCCTCCCTCTCCTTTGCACCCCACATCCAAGCCCAGGCCCATTCTTGCCGGTTCAAGTTACGCAACATTGCTCGCATCAGGCCCTTTCTCTCACAGAGTGCAACTAAGCTGATCATCCACTCACTGGTCATCTCACGGCTTGACTACTGCAATGTTCTCCTCACCGGCCTCGCTCAAACCCAACTGGCTCCTCTCCAATCTGTCCTCAATGCTGCAGCAAGGCTTATGTTCCTCTCCCTCCGCTCTAATTCTGCCACTCCCCTTCAACAAAATCAGCACTGGCTTCCATTCCCCTACAGAATCCTCTTCAAACACCTCACACTCACATACAGGGCCATCTCTAATTCCATTGCTCCATATATCTATAACCTCATCTCGATTCATACACCCTCCCGCCCTCTACGGTCGGCTGACGACTGTCGTCTCTCCTCCACCCTGATCACTGCTTCCCATGCTAGAGTACAGGACTTTGCCCATGCTGCACCCCTTCAGTGGAACGCACTCCCTCGCTCCATTAGACTCTCCTCGACCTTGCAAAGCTTCAAACGGGCACTGAAAACTCACCTATTCATCAAAGCGTACCCTTCCACTGCATTAACTAGCTGGTTCTCTGACCCCTTGCCTTTATACACCCTGCTATCTAACCACCACCCACTCGCTTGCACCTCTTGTAATCTGTCTGTCTACCCTTCCTACTAGATTGTAAGCTCCTCTGAGCAGGGCCCTCTTCCCTCCTGTTGTCAAAGCCCACTTCTCTTCACATGTCACTCACAGCTCTCGAATAATCCAACACTCAGTGACCATCTTTGTCCGCATACTCATCTCCATCATTGGCATCAAGCCTCTAGTTGTATGTTGATTGAGTCCTCACTACTTAAATTTAAGCTGTATTGTGTATTGAACTGTGGCGCTATTTATTTGTACTGTATTTTTGTTATTTATTCAATGTTATGACAAGCTTTGTCTCCCTGTATTGTTCCTTTGTACGGCGCTGCAAAACACTTGTGGCGCGTTATAAATAAAATAATAATAATAATGCATGTGTGGGTGGCAACGGCGTCATGATGTTACCCACACGTCGTCACAGGAGGGGGAAGAACCCAACAGTGCAGACGCATTCATGGACTGTCTTTCTGCTCAGCAGCGCCAGACTCTGAGTTAGAGTGATTGGCTCTGTATCCCCCCCCCCCCCCGCCCCCATCTCCCTATTTACCACCTCATCCCTTTAATTCTGGATTCTGGACACATATATTTATTGCACAGGTTCTGTGGATGGCTGACTTCAAGACTCCATTTCACCAGTTTTAATCAGCCACAGAACCTATATAATTAATATGTGTCCAGAATTAAAGGGAGTAGGTGGTAACCCTAGGCCCTGATGTAACCAATGGAAAGGTGAAATTGGGATAACATCTTTTGATAAAATGATAAAGGTCCTGATCTCAGGGTAGCAGTATAGGTGGGTGTGAGAATGCTCAGGTTCAATGGAAAATATTCCTGCTAGGCCTTTGCTCACAGCTCCCTGTTCTCATCAAGAGGTAGACCTGGGAGCCATCCTGTTCTTAGCTGGGGACAGGGATGAGCAGAGGCCTCATAATGATCCTGAGTTTTGTGGTTGGAATGCAGTCCTTTTTTGTTGCCTTCTGTTTTTCTTTGTTTTAATGTCAGTATAATGTTGCTAATGATTTTAAGCTGGCACAGTAGAAACTAGGCACCCTAGCATCCTAAAGAACTGTCCTACTAACCTATGAACCTATGAATTTAATAAATATGGCTATAGAAACATGTTCACGTCGATAACTTCCCCCACCCCCACACAACAAACCTCCAGCAAAAGGTGTTAATCATATCTAATGTAAGGTCAATAAACCACACTTAATCGCTATAAGTTCTTGACATAGTACAGATATAAACTATAACTGTTTTTTAAAGTTTTAAATACACAATGTAATCACTGCTATGCTATAGAAACACAATTAAAATGTCAGTAACATGTCAGTACAAACAGCTGCAACAGTGATCTGAATAGATTTACCTAAGTATTTGCAATGGTGCTTCCATGCCGTAGCATAATTAACAATGTGCACACTTGTGCCTAATACCATTTAAAATACATATAAAAAAGCAGTTTAGTTTTCATGAATTCCATTTGCACTTGATTTCATTAGACTCACTCGGCTTTTCAATGAAGACTCTTGGACAAAGAGCAGTGGTGTGTATATGTGTGTATCTTCAAGCAGTTTGTGCAAGTAGACAAATGTTTCAGTTATATTTTAACTGGCTTCAAGTACACAAGACATAAACAAATAACATACCTTTATACCAGAACCATATTGTGAAACGCCAGGGGCCGCAGCGGGACCTCCCACCCGGCGGGCACTGTCAGATGTCTGTGACATCATACAACTGCGGCACGCAACAGCCGCCGCAGTGTAACCAAGGTTACCAGAATACAACATTGCCTATACATACAATAATAATGTTGTTACACAAATAGCAACAAGAGAAACAAAGTATCGCAGCATTATAATGACATATAATAACCTTTATAGCGATACATATCACTGCTGTCACCGAATCTAAATCAGAACAACTATATTACATCCCGCTAACCTACAATATACAAATGGTAAGTGACCTTAATATAACCATTTAAGAGAATTAAAGAGAAAGAAAGAAAAATTTCAGGAAAAACATGTAATTGAGATACTTTCATTTAGACCCTGTGGTGTCAGGGTACCCAGATGAAAAATCCTCTGGGTTTCACATCTCAGTAAATTTTTAGATCTGTCTCCGCTTCTAATTGAAGGAGGTATATATGTACCTTATTGAAGAAAATGAATGGCCCATCTGAACAAAATGTTGCGCAACTGGCTGATCACTTTTACCCTGTTGGATGGCTGCCCTAATGGCCGATCGGTGGGCAGTCATCCATTCTTTAAATTTACAGTCAGTTTTGCCAATGTAGGATTTCCCACAGGGGCAAATAAGCTGATATACAACATATGAAGAGTTGCAAGTAAGTTGATAACGAATCTGAATTTTTTTGCCTGTTAAAGGGTGGAAAAATGTCTGTGTGTGTGTGTGTGTGTGTGTGTGTATGTATATATATATATATATATATATATATATGTATATGTGTGTGTGTGTGTGTGTGTGTGTGTATATATATATATATATATATATATATATATATATAATTTGCTGCCTATATATATATATATATATATATATATATATATATATATATATATATATATAATTGTGAGAAGGAGCACATACACTAGATTCACATGAAGGGGGAAATTTACTAAAGGAAACTTGTAAAAAAAATAGGTGTATTTCTGGATACAAATACACCTATTTTTGTTACAAATTTCCTTTAGTAAATTTCCCCCTAAGTCTTTGGTCTTTATTTTGGTTAGCAAGTGTAGTACAGCATGCAGCATGTAGGTTATCACAGGATAGTACTGACTTTTCCAAATGCTCCAGTGGGCCCTACCCCAACCTATCCCTTTGGCAGCTAATCCACCATCAAGAGCATTTACCCTCTGCCCAGGAACACTTATATCAGGAGAGCACAGGTGCTGATTATACAACTCTGATGCTACTGCCTCCAAAACCTGGTGTGCATCCTCCACATTACTCTTTTTGTGTGGAGAGATGCTGTCTCCATACCATAGTCATTTTATTTAATGTAGTTTTAAAATACCATGGGTATACGTGTATTGTGTGTTTAGGAAAGTATGTTTATATATCTCTAGCAGCTGTGACATGAACAGTCCATACGAGTAACCAGACTCACCTTTGCCTCAGTGCTGTCAGTACATTAAATAACAGCTTACACAACACAGAGTTGCGTGCTTATCTTACTTGGTAAAGGTGCTGGCAAATGTCCCTTAGGTGTCATAAAGCAGTAAAGTCAGTCACACAAAATGATTTACTGAACCAAACCCTGAAAATACCTTTTCAATATTGTGGAATAGTTCTCCTTTGATTCTGTTTGTTATTATGGAAAATCACATATATAGAATTAATATATATATTTTTTAATACTAAATGTATACCTACCCATTAAGAGGCAAAAAATACTCCATGATAAAAATAGTCAAAACTGGAACATATTCACATTGTGAAAAGCACAGTGTACTCAGATAATGAGACGTAAACACACATAAGCGGACTGACAAGTGGAAGAATCCAACATTCTGTCTAAACAATATGTAAGCTGGCGATACCCCATAGATGCCTATGGGCTTCTGTTTGTGCCCTGCATGGGCCCCCTGGCTCTCCCTTCACCTGTGTCCAGGCAGCCTTTTGCTGTGTTGTCCGGACCATTATCCTCCTCCTCCCTAGTCCCGTACATCACCCTCCGGGTGCAGGGAGGAGGAGACGTACCCCCACAGCAGCCGGGTAGAAGGAGAGGGGAGAGCTGCAGGGGAACCGCTCACCCGCTGCTGGCTGCTTCGCAAAGGGCAGCTCTTAACTCAAGAACTGCCCTTTGCGATACTAATCGCATATGTTAGAGCACAAGTGTTGGCATCGCTGCGGAGGGGGCGGTAAGGGGCGGCAGACTGCTCTCTGTTTATCTCCTAGAAGTTTCTAAATTAATAAGTAGATTCTGATTGGTTGCTATGGGCTACATCCTAGCTTCAATAGAACTCCCATCTTGGTAAATAAACCCCACGGTACCTACAGTCATTGCACGCCCATAGTAGTGTGTGCACAAAGTTCAACGTTTGAATTGCATGGTCCCATGGGATGTGCTGCACATCGGATGGGATGTTGCAATGTATGCTGCTGTTTGGTTACAGAAAGCATGTACAGTAATATACAGTATTGCCCCGTTGTACGGTGCATTCTACATTGTGTTTGTGGTATATCAATACAATGTGTTGGCCTGACTCTGGATCATTGAAGTGTATACCCAGCTTTAGGGATCCCCCAGCATTTAGTTTGATTACAGTATAATAATTCACCTATAAAAGCATTGATTACAGTATAATAATTCACCTATAAAAGCATTTATTGTATGTAAAGCCATGTACACACAGGGCGATTCTTCTCACCGATTTTGACTACACCGTCGATTATAAGGTATGCCTTGTGATGGGGGAGATGCTGTTTGGTATAGGGTAGGCTTTATGGGAGGTAGGGTTTTAATATTTTTTTTATCCATCTTATGATATTGTCCTTTTGCAAATTTGGTGTACTTACTTTTTATATATTGCCATAACTGTTTTTTTTCCCTTTTTTACACTGCCCATCACAATTTCCTTAGCACTGCTTTATCTCACAGCCTCTGCAACGCTGCCCATTAGGTAATCTTAAGCTGGGTGGGTACACACTATGCAACTTCTCGCCTCGGAGAAGTCACCTGTGACCCACCCTTGAGCTCCCCAGGACTTTCCTGGGTGGCAGGATGGCATGCGATACATTGCATGCGGTCCCAGCCAGTGGCGTAACTATGGAGGGTACAGAGGATGCAGCTGCTATGGGGCCCGGGCCCTTGGGGGGCCCCATAGCACAGCAGGCATCCCCTGCACCCTTTTTCCTTATTAGTGCCGCTCGCTCAGCAGTGTTGGTGCCAGTGGTGCCTCTGCCCCCTCCCCGCTACATAATGAAGGGGAATGTGGTGGTCCGGCTGTTGCAGCCTTCCCCCCTCTCCCTTCTTTGATGCTGCCGGGGACTGACGTCACTATCTAGTGACCAGCCCCGGCGTGAAACACGCTGTCTGTGCTGCTTGCCTGGCCCTGGGAAACAGGAGACACGGAGCTGTCAGTGCAGGAAGACTCGGCACTGACAGCATGAATTATACTGGTAAGGGAGGGGGGGGGGGGGCAGGGTTAACTGTGGGTCGGAGGAGGGGAGAGGATGTGAATAGGAGAAAAAAAAAGCGATGCAGGTGCCCCCTCATTTTCTTCCCTGCTCTCTCTCTCTCTCTCTCTCTGTATGTCTCTGTCTGTATGTCTCTCTCTCTGTTTGTCTGTCTCTCTCTCTGTCTGTATGTCTCTCTCTCTCTCTCTGTCTGTATGTCTCTCTCTGTCTGTATGTCTCTCAGTCTCTCTCTCTCTCTGTCTGTCTCTCTGTCTGTATGTCTCTCAGTCTCTCTCTCTCTCTCTCTGTCTGTCTCTT
Organism: Crinia signifera; assembly: GCF_055691185.1. Classification (NCBI taxonomy): domain Eukaryota; kingdom Metazoa; phylum Chordata; class Amphibia; order Anura; family Myobatrachidae; genus Crinia; species Crinia signifera. The sequence goes on from NC_139217.1 coordinate 198,768,670, forward strand.
TCTCTCTGCCTGTCTCTCTCTTTCTCTGTATGTCTCTCTCTGTATGTCTCTCTCTGTATGTCTCTCTCTCTCTGTATGTCTCTCTCTCTCTCTCTCTCTTTCTCTGTATGTCTCGCTCCATCTGCCTGTCTCTCTCTCTCTCTCTCTGTATGTATGTCTCTCTCTCTATCTGCCTGTCTCCACCTCCTCTCATTTACTCCCTCCCCACCATGGCAGGTATTCAATGCTGTTTGCGAGTAGTGACAGCGAGCAGGGCTTCCTGCTCGCTGTCACCACTCACCCTGGCAGCATTCAACACACCCTCCGCATACGCCAATTCCCCCTCGCTCCGTTTTTTGAGCGATGGAGAATTGGCAGATGCGGCTCCTGAACCAGCGAGACTCGCGGCTAAAAACAGCGAGTTTTCTGCAGCAGCCGCGGGTCTCGCTGTTTTGGGGAATTCTCGCCGTCCTGTGATGGCGAGGATTT